>NW_008239114.1:558999-563555 GCF_000691975.1 Corvus brachyrhynchos | reverse complement strand
GTCAGGGACGGGGGCACAGTCAGGCAGCCAGGCCACAGCACAGCCCCGCTCGCTGCCGACGCAGACACATCAAACCGCAGCTACAAAGGCTTGAAATGCAAAATGCAGACACATGATGAGACAGTCCCCACCATTTGAACCAAACCCCTGCCCAGCCCAACAGCTGTCCCCAGCCATGGACTCGACGATGGGATCGCGACAGGCGAGGCTGCGCTGGCTCCTGGCTTGGGCAGAGAGCGTGAGCCACCCATCGCATCCCACCCACGGCACTCAGCCCCTGCCCGAGAACGTGGGAGCGGAGCAGCTGGACCTGCACTGACACTGCTCCTCTTCAGGGCTGTCAGTGGATGCACTGGCTGCAGGAAGCTGGGGGCTCCCAGGGGACTCATGGAGAAAGGAGTCTGGAGCCAAGCACCATGCAAATAGTTCTCATTAGTGCTAATGACTGCACAGCTCTCGTCCCCGGGTGCTCCATAAACACAGCTATTAATTCCTTCAAACCACATCCCTGGCAAGCCACATCGAGACCTGAGCAGCTGCTGTGTGGATTGGGACTCAGAATCATGGAATCTCCTGAGCTGGAAAGGACCCACCAGGATCACCCAGTCCAACCCCTGGCCCTGCAGACAGCCCCAAATCCCACCCTGGGCATCCCTGGCAGTGCTGTCCAAACGCTCCTGGAGCTCTGGCAGCCTCGGGGCTGTGCCCATTCATTCCCTGGGGAGCCTGGGCAGTGCCCAGCACCCTCGGGGAAAGAACCTTTCCCTGATCTCCAGCCTGACCCTGCCCTGGCACAGCTCCACGCCTGAGTCACCACTCCTCACCCACCCAGCCAGTGGCACACAAAGCCCAGGAGGGCCCAACCCCTGGGCTGTGTTTGGGGGCACAGGGTGTCCCTGGCAGGGCAGGCAGTGCACAGGCACCCCCTCACCCCCTCACAGCAGAGGCATGGGAACAGCTCTGTGCCTCTGTGGATATATTTAGCTCAGCAGCCACAATAAAAAGCAGCTTCTGATGTGCTCAGTCCCAGACTCGTTCCTGTCGCCTTCCCAGGGTTCCACCCTCCTCCAGAAAAATTATCCCTGACTTTAATTACTTTTGGAACAAGATGATGTGCTTCCCCCATCCCCACCCTAGACATGCACAGCAACTGCGGCCCCAGGGAATGGGCAGAGGAACCAACTGGAGCTACAATACGTTTGGGAATTTTTTTCCTGTCAGGAGAAAAGAGAGCAGGTTTTCAGCAAAGTATTTCTTTGTCTCTCCACTCTCCCTCCACTCCCTCCAGAGGGTTAAATACCTGCAAGGGGGGTTTGCAGCAGCATGAGAAGCAGCACTGGAGGGGTGTGCACACATGAATTTTCCACAGGGCATTTAGGAACTCACTTTGAGCCTGGCCATGCTGGGCTGTTCCAGTGTCCATACACCAACATCTGCCCCACTCCCATTCCCCAAACCTCACTGCCCAACCAGCTCCAAGCACCCAAGAGACCCATTCCTCACCCTGGCTCTCCCAGCCAGGGGACCTGTGGGGCTGGAGAGGACCCAGTGTGCCAATACCCGGAGTGCTCCCCCATGCCATCCTGTCCTGGCTCCCCAGCGTGAGAGGCATGGGAGATGCAGGAACCCCCCCAAGAAGGTCTTGCTCTTCAGGCAATTGCCCGAGCATCACCCAGGGATGTCCCTGGGAGCTGCTGCCAGCTGGTGGACAAATACTACAGACTCTGCTATGAGAGTGGGATGAGTGGAGCAAGAGAGCAAGGACGGGCACCAGCTGCCAAAACTCGTGTGGGAAAGCACAGAGACATCACAAAGCATCATGGGGGTCTTACGTGGCCACCAGGAGACATCTCAGAGGGTTTCTCTAGGCCAGTGCAGCTGCTCCTCCTGCTCCCCAGTGTGCAACTGGACCAGCTCTCCTGTACCAGAGTGTGGCACCCCTGCCCTCTCAGGAAGCCCACCAGGCTGGGCACTGGGCAACATGAGACTCTGGTTGGGTTAGGGAGGTGTTCACATGTAGTTCCAAGTCATGCCCAGGCACCATGACACCTCCTCCAAACATGGAATCATGGAATTGTTTAGGTTGAAAAAGTTCTCGAAGATCATTGAGTCCGACCATTCCCCCAGCTCTGCCATACTCACCACTAACCCACGTCCCCTGGTGCCACACCCACACATCTTTTGGACACTCTCAGGGATGGCGACTCCACCACTGCCCTGGGCACCCTGTGCCTGACCACCCTTTCAGGGAAGAAATTTTTCCCTATATCCAACCTAAACCTCCCCAGGACAACTTGAGGCCGTTTCCTCTTGTCCTGTCACTTTTTACCTGGGAGCAGAGCTCAACCTGGCTCCATGCTCCTGTCAGGGAGTTATAGAGAGCAAGAAGGTCCCCTCTGACCCTCCTTTTCTCCAGGCTGAGCCCCCCCCAGTTCCTTCAGTCCCTCCCGGTGCTCCAGACCCTTTTCTAGCCCCACTCCCTTCTCTGGACATGCCCCTTCTCCAGCCCCTCAATCTCTTTCTTGTGAGGGTTCCAAGGCTGCCCTCAGGAATGGAGGTGCCTCAGCAGTGCCCAGCTCAGAGGGATGAGTCCTAAGGCTGGTACAAGCCAGGTCACCTTCTTGGCCACCTGGGCACACCTGGGCTCATGTTCAGCCACCACTGACCAGCATCCCCCAGGTCCTTTCCTGCCAGCAGCTTTCCAGCCAAACATGACAACCACCTACAGAGCCAGCCCGGGCTCTCTCCTTGGCCCTGTTCTCAACCCCTGCTGGTGACACTGTGGGAGGTTGCAGTGCTGCCATCCTCTGCCTCAGCTTCCCATGTTCTCCCACAGATGAGCAACTTTGGTGGCCATAAAGTCACCATCTGAGTGTGTTCTGGCACTCCTTGTCCCTGCCACACCAAAGAAGATCCTGGCCACATGCTGTCTGTTCATAGGTCCAGAAGAACCGGGTGTGATGCTGTCAGGGTCAAACCTGTGAGTGATGGAGATGCTCCCTCACCCGCCAGCCAACCTGCTCCGCACCCAGACATGAGCCCCCAGCCCTGAGCACAGCTTGTGCCAACCAATGGGACCCACAGCAGAGCCAAACGCATTGGGGTGCCCTGGCCTACAGGACTGGGACACCCACCGAGAGCCTTGCTGCCCTCCTGAGGGTCCATGGCACAGGCTCCTGTGGTTATGTGGCCCTTAGGAACCTCGCTGCCAAGCACAGCCAAAATTAACCAGCAGTTAATTAACCAGTGGGGTGCTGCCTTCCACCCTCCAGCTTGGCAGGAGTGACCCAAGCCCCAGCTCTCCCAGCCAGTCCGTGCCCAGCCAGCCCCACACTGGCACTGGTGACCACTTGTGCCCTAAGTGGCTGTGGGGAGGATACAGCCTGTCCTGAGGCCAGCAAGGTGCTCAGTGCTCATCTCCCTCCCGCCCACATGAACACACCGGCCTCAGCACAGGCAGCACCCCAGGAAGGAGAGAGCCAGCAGGACCACACCAACCCCCACCCCCTCAGCTCCCCCCGAAGGGACGGTGACAAGGAATGGAGAGCCAGGACAGAGCTGCACGCTCCCAGCCAAATGCTCCTGCCAGGAAAACCTTCCCAGGCACCCCGTCCCCCAGGCAGGAGGTGGATGGATGAGCACACAGAGGAGCAGGTGGGGGTGCAGAAAATCCCTCCCCAGCCAGCAGCTCCCGCTGGGCATCTCAGCAGGAGCCTGATCCAGCCTCAGCATCCACAGCCATCAGCACGAGCTGTGCTGTGCGTGCCAGGAGAGCCGCAGCCACACAGGGACACACACAAAGGGGACCTCGGCTGGAGCGTCTCCACTGCTCCCCTTCCCATCCCTGCCAGGCTGGCAGGCTCTGAAAGCGCTGTCTCCATGGCTGAGCTGCCAGGGAGACCGAGCATCTGGGAAGAGGGCGGGGAGCGGGTCCTGCACCCCGAGGAGCAGGAGCTGAGGGGCAGGAGCTTCGGCAGGCACAAAGGGTGAGCTGTTCTGCACCGCTGCCCTGTGCCAGGCCTGGGGGAGCAGAGGAGGGGCTGGGAGCCAAGTGCCAGGTGGGCACTGTGAGGCAGCTCCACAGGCAGGGTCAGCCTGGGGTCCCTGATCGCAGCAGGCACAGCCTCCCGGGGAGGGAGCTGCCCATCCCAGCATCTCAAGCCCTACAAGAGGCCAGGGGATGGGGTTGACCACACCAGGCACAGCCAGTGTCCCCACTGCAGGGCTGCACACACCACCAGCCTCCTGCACTCCGAAGGGAGGCTGTCTCCTCGCACGGGACAGCACAGTTTGGCTGATGGGGACTGCTGGGTTCATGTCCTCCTCACCCAACTGCCTCACCTTCCTGTCTCCCAGCCCACCACCATGGCAGCCCCAAGGGGCTCAGAGCATCCTTGGCCCCCAGCACTTTGCCAAAGCCATGGCAGCACCCTCCCACAGCCCTCCAGCACAGAGCCAGAGCCACGACAGCCGCATCCCACCAAACTGCCTGTGGGCACATGCTGATGCCATGAAGATTTTTGCCTTTTCTTTTATACCCCTGTTATACCTTTTTA
>NW_008239114.1:553059-558741 GCF_000691975.1 Corvus brachyrhynchos | reverse complement strand
TGTTGGGGGGGGAGGGTGACAGAGACACAGAGACAGACTCGGCGGGGTGCATCTCGATGCATATGACCTGGATGTGTGCACCTAAGGATCCTTAAAAATAAATACCAAGGTAAAATCCCTTTTCCCCTTCTAACCGTGTATGCCTCTTGATTTTAAGACCAGGAAAAGGCATCATGCCAGGCCATGCCATCCTGCTGGGACACAGCTGCCCTGGCACAGAGACAGAGGGACCCAGACCCATCACCCAGGATCACCCACATCACACAGGGGCTGTTGCACCTTCCAGGGAACCTGAGCACACACACCCTCCAACATTTCCCAGCTCTGTCAGGGGTCTGTAGGGCAGCTGCTCACAGACTGGGGGGGTCACAAAGAGTTCCTGTCCCTCCGAGACCTCTCTGCAAGCCGCCTGCAAACCCTACAAAGAGCTGTTCCTCTTCCCTCCCAAGGAGGCTGCCCAGCCAGGAAGGGCTGGCTGCCCAGGGAGCAGAGCCAGAGAGCTGGAGAGTGATGGGTGGAAGAGCTCCATGGGACTTTCCCTCTCTGTGCCAGGCCCCAGATGCTCATAGCCACGACCTCTTGTCCACTTTGCCTGCAGAGGGGCAAGGCTGCCCACTGCGATGCTGGGGAAGCACTGCCCCTCACCCAGCCACAGGCACCAGCTGCCGTGGGCTGGCAGAGGCTGGAGCTGGCAGACCCCACCAGGGCACAGCCCAGCTCTGTGAGCCTGTCAGAACAGCTGGGCTGGGCAAGCCCAGACAGCACCTGGCTCTTCTCCCCGCACTGCCTGCACGCATTCTGCTCCCTTCTCTGTTCCCACATCACCTGTGCTCACCCCACTCCCCACATCATCTGCCTTCACCCCATTTCCCCTCCCCACACGACCCTGCACTCATCCCACTCGCACGCCCACATCCCCTCTGCTTGCCCTGCTCCCATCCCCACTCCTCCCATGCCCCATCTCTGCTCCCTCTGCCACTGGCTCCCTCCAGCCTCCCCAGCTCAGAGCTGCAGCAGCACCAGCCCAGCAGCCCAGCCCTGCACACAGCTCCCCGTGCACCTCACTCTCCTCTGCCCCAAGCCTGCCCCCCACGCTTTGCTGCTGCCCTGTCAATCCCACCAAGCAGCCCAGGTCAGCCAGGAGGAGCAGCTCTCACATCCTCTGATGCTCTCCCAGGACATCTCATGGGTCTTGGACAGCCCAGGCACCACAGACCCAGCAGGTGAGGTGGGGTGTGGCACATGGGGTGCAGCACGGCAGTGTGGGGGGCACTCAGCTTGGCCAAGCAGCTCCCCAGGGCAGGATCAGAACAACGTTCTCCAGGTTTTCCCACATCTCCAGGCCAACACAGCAAGCATGCCTGGGGCTGCCTGCCCTCACCAGTGGCTCCCCAGGCCCAGATCCCATGGGGGAATCTTCCCCCTTGCCTGGGGAAGGATCTCCCAGCCCCATTCCCCCTGAGCATGGGGGCCCGGGGGAGCGCTGGCTGCCAAGGGCTGGCTCTCTGCACACAGGTTATATTGGACACAAACCAAGACAAAGTTCAGCATTTAATTACCACGGCAGGGAAGTGGCTCAGCAATCAGAGAAAATTGAATCAGGCTCCCCAGAGACTGCCAGGTCTGGTCAGCAAATGGTCCAATTAAGAGATAAAGCCAGGCACCTCCCAGCAGAAGCAAGCACAGCACAGAGCCCCCCATGCCACTGTGTCCCCATCAGACCCTACTGTGGCAGGGGGTGCCACAGCCAGCACGACTGGATCAGCACTGGGCAGCCTGGGGACACCCCATAGAGCTGGGGTGCACCCAGAGGCCCACTGGGCACAGCTCAAAGGGGGGACATGCCTCCACACCACATCCATCCCCCAAGGAAGCCATCCCAATGCCACCCAGCCTGCTCCCCTGCAGGGCAAGCCCCGCTGCCTTGGACCCCAGAGCCCCCCGGGGCTCCCCCTAATCCTACCACTCCAGACTTTCCCAGGCTTAGGGAAACCTTTAAATCAGGCCCTGGCAGGCAGCATGTGCTGCTCATTAGCTCTGGCAGGAGCACGAGGCTCTGAGCTGCACCATCTGCTCTGCGCTGAACCCATCGTGGCGCAGGGATGAGGGATGTGCTGCCTGCACAGGCCAGCACTGGGGACACCCAGCCCTTGGCAGCAGGCATGGACCAGCAGGGGCCAGGGGATGCATGGGATCGTTCTCTGCTCAGCCCAGAGGGGAGCAGGAGCCAGCCCAGTTTGGGATCTCCCTGGACTCCACCTTCAGCCCCATAAGTGACTGATGATACCTCCAGCTCCTCCCAAGGGGAGCACCACGAGGATGTTTGCAAACAACAGACCCAGGACAGTCACCTGTAAAGGGGTGCAGTGTCACAAGACCCCAGGTGGGGTGGGAAACACACGTGTGACAGCACACACGATGTGACACATGCCCCAGCAGGGCCCCCACTCCCCTCCAGCCATGCAGGAACGGCCCCAAAACCACTGGCTCAGCAGCAGTATCAGCAATTAACAGGGAGTTAAAAGGAAACCATTGTTCACCGGTAGACCCTGGGCCTGATCGGCCATCAGCCTGATCCTGCGAAGCACAGACATCCCTGTGGAGACAGACAGACACATTTCCCCACCCAGCTCTGCACCCCAGTACTGAGGCTCCCATTTCCTCCCAAGTCAGTGAATCACATCCACAGGATCTCGCCCTTCCCCAGGTGCCCCTGCAAGGTCCCCACGTCCCACTTCCACCCCAGTACCAGTATGGTGTGCCCATACTGGAGATCAGGCTGCCCTAAAGCCAGCACGCTGGCAGCCCCCAGTGCACTCTGACTGCCACTGGGAAACAACAACCTGACCTTGGCAGAAGATACCACAGCCCACGGGGAACGCCAGAGCAAATTTGCTTGTCTTGCCCACAAGACGCAGGAGTAGATGGCACAAAAGGGATGCCTCTCCAACCCCTCCCCAAAATACAAATAAACGCCAAGCCCTTGGCCAGCAGGATGGGGATGCTGTGAAGCACCCAGGAGCAAACCCAGTCCCTCACCTGGGCAAGGAACAGGGAATGTTTTGACCTAATGTCTCCCTCAGGGAGGTGCAGCCTGAGATAATGGATGAGCAGAGACCTCAGCACCACGGACCCAGAGACCCCCTCCCCCATGGAGGGGCTGGGTTGTGCTTTCCAGCCCTGCAACGTTGGGCCAGGGAACTCAATGCTTGAAGGCTTAGAGGAAGAGGAGAAGCACCAGTTCCGCTCCCTGCCAGCATCAGCCAGCATCCCAGACCAGAGCAGGGATGGAGACACCTCACTCTGCCAAATTTGGGCATGGGCAGTGGGCAGGAAGGTGTCCACAGCCCCACACAGTTACATGGGGCAGGTGGACCATGGACGGGGAGCTTGGCACCAGGCTCCACTACAGCAAGCTGTGACAAGAAATCATCCCCACCCACGTCAGGCTCCAAGGAGCTGCAGAGCAGGGAAAGGGACTGCACTGGAATCCCCAGGTCCTCGGGCCCGGCTCTGAAGCCTCACTTGGCAATGGGGGTAATGACTGTACGGCATCCGTATGGAAAGGGACAGACTCCAGGCAAGGTGAGGCAGCCTCCACTCACACAGCAGTGCGGTGCCAGTGGGGACACAAGCACGTACCAGGGCAGCACTGGACCGGCTCCTGCTCTGCCCAGAGAGGGAAGGGGTGGTGGGCAGGTGGCCAGTCACTGTCCCTTCCACCAAGGCAAAGTAAAACCCATCAGCAGCTGACCAGGGTGCAGAGTCACCCCCTGCAGACTGATCTCCTGCAGCAGATCCCAGCGGCAGCTGCCCTCACAATCCACCACATCCCAAATCTGGCGGCTGTTTAACCAGTGGCACGGAGTGTTTTGACAGCCTCCAGCAGGAAATAGCCCTGTGGGACCACCGGGGCCAGCCCCCCACCCCCAGCGGGAACAGCAGTACAGCCACTGGCCAGGCCTGGCTCCGTGGTTCACGTCGGGCTCGCAGGGGCTATCACCTTCCCTCTCCTGGGGCCAGGAGCCATGTTCCTGACAGCTTTGTTTGGGGCTTCATCCGCAATTTTCTCCTGCCTCCAATTTCACTGCTGAGGCAGCAGCTGGCTCCGTCCTCTGGCTGATCCTTGGGAGGCCCTGGCCTCCCAAGCTCCTGAGGCTCCACGGTGCTCAGTTAAATCCCCTGCCGATGGGTGATGTGTGCAGGCACCAAAAGCCTCCCCAAGCAGCTTTGCTGTGGGCGATGGCGCATCCGGCGGGACCGCGGGGCGCAGCCCTGCTCCCCCCTCGCACCGTCCCCATCCCCTTTCTGACATTTCCGCTGTAAAAGCCGATTGAGAGCCTGATTGAAGCCAGGCACAGAACGCCCTGCACCCACACACCTGGGCTCAGCACTGCCCCAGAGCCCGGGCAGTCCCTGCCCTCCGCGGTCCCCGACACCTCCCTCCAGGCTGGGCAGCCGCTGCCTCGCCGCTCTCTGAACAGCAGCCCCGAGCCACAGCAGGCTGGGAACCCACAAAGCGAAAGCAAAGAGCAGCAGCTCCTCTGGGTGGGTTCAGCCCAGCAGCAAAACAGTCACAGAATGGGGCAGGGGCCGCTGCCAGGGCTGAGTTGCCCTCAGTAGGCGCAAAGGGTGGAGAGAAAGGGGCTGGGGTGCCCACACCGGTGGTCTGCCAGCCCAGCACCCTGAGGATACAGCAGCCTCCTGAGATCTTTCCTTCCGGGGATCAGGGCTGCCCCCTGACCCTGCAGACGGGAGACAGAGCACCCCAGGGCTGTGCCCAACACCAGGATGGGCTGCTTCCCTCCCCCCTTCCCCTTCCCTACCCCTCCCCCTCCAGGAGACAGTCACATCCCATGCCTTGGGGTAGAATTGATTGCCTTATCTCTCCCTGCACGGCCCTGTGACAGCTGAGCAAAGCCAGCCCCACACCAGCAAAGCTGGCAGGAGACAGTGCCCCCCAGGACCACACAAAGGGGCTCCAAGCTACAGCAGCAGCAGCAGGTGACGGTGGGCAGCAGGTACCAGGGCTGCAGCCTCCCTCTCCCCACTGGAGCCCTTGGGCAGCACAGACGCTGGCACGAGTTGGGTTCATACCACCTTTCCAGCTGGACCCAAATCCATCGCAGAGAGCTGATGTGGAAGGGCTACAACTTCGGGGACTGACCCCAGCTGGTTCCAGACACTTTGGATTCACAGAAAGCATCCCAGCAGGCAGAGAGCCCCAGCCGTGTGGCAGTAGAGATGCCAGGACCCTGGCAGGGCTGGAGCCCAGCTGATCCCACCACCAGGCCTTTGCCAGCTCAGCCACTTGGCCGAAGCACTCCCAGGGGTGCCCGATGATGAGGGGAGGGGGGACTCCGAGGAGGAGCTGGGAGTCACTCCCCGAGGCATGAGCCAGCAGCGGGATGTTGGCGTGGACCACAGAGCATCGCAGCAGGGGCGTCTGCGAGAGCAGCAGAGCACTGGAGGTTGCAGAGTTTAAATAAACTTGAAATACGACTCAACTTCCTTCCCCAATTTCACAAGCTCCGTTTCCTGCGTCTCTGCAGTGGGCCAGGCATGCTCAGTGCCAGGGGCAGCTCTGGCACAGGGGATGCCCCTGTCTCTCTCCGATGAGCCTGCCAGTTTGGAGGTGCCCTCAGGGAGCAGCGCTGCAGCCAGCCAGGCCCCGCAGGCCTC
>NW_008239114.1:552682-552972 GCF_000691975.1 Corvus brachyrhynchos | reverse complement strand
GCGCGGCGCGCGGCGCGGGGAGGCGCACTCCCGGGCTCACTGTGGCTGCAGGAGCTGCAGCACCTGTCGGCAGTCTTGGAGGGGGCTGTGGGGAGAGGGGCTGCCGAGCCTCAGGGCACAAACCTCAAATTTCTGTCCCAAGCCTCAAACCAAGGCTGTGCTCCTAGACAGAGGGCAGGAGTGGGGAGCTGCGGCGCTGGCTGCATTGCAGCCACCCGCTTGAAGGTCACCTCCAAGAAGGAAGCAGCGGCTGCTGTCTGAGGAGGGGTGGCCCCCAGGCCCTGCTCAGC
>NW_008239114.1:552164-552631 GCF_000691975.1 Corvus brachyrhynchos | reverse complement strand
AGGGCACGCGGGCACGGCCTGACTGCGGTGCCAGCTCGGCCCTGCCGGTCCTTCCCCGCCCGTGGAGCCACAAGCCACACTTGGGGGTAAGGGGCAAGCAAAGGCAGACCCTGCTGGCAGGGAGGGCAAGGGCCGGGGCAGGATCCAGCCCTGCCCTTGCAGACAGTGCAGGTCTGAGCTGCAGGTACAAGGTATAGGAACAAATCAGCCCCTGGGCCAGGAGGAGCTGCTGGGCCTGCATTTCCTTCTGCTGACAGCAGCGCTGCCGCAGGTACCGGCCATTTCCCTCCCAGCACGTGGGAAGCCTAAATAATGTCACCGCAGCACAACTGGGGGCTCAGCACCCGGGTTCTTTGGAGCCCAGCACAAATGGGGCAGATGAGGGCCTCGAGGAGAAGATGGGAGCCTGTAAGGCTGAGAGTGAAACACCACAGCATCGCTCCTGCCTTCACCGACCACACCCACAT
>NW_008239114.1:551036-552136 GCF_000691975.1 Corvus brachyrhynchos | reverse complement strand
CTGTCCCTACTCCTCCCACCCTAAGGGCTCTGTGGGACCACAGAGATGGGTCCTGATGGCTCTGGCACCTCTTGACATCAGCTGGATCATCCCCAGCTGTTTGACCCCAGCAAATAACAGTGCATTCCACCAACACCACCCAGTGTCCACCAACACTTCCCAGTGTCCTTGGCTCTTCCCCAGGTCCCACCTTGCTCCCACCAGCAGCACAGACACAGAGACCCCAAAGAAACAGCACAGCTGGCCCATTCATGTTATTAACAAGGGACAAAGGGGGAGCTTTGATCCGTGTCCTGCTGCATCCCAGAAACATTCAATCCCCCCCATGCTCTGATGGCTGAGAGAGGTGGGATCTGGGGCAGGTTTACTTCAAGGGTCTTAGAGAATCCTGCAGCCTGGCTGCTCCACCAGCAGGGTGTCACCAGCACCGACAAAGGAAAACCTCGCTCTGCTCCAAGTCCAGGACAGGAGGGGATCCAGCCCCAGCCCCCCGGGGCTGCTGTGGCAGAAAAGGTGGGTGGTCTGCAGGGAGAACAGTTCAGCCCTTGCACACTCAGCTCAGCATCAGAGCCACCTTGCTGCACGGCGACCTGACGGCTTTGTTTTGCAGCCTCCTTGTTCCCAGCCTTGCTCCTTTGTCCTCCCGACTCACCTCCACCACCACATCCCCCCATCTGCCCAGCTCTCACCAGCTGCACTGAGCGGGATGTTGGCTCACTCCCTCAAGGGAGGGGTGGAAGAGGGTTGGACCTCTCCCCCCTCCCTGGTTCCTCACCATGACCACTCCAGCCCCACTGCAATGCTGCATACCCCAGTCGCCTCCCGGCTGCGATCCCCTGCCCCAGCACCAGCCAGCCCAGGACCCCACTGCCGGAAGGGACCTGAGGGATTAGGAGAGCCCAGCAGAAACGACTCCACAGCCGCCATCCCGCGGGGCACCCACCCCATCTCCAGGATGATGTTAAAAGGCATCATCTCGAGAGAATGCAGGATGGAGACGGGAAGAGTCTGGCCAGGAGGAAATCTCCACCCCCAGCGACGGCATTAACTCGATTCCCAGGTCAGTGTCCTGGCCCAGCCACTCGATCTTGGCACAGCCC
>NW_008239114.1:530936-549301 GCF_000691975.1 Corvus brachyrhynchos | reverse complement strand
CGCTCGGAGGGGGGAGGCGCGCGCACGGACACACGGACACACGGACACACGGACATACGGACACACGGACACAGCTGGCACTCGCACTCACTCACGCTCACTCACACTCGTCATTCCGTGCTGCCCCCTGCCAGGCCCGCGGCCCCACCGCCGCCTGCGCTGCTCCGGGCTCTTCTGGGATTTACCGGAGCTGTACCGGGGCTGTACTGAGGGCTGTTCCGGGCTGTACCGAATGGCGTGTTTCCCCGTGGTTGGCATCACTCAGACACCTCCTTGGCTCCGCTGGATCCCGTCCCCTCTGTGTGGTGTTGGGGGTGGCACCATGGAGCAGCAGGATACAAAGCAGGGCGGGGGTGAGCTCAGTGCTCCGGACAGAGCCCCTGGGCCGGGGGTCTGGTAACCGTCTGGGCTGTGCAAGGCTGTGGTGAGGGTCATTCCTAAGAGGACAGGGCATGGGGCCGGTGGCACGGCAGGATGGTGGCCAGGTGCCAGTACGGCTCTCCAGCGTGCACAGTTCGTACTGCGGGGCTGGGGTCCCACACAGCTCAGGGCACTGCCCACAGAGCCGTGCCCACAGGGCCATTGGCTCCATCCTAGGAGCTGGTCCTGGGAGGCTGGTGAGGGAGACACATCCAGAGGCCATCAGGGAGCAGGACTGGAGACGGGCAAGCACTGGGGAGCTGAAGGAGCTTACGGCTTTCCTGAGCTGCATTCGCGTTGCCGGGGCTGATGGCAGCCTGATGCAGACAGGCCCTGGCTCAGCAGGAGAAAGCATCTTCCAGCAGCTGTGGGACCTACAGGGGACTCTGAGCTCTGCAGGTTGGTGTCAATGTCAGGGCAAAGAGCAATGGAGCGTGAGGGCAAACTGAGGCACACAGAGGTTTCTTTTGAGGAGTCCAGGCTGTACCCTGGGAGAAGGATAGCCAGGACATTCCAGCACTGGTGGCCAACAGCCAGTGAGGCAGTGCTGCGCTTGGCCCAGAGCCCAGCACCTGCCCTCTGTTCTGGAGTCTGGTACCTTCACCTCAGCAGCACTGGCCCTTTACCCCATCCACTCGTGCTCCTCCCAAGGTGCCAGGACCACGGGCCACGTGCACACAGGACTCTGCATCCCGCAGGAGCTCCTCAGTTCTGCTGGGATGGGTAAGTCCCAGGGCACCGTATGTGGTACAAAATCATGGGGATGAGCAGGACATGGCCTGCCTGTCTTCCTGCAAGGATGTGAGGAGCTAATGTTCCTCTTTCTTTGTCCCATATTTGCAAGGACACCTGGTCCATGGTGCAGTTCCCACCCTGAGCTGCTGGTTTTCCTGAGGCTGGACTCTTCCCCACTGAAGCTCTAGGCAGAGAGGGGCAGTGACTGTGCCGTGATGTTGCTCTCTTCCTATTCCCACCCATGTGCCAGCTGTACCACAAATCACATCTGTCCCCCAGTCCAGCTAGAATCACCTTGAGACACACCACACACACCACATGAGATGGAGCAAATCATCCACTGTGCAGCCCCAGGAGAGGGTGCAGAGGCCCCACCACAGTGGGATTGTCCCCACCATAGCGTCACCCTTCATGTTTAGTCTCCAGTGAGCACTCACTTGTCTTGGCAAGTGACACACACAGTCCTGCACCTCCCTAAACCCACCAGGAGACCACGACCCCTCACCCCATAACATGCCCTTGACATCCCCTGGCAGAGCAGCTGCCAGAGTCGAAGTGCCAACCCCCGTGCACCTCCATCAGCAGTGGGTGTGAGGGTATGGGTGTGAAAGGGTGCAGGTCCTGCCCCAGGGCAAAGAAGCAAGAGGAAGGGATGCAGCAGTTTCCCCCACAGCATCCATCTCTGCTGGCTGCGTGCTGTAGTGGAAGCTGCACTGCCATGGCCAGGCACCAGGCTGGCTCTGGTGCTCAGGCTGCAGCTGGAACTCAGACTGAGTTAATAAAAGCCATGCTGGGGAGCAGGCTGGCTCATTGATCTGCTCCTCCCCTGGGACCCATCCACTCTCCGCATTTTAATATATATTAGGTGCTCAAGAGTCCCCCAGTTCCCAGTCAGGCTGGGCCAGGGGCCCTCGGGAGCCAGATCCCACCAAAGAGCTGGGCTGGGAGATGGGGCTGCCCCAGTGCTCAGCACCCAGATCCCATGGGGGCACTGTGATCTCTAACACAACGCCTGGGCAGCCCCGAGAGGAATAACCTCGGCTGCTGCTCAGCACCAGCGCAGGCAGTGCTGGGAGTGCTGCAGGAACAGCTCCGCACTCTCCTGGCCCGTGCCCCGCTGAGCTGTGGGGATGGACATCATGGGCTGAACCTTCCCAGAGACTGGGATGGATGCCTGACCCCAAGAGCACAGTGTGGAAATAGTGGAAGGGGCAGAAATGGCATCACAGTGTCCAACTCTCCTCTTGGCCAGCCCCCAGGGCTGCTGCCCCAGCCTGAACGTGCTTTCACACCTCTGCCCCATACCCAGGTTCATACACAGCTGGGACAAGGAGCCAAGAAGCCCCCAGGCCCCATTTTGCTGCCCAGCCCTTGGCACATCTCCTCCTCACAGGCCAGAGTTGGCTGCAGGCAGGAGGCTGCAGGCTCCAGCAGAGATATGAGGATGCAGGGTCCAGTGCTGGGATATCAGGAGACCCCCAGAGCTTGGCAACCTCAAAATGACTGGACTGGAGGCTGTCACGTGAATCTCTGCCAGCTCTGGCTACACGTGGTCTCGCATTTGCAACCCCCTCCACTGGCTGTGCAGGCAGGGCAGCAGAGGAAGGAGGGGAGGGGGATCCAGAGTCACACAGCAGGAACACTTTAATGACCTGTCCAGCTCTTGCAAGACCCCGCTGGAACAGCACTGTCCTGTTCTGCACCAGCGTCCCAGAGACCTGTCCCAAAAATAATGCCACAGCTGGCCAGAGGACCTCAGGACCACAGGCAGCAGCAGGGAACAGTGTGGCTCTGCTCCAGCACCCCCTGTGACAGGACGCTGGGCTATTGCAGCGGGCAGCTCACAGGCGAGTGGCAGCGACAGTCTTTTGGGAGGGGGCTGCACCGAGCCCTGGGGAGCTGCCTGGCAGCACGGCTGAGGTGTCCAGTGGGGCAGAGCGAGTTTTTGTGCCCTGCAGTGTTTCTCTTCCCTTTAGCAGCTCCACAGCTGCTTTCTCCACTTCATCCATCTCCAGCTGGCTGCTGGCCGCCATCTCGTCCCTGGTCACTGCTACAAATGATGAGTCACGGGCCAGAGCCTCGAGGCCTCCGGAGATCAGAGCCTGTGCAGAAGAGGAGAGCACAGCCTGGGTGCTCAGCCTGGGGAGCTGCCCTGGCTGCAGGCACCCACCCTCTTCTCCGCCCTTCTGCCCTCAGGGCTGGCACATACCTGCTGC
Source organism: Corvus brachyrhynchos (assembly GCF_000691975.1). Taxonomy (NCBI): domain Eukaryota; kingdom Metazoa; phylum Chordata; class Aves; order Passeriformes; family Corvidae; genus Corvus; species Corvus brachyrhynchos. The sequence goes on along the minus strand of NW_008239114.1, from coordinate 545,930 downwards.
TTGCCCTTGCAGCTAAGCTTTACCCCCAGTCTCCCATCATGGCATAAGCATGGTATCCCTGGAACTTCCTGTCTCATCCCTGCTGTTCCCTCTGCCAGGCTGTGCCCTTGCCTTACCTCCTGAATGAGGAAGGTGATGGCTGGGGTGGAGGATGTTCCTGGCTGACCAGTTTCTCCCTGCTGGAACCTTGAGCTGGATGCTGTTCCTGTCACAGTGCCATCCTCTGTGGGCAGCTGGGTGAGAGTAGCACAGAGCTGCAACCTGGGCTGGGACACTGCCCAGGGAAGATCTCTCCCATGTTAGTGTGGGGGCTGCAGGTTCTGTCCCCTGTCCCTGTCCAGGGCCTGGACAGGCAATGCCATCCTGCTGGAGCTCCTGGGTCCAGGGCACCCCCAAAATGGGACCAGCAGGGCCATGTGAACAGAGAGCTGGGAACCAGCCCCAGCCCCCTGCCCTGGCACGTGCTGGGCATGAGGCACTGTGCCCAGCAAAGGGAGCATGGGGGCAAATCCGATGCGCCCCTTCTGCCTGCCCTGGCTCTGGAGGCTGATGGGGAGCCAGAGGAATGTGCTTGCAGCTGTTCCAGCTTCCAGGAGCTCCCCAGTACTGCTACAGCAGTGGGGTGGGAGCCCAGCTCCATCTCCAGGCTGATCCAAGAAAAAAGCTCTGGCAAGGCTGGATTCACACAGTGAGCCCTGGAGTGTGGCTCTGTCCCAGCACAGCTGTGACAGCCTTTCCCAGGATGGGAGGGAGGTTCCCCCGTGTCCCCCACATTACACATCCCCTCTGGACATGCACTGACCCTTTTACCTGCTGGGGGAGGAGTGGCCCTGGTGATGAGGGACCCCCAGAGGTGGCCCCTCGCCTCCTGCTCAGCCTCTCCATGGGTATGGGGCGGCTGTGCTCTGTGGGAGGGAAAGGTAGGGACATTAGATGGGTACAAGAGCAAGGACACCACTGCCAGAGATGGGAATGGGCTCGCTAGACTGGGGGAAACAAAGGATTTAGAAGTTCAGCAGCACCCAAAGTCCCTGTCTGAGGAGGTCTTGTGGCCCTGCTACCCTGGGATGGCCAGTGCTCCCCCAGCCTGAGGCACTGTCTCCGTGTTCCATCTCCCCAAACGGTAGAAGGAGGAGAAGAGTCTCCTGGAGCTCTCCAGAGAGGTCCTGATGTGCTCAGTGCTCTCAGCAAACCTCCAGCTTACTGGGGCCTGCATCTCCTCCTTCCACCCATCCACATCAGACCCTTCCCCCTGCCCTGGCCCCTGGGCTGGTCCCAGTCCTGCAGAAGAACAACGAAGCCAGACTCACCCCACGCTGGGCGCCTGCGTGCTGCTGGTACCGTCTTCCTCAGCACCTCATCCTCATACTGCACCCTGGCAAGGGCAGGCAGGTGGGTCAGCCTGAGCAGGGCCCACGCACTGAGCCCAGCTCCCCCTGGGGGTGCAGCCCTCCCCACCTTCTCCACCCTGGGGGGACAGACCTGTAGGGACAACTGGAATGGATGAACAGGGTGGAGACCCCAAGAAGCAGGACCAAGCACACTGGTAATCTTTGTCCCTTCTGCCTGTGCCCAGGCACGTGCTGGTGGCCCCAGCCTGGGCCTTGGCCCTCAGACATTGGCAGGTAAGGGGGAGGGATGGTTCCTGCAGTCCCTGGAGCCCTGCTGTCCACCTCCATCCTCATGGCACTGAGATGAAGGGGTGATGGGATGGGAGCCCCTGGGTAGGCCAGGGTGCAGCCAGCTGCCAGGACAGCCCAGGGCAGTGTGGCACGGCCAGCACTGCCCCTCTTTGCCCATGCACTGAGGCTGACTGCCCTTACCCCTCCAGCCAGCTGCTGCTGTTGGCATTGTTGATGTTGGTGTTGCCTTCCTGGGGGAAGTCATCAAGGAACACGGGAGAGTCGAGATCCTCATTGCCCACCTCAGTGAACTGCAGGGGCCTCTGGCTGGCCACCTGGGGCTGCAGCGGGCTGCTGGGCTCCATGAAGCTGTCGACCTGGCCAAACAAGCCACCTGTCCTCTGCAACCAACAGGGAGGGCATCAGCGGAAGCCTGGAGCTGCAGGCTGCTCTGGGACCATTCCCATGTCAGAACAGCGATTGCTCTGCTCAGGCCTTGCAGACCCAAAAGCCTCATTGCCCAGGTGGGAAAACTGAGGCACTGAGGGTCGATGGCCATGCAACAGCACTGGGATAAGCCAGCCCATGACAAATCCTGTCACCTCTGTGGGACAGCCTGAGGTGGTGGCACCTCTGGACACAGAAAGATGTGCAAATCTGCAACTCCACAGCTGCCCAGGCTGTGTCTGAGACTCCCAAGGAGTGGGCAGTGAATCAGCTCCTGTGACACCAGAGCTGTCCTGCCTTAGCCTGGCAGAAGGTGTGAGTGGGAACCTCCAAACCAGCAGGTAAACATCCAGTACAACTCTGCCAGGCACATGGGCTGGGTCCTTTCACAGAGGGGAGACTGAGGCAGAGAGCAGCTTGCCCAAGATGACACAACCAGGATGTCCTGATGCTCACAGAAAGAGGTGCTGATCATCCTTGCAGACTGCCCCCCAGTGCTAGTAGCCAAGCTGACCCACCAGCACCACTCTGAAATCAGGGCTGGGTGGGACCACCAAACCACCCTGAGGGCTGAACTCACCCTGTATATCCCTTCCTCCATGGCAGCCTCCACCATGGCTCTTTCCAGCTCCTCCTCAGCAGTCAAGTCCCCAGAAATGGCCCGATGGATTTCAGGAGCAGCTTCTTCTTCAATGCTCCTCAGCCCAGCCTGGAGAGGACAGGAAGGCAGGGCTGATGTGGCTGTGCCCCACCACCCCTCTCACCTTGGTCTTGGGAAAAGGAAACATGACAAGGCCTGCTCACCTTGCCAGGTGTCCTACCAAGGACAGGCCAGGGCTCACACCCTGCAGCTGGCTCTGTGCTTGGTGGAAGTGCTTCTGGGCTCAGGCTGTCCCACAGCCGCCCCACAGCTTCTGGGCTCAGGCTGTCCCACAAAAGGGAATGCCAGGGGCAGCCTGGCAGAGGGTCAGGCTGGTGACAGCTGAGGGCAGGCTGGGCCTCTGTCCTGATCTGGGACCTGGCTCTTTTCCTTGCTTTGCACCTTTGGGGCCTGGTCTTTTATCTCTACAGGTGATTTCCTCCCTATAAAGTCAGGAGAGTCTAGGGGCATCCCATCCTTCTGGCCAGGCACAGAAATCCTCCACCAGCACCCCTCAGGCCTGCTGCGCAGGCGTCTCTGTGGTCCCACTCAAAGCCAGCCACATTGACTCCCCTCCACCTGATGCTCCACGAGGCTGAGAGAACAGAGACCACCAGGCACACGGAGCTATCCAGACACTGCTAAGGGGAGAAGAGGGAGAAGGCCCTGGGATTAGAGCAGAGCAGGTGGGTAAGGGCTTGGATGGGCAGCATTTGGCACAGACAATCGTCTGTGGTGGGAGTTTCCAGGTCTGAAAACTCCTTGGTGAGGCACCAGATCCTGCCAAGCCCTCTCTACAACTGGAGTCAGTGGAGCAGAGAGTCAAAACCCTCTTCTGCTTTCTGAGCCACCTGCACCCTGGACACTGAGGTCACGCTCAGCGCTGGGGTCTCATGGCCAGTTCAGTGTTGGTTTACCTGGGGCTCACCTCACCTTCAGAGGCCTGAGGCACAGGGGTCTCTGCCACTCTCTGAGTCACCCTGGACTTCCCCAGGCTGGGGGAGCCTCTTCCCTGACCTGCAGAATTCCTTGCCTGCCTCCAGGAGGAATCATCCCTCTGGCACCACCCACACACCAACCTGGATCTCCACAGGGTTTTTCTTGGGCCGGTACCCGTAATATTCTTCCTGGCGCTTCATGAACTTTCTGAAATGCTCTTGGATCAGGAAAGTAGCATAGAATTTGCCCACTGTCACCTCATCATCTGGAGGGAGGAAACCAACATGATGATTCTGCCTGTCACAGGACCCCAAGTGGCTGGAGCAGCGAGACCCTGACCAGGAGTGGCTCTGTCCCTCTGGGAAGTGCCACCTGGTGACATACCTCCAATAGGTGGGATAACCTGGTCCAAAAGCTTCATACTTGTTCGCTTCCAGATTTTTTTGATAATAGCTCTGAGCTCCTCATTGGCCTGTTCAAAATTACCTGAGGAAAGCGAGCAGGACAGAGCAGTTCATTCCCAGGGACGTGAACAGGAGTGAAGACAAAGCATGTGAACACCTGGCCAACCTCCTCGAGGGTGTGGCAGCTCCTCTCTGTCTCCCCACCCAACAAAAATGAGCTTAGTAAGACAGAGGCTTTGATTTTAGCCAAAATACTTGACAGATTTTGACCTCCCCTTTGATGCTCCCACAGGGTTCATCATTCCTGAAATCCCAGTCTATCCCCAAGATCTCCTGGGCTTCTCCCAGGCTGCCATGCTCTCACCCCAGCCAGAGGGATGCACCATGCCACACTGCTGGAAGATGCTGATCCCAGCAGCTCACCACTTCCTGGCCTCGGCTCCTGCCACAGCCCAGAGCTGCTCATGGCACAGGCACAGCCCACAGGCACAGGAACAAGCTGGTGGGACACCTTCCCACAGCAAGGCTCAGCAAACTGTGCTGCTGGCAAGGAAGGGGTGAAAGCAACTCCTCCCCAGCACAGCTCAGTTCAGAGGATGGGAGCTGGAGGAGCCCCACTCCCAAGCTGTTGAGGGTGGCACTGGTTCACTCCTCAGGGCTGCAACACGTGGGCCTTCAGCTAAAACCATCCTCCAGGCTCAGCCTGAGCAGTGCAACGCCCACACCCAGGGCTCTGGTGCCAAGAGATGGGCAATGAACACAGAGCTGAGGGTTTGTCCCGAGGCTCTGATCCCACGGACAAGTGCCCTGAGATCCCTGCCAGGGGTGTGGAACCCGCACCCGGCACCACAAGGAAGGTCCCTGTCAGGCTGTAGAGGCAGACAAGATCACTGCTTACCTTCTGTCTTGATCTTGAGGGCCGTCCTCACCAGCGCAAAGAGGGTGGCGTTGAAGGTGACGGTGCCGTCGCTGTTCAGGGGCATGTTCATGCACACCAGACGCTGCACAGCAAACCAGCACCTGTGACCCCAGGCGGCAGAGGAGGCTGGCAGCCCCCAGACTCAGGGCCTGTCTTGGCCAGAGGCTCTGCTCAGGGCATGGAGCTCTCCCAGCCCTACCTGCCCTGGCCCAGGGGCTCTGCAGCCCCCCTGCTACCACAACTGCCAGAGGCAGGGACATCCCTTGTCCCAGCCAGCTGAACCAGGGCAAGGGATGGGTAGAGCCAGGGGAAATAACCTATAGGGGCATGGGTGCCATGGGAGAAAATCATGGAATCACACAATTGTTGTTTGGCCAGGTCGACAGCTTCATGGAGCCCAGCAGCCTGCTGCAGCCCCAGGTGGACAGAATCACAGAATTTAGGTTGGAAAAGATCTGTAAGATCATCAGGTTCCCCCAGCACTGCCAAGGCCACCAGAAATACCATGTACACAAGTGCCACACCCACACAGCTTTTAAATCCCTCCAGGGTGACCCACAGCTGCCCTGGACCGCCTGTCCCCGAGCCTAACCAATCTTTCGGCGAAAAAATTTTCCCTAGTATCCATCCTAAACCTCTCATCCTGCAACTTGAGACTGTTTCCTCTTGTACTGTCACTTGTTACTTGAGAGTAGAGACCGACTCCCACTTGGCTTCAGCCTCCTGTCAGGGAGCTGTAGAGAGCAAGAAGGTCCCCTCTGAGCCCCCTCTTTCTGCAGGCTGAATCCCCCCAGCTGCTTCCAGAGAGACAGGAATCATTTTGTTTTGTGCTCCCCACTCCAAAACACGCTCCAGGCTGCTGTGAGGAATCCGGGGATCAAATTTCCCGATGTGTTTGCCCAAAACCAGGAGGGGTGGCACCAGTGCCTGAGCTCCTGCCCATGCAAGTTACACACAAGCCTCGCACACACCCTGGATTTGTTCAGAAGGAGCTGAGCCAGGAAAAGTGTATTTCTGCCAAGAACGTTGGGGTTTCCTGCTCCCTAAGCACCATCAGCTCTTGGAAACAAGCTCTGCAGCCCAGCTGACATGGCCACACGCTCAGGCCCTGCACTGCCCTCCTGCACCAGCTGCACAGGGGAGGCCTGGCACTCCCCTGCACGGAGCGCTGCGGGCAGAGCCAGCCCTTCAGTGCCACACCTTTGAGGCAGGAGGTGAGCACAGGTAAGTTCTGATCTTCAGGAGCCTGAACCACATCAGCAGCACCTCTCCTTGCCCCCCGAATACACCCCTTCACTAAAAAGGAGAGGTCAGGGCAGAGTGTAAGCCATGGCACTGGGAAGCTGGCTGAGTGTCACTCTCAGCCTCTCGCAAGGACACAGTGACAGCTTGGAGAAGGTGTCCCTGTGCTCACACACCTTGTCACCCCCTTGGCTCTTACCTTACAAGCTACACGGTGTGGGCAGAACTTCCCAAAGCCCAGGGGAGGTTGGATACGCCTCAGCAGAGTCACCACATCCAAGTGTTTGATTCTGCCCCTGCAGAGGGAACACACCAGCTCAGCAGATCTGCTTAACGATGGCTTGGGGAGGTGCTCTGGGAGCTCATCCCCGGGATCTCCCCCGTGCTTCTGCACTGGGCAAATCCCTGCTCTTCCCTGTGCTCCCCCTGGGGAAAGCAGCTGCTCCCTTTGGCTCCAGGAGGAGGGAGAGGTGTGCAGTGGCATGGGAAGAGCTGGCGGCCTCACCACAGCTGGATGAAGAGGGAATTGAAAGTCTTATGTTCCCAAATATCCCGATGGCTTTTATCAGATCTGGACCAACTCTGGCAAGCCCACATCCACCTCTGAGATGGTGGAACCTAACTCGCAGGCAGTGCCACAGCCTACCCTGCCATGCAGGTTTCCCACTCCATGGAACACCCTCTCCTTGCTCACCCACTGACACTCACTTGGCCTCGGGGTCGTACTCAGCCCAGATCCGTTTGAACTCATCCAGGTGATGCGGCCCGAGGATGGACCAGTCCCGTGTCAGGTAGTCAAAGTTGTCCATGATGACAGCCACAAAGAGGTTAATGATCTGAGGGCAGAGGAATGGATGGGAAGGACCCAGTTAGGGGAGAGAGACCCAGGCAGCAGCACGAAAACATGGGAGGATGTGTTCTGGAGCAGAAGGGGCTTGGGACCTCCTGGAATCAGGGGATGCTGGGGGAGGGTCTTCCCATGCAGAGAGGAACCCCCTGCTCAAGCAGGGCTTGTGAAAGGACAGGCACATCGGCATCTTGTCCCTCTCCACCCTGGCAAAGGCCAACACAAACATCTGGAAGGCAGCACACGGAGGCTGTGGGAAGAAACTAAAAGGGGCTCCTGGGTCCCCCAGGAGTGCAGTGCCAGTTTCCAGCATGGCTGGGTAGGTGGGTTGGGGGCTCACCCCATGGGACACACAGCCAACAACAGCCTGTTATTGTTAACAGGGGTGCCAGAGGGGCCCTGTGGGAGCCAGCGTACCAGGAAGGCACAGAGCATGTAGAAGCTGATGAAATAGAAGTAGGCAAAGCCGGTGCCACAGGTGTACTCCTCGCCCTCGGCATAGTCCGACTCTGGGTCACAGCGCCGGCCGTAGCTGCAGTCCAGCAGGATCTCCTGCCAGGCCTCGCCGGTTGCACACCTGGGAAGAGGGGACAGCTGCTGGTCCCTGCCTGTGCTGGGCAGGAGCTGGGCATGCAGGGAGGGCTGAGGCCGGTCCAGTGCACAGGGGAATGGGAAGCTGCTGGGAAAGGAGCAGTCAGGATTCTGGGCTTGCTGCTGTAGGGCCACTGAAAGCTTCCAAGTGAAGCATCTGGAGTCAAGAAAAGCCTTGGGCTGAGCTCCTGCTTCCCATGAGTTTCCTCACAATTCACAAATTAAAATCCAGTCTGGGAAGGAAATATTCGAATAGCAGCCCCAAAATGCCCCTCTCTGCCCCTCTCTCCAGCAGCCCAGCCACACCAGGTTAACCCACGGCCTCTCCTGAAACACTCCCACTGCTGCAGGAGACCTTTCTGTGGGACAAAAAAGAAATCAGCTACTGCAATGCTGGTGCTCCCTCACTCCAAGCTGGGCATTCCCACAGGCTCAGAGCCCGGCTCCCTTTGGAGCTGCTCACACAACAGGACAAGACTGACCTGAAGAGCAGCAGCACAGCTTGTGGAAAGGTCTGGAAGTTGTTGTTTCGGTTGATCTGGGTCCCATCCACCATGGCAATCTTCCCAAACATCTGTAAGTCCCAGTGTGAGGTCTCCAGGGTGCCATCCCTTCTAAGGCACCAACCACCCTCCAGAGCACCTCTGGTGCCTGAGCTCCTCTTCCTCTTGTTTATTTGGCTTTGGGCATGCCCAAAAGAGATTGAGATTGGGGTGTGGGAGCTCTGGGGCTTAGAAGCTACTTGGACATTCCTGCCAGTTCTGAAAACACCCCTGACTACAACTGCACTCCATCTGGGCCGAGGAGACAAGGTCTCCTGAGCCAGCACGAGCACTGGTGCCTGTGTGTCTGGGCCGTGCCACTGACTCCCCAAGCGCTCTTTGCCGTGTGCCTCAGCTGCCCTGGCTAAAACCCAGGGATGGGCGGCTGCTGGGGTGGCAAACATCCTTGCAGACCAGGGTAAACAGGTCCCATCATGTGCAAAGTCCCAGAGAAGGCCTGGCAGAGGAACCAGTCCCTCCCTGTCCCACCTCCCCAGGTGCCATCAGGCTCAGGGCATCTGATGAAGACCAATTCCCACCCCCCTGCCCCTGTGCCCCTCACCTGCATCCCAATCACAGCATAGATGAAGAAAAGCATCACAATCAGCAGGGCCACATATGGCAGAGCCTACGACAAAAGGACCACGGCTTGTGTGAGACACAACCCAGGGACAGGGCTCAGCTCTGGAGGTGCTGCAGGAGGCCAGCATCAAGGTCCCTGTGTGGGGAGGGACAGCTTACCTGCTCCTCTCACCACCCTCCTGCTGGCCCCTTCTCTGGGGTTCATGGGAGGCTGATGGCAGCCCCCACGGGGTCTCGCTGACTGGACAGAGGCTCAGCACACCCCAGGGCTGCCCAGGGCTGAGGGAACTGCCCAGGTCAGGGCTGTGAGCTGATGCTGCAGCGTGCCCTGAGGTACCCACCTGCAGATCCCAGCCAGCTGGGACCAGGACAAATGGGCCCAGGCAGGTCCTGCCAGCACCTGGCCCAGCTCTGACACACAGTGCTGTCAGCCAGGGAGTCCCACACACCTTTCCCCCACATGGGCAATGTTCTACACACCACAAGCCCCCGGCCCAATCTGAGGTCAGCAGCCTGCCAGTGCTGGAGCTTTCTGCCCTGCCTGCTGAGGACAGGCTGCTTGTGCTACCAGCCTGAGGACCAGCCACTGCTGCCAGCCCCGGGCCTGTGTGTGTTTGGGAGAGGAGCACTGCTCCTGACACACCTGAAAGGACTTGATGAAGGTCCACAGGAGGGTCCTGACACCTTCACCCCGGCTCAGCAGCTTCACCAGACGCATCACCCGGAAGAGCCGGAAAAAAGTGATGGAGACGCGGGAGTTGTCATCAGAGTCCTGCAGGCAGAGCACAGCAGCTGCAGGACAGGGAGTGCTGAAGCCTCCAGGCTTTCGAGGCAGGGGGGGGTCCAGGTCCTGGGGTGAGGAAGGGTAAGGAGACCCCACCCCCAGGCACCCGTCACGGTGCCCACAGCCCTTCCCTGCACACAGGATCAGACTGCAAGGAAGATGTGCTGGTGCTTTTCCCCCTGGCACTTCTCCCCCCAGCCTTCCCAGGGATCTCATCTCCCCAGGCCCCCATGCTCACGCCTTTGACACTGGGATAACGCAGGAAGGAAGACATGCTGCCACACGGGGACTGGGAGAGCTGTGAGGGCCACAGGGCCACCACACACAGGCTGAGTCCCACCAGGCTGTTGCCCAGCACATCCTGTATTTGCAGGGTGAGGTGTAGGGTGGGCACCAGGCACAGGAGGGGGTAATGACAGCTGTTTAAGCAGAGAAGGGCTGTTTTGAGAATGTTCCAGCAGGACTTTAACCAAAGGAGGGACTGAAGAGAGGAGTCTCTGGGGGGTGCTGCCCAGCGTCACCTGGCCATGCAGTGATGCCTCCTCTCTGTGGGTATCCCCCTTGAAGGGGGAACAGCCATGTTCCCAGGGGTTCAGGGCAGAGTGGGCAGGCAGGAGGTGAGCCATGAGGCATGGCTCCTGGCCTGAAAGGAGCAGGTTTTGTCTGGGAGCACCTAACAGTGGTGGTTGGAGATGCTGGGGGCTTGGTTCACAGTGCCCTTGAGAGCTCCAGCATGGCACAGCCTCAGCCACAGTCTCTGCCACCAGCAGCCCTCCTGGCACAGACCCTCCTGGCACTGTCTGTCTGGACTCTGGCACTGCTTGGGATGCTTTTCCCACTGCCTCCTTAGCCTCCCAGGGCTTTACTGCTGCCACTGGATCCCTCTCACTCCCCTCACTCAGGCCACCCACTCCCAGCTATTTCAGGGCAACAAAATCCAGCTGTAAATGCCCCTCCCAGCAGCTCTACTTTCCTCAGCATCACACTTCTGAGTTCCCAGGGCTGCACTGAACAACTCCATCTCCTCTCCCACCTCTTTCTTTTGCCTGTCACTCTCCCGGTGCCTCGTGACCATCCAGTGAGTGCAGTGATCATGAACATCCCATCAGCCCCAGGGCACCACGTCCCCACCACTGGGATCTGGGCAGTGTCCTGTGCAGACCACCTTGCACCCTGCAGCTCCCAGCACCAGGGCCCTGGGAAGAGGCTCTGGCACGTCCCTGCAGTCAGCTCCCTCCACATTTTCAGACCAACCCAGGACACCCCATTGCCACTGCACCCCCTTGGTGATCTTTGGCCACCGGTGCAGGGCTTGGCTCATTCAGCCCTCCAGGACATTGGGCTGCACCCAGGGGACACAGCCAGCTCTGGGGGAAGGCACAGTGCAGGGATCACCCCTTTAGCCATTTCTCTGGCTGCATCCCTCCAGGCTTTAGGCAGCCAGGGTGATGGGCAGGAGGACCAAGGCCAGCTTTCCTGCCCCCTACAGCTGAAGAGGTCCTCCAATATGGCAGTTCCAGGGGATGGGATGGTGAAGGGCAGGGCTGGGCTTTCAGATGGGCCCAGGAGGGCTGGGGAACAGCCTTGCACCTCTCAGGGTGGGAAGGGGGGTCTGTGTGGGTGGGGTGTCACCCCAAATCCCTCTCAGCGAGGGCAGAGTTACACCCCAGAGAGAACAGCTGGCTCTGGTGTGCCTCAGGGACATGCAGGGCACATGCAAACGCTGGCCACAGGCAGAGAGGAGCGGGGAGCACAGCAGGCACATGCAGCTGATATTTACAATGCCATCACAGCCTCCACCGAGGCAGTACAATCCGCCACTGGGTGCAAGAATAGTCTGTCAAGAGAACAAGAGAGTCAGCACAAGAGAGGCAGGAAGGACAGGGAGGGAGGGGTGGTTACACAAGAAGATGGAAATTGGAGAGGAGGGGAACAGCAAAGGGCAGGCAGAGGCCCTCCATCCCTTGGGCCCAGGGACAAGGTGATGTGACTGCTGGTAGGCAGAGGCAGCATCTGGGTGAGCAAGGAAACACACAGACCATGAGGCACTCACCCACCGCTGTGCCTGCTGTGACACACCCTCAAAGGGGCAGGGCTGTGCCCAGGACAGCTGGGCCAACCCTCAGGAATTCTGCTGCCTCCCATGGTCAGGCCCAGGGATCTGGAGGCAGCTGACCTCCTCTGCAGCCAGCTGGGCTGCTCCCAGGATGGCAGCTTGGACTGGTGAAACTGGTGCAGGTTTGCCACCCAGCCTGGCAGTGCCAGGGGTGGGCAGCAGGCAAACCCCCTGGGGCTCCTCAAAGCCAGTCGGAGACACGCTCCTCTCTGCCCGGGATACTCTGGGGCAGGGGGCTCAACACCAACCCCTGACTCCAGCCCCTGTGCCCCCTGCTCAGCCCAGGCTCATTCTTGGGGTCCCAGCCAGCAACTGGGGAGTGGGCAGGTTGTAGGGGTTGGCCCTTGCCAGGGGCTGAGCTTCCAGGGCAGTGACAGGAGCAGCACAGCAGCAGGAGCACTCCAGTCTCCCACATTTCAGAGCCTGGGGTAGCACTGCCAGTGGGGCCCCCATCCCTGCTTCCCTCAGACCTCCCAATACCCCCAGGGATCTGGGGAACTCAGACGGGGACTGAAGAGCCATGAGGATCTGGGAGAGGAGAGGAGAGGAGAGGAGAGGAGAGGAGAGGAGAGGAGAGGAGAGGAGACTTTGCAGAAGGGAAGGTGAGGTTGCCCCCACCCCCTCTCTCCATGCCTCCTAATCCTAATCACAACCCCCTGCACATCCCAGATGGCTGAGAAACACTTGGCAGTGCTGGGAGAGATGTGGGAAATGAGAAGACAGCACATTAGGAAAGGTAAGACAGCCCTGAGGGGACAGAGATGAACACTGCCAGAGCAGGGCTGGCTGTGACAGGGGTCCCTGAAGATCTTGGGGAACTGGGGAAGGAGACCAGTGCCCTTAGTGCTCCTGCACACAGACCCAGCAGAAAGGATCTAGGAAGCTCAGGCCACATAGAACATTCCCAAAATTCTGCCTGGCCTTCTGCACAGCCCTGCTGCTGTCAACAGTGCTGCAGCACACAGAGCACAGTACCTGGGTCAGTCCTTGCCAGCCCAGTCAGGGCACCAGACCCCTCCCAGTGCCTGGGATCTGTGTCCTGGGCATCCCCACAGACGCTCAGCCAAGGACAGCAGGATTTTGGTACCCGTGCCAAGTGGTCTCTTGCTCCAGAGGGACTGAAAACCACTGCCCAGTCCAGGGCCTGGAGCACGCCTTGAACTTCAGCTGAGTGGCAGCAGGCTGGGGAAGGAGACCCGGCAGGAAACCAAGTCACAGGTGCAGAGAGCTGATGGGCAAGGATGAGGAGGAGCCGATGACAGATGAAAGCTGTTGGCACTTGCACGAAATCTGGGAGCCCATGAAGGCTGAGAAGCCCAGAGGATGGCTGTCCTGATGGGCAGGACTGTGCAGAGGGACACAGGGCTCTCACAGGAGAGGAAGGTGGATGGTTTTTGCTCATCCCAGCTCTGTGACACCTGGACCACCCTACAGAGAAGAAGATGACTGCTCCCAAGGGCCTCACCTTCCTGCACAGGGAACATCTGAAGGTGACCCTGTGCAGGGGTGGCAGAGGCAGCAGCAGTGCCAGACCCAGCCCTGCAGTGCAGCACAGCTGGCAAGCCCTGCCCCTTTGAGGAGGCACTGCCAAGTCACTGGAGAGGGTTAATCCATCATCTGCCCCATTCTGCAGCTGCTCCTGGAGCTGCCGTCAGGGCTGCTGAAGGAAGCACACACCTCCCACAGCAGGGGGGCATTTTCAGGGCCAGACACAGGTGTGCATGTCCCCGTGCTGTGGAAGGCAGGGGCATGCTGGCTTCCTAGCACTGCTTTGAAAATGCTCCCAGCAGAGCACTCACCATGCAGGCACTGCCTGAGGCACCAGCCCCACGGGTTACACAGTGCAGAGCTCCTGCAGGGATGTCTGCAGCTCACATAGGCACACAGACACCACCGGTGTGGGTATGTGTACAGGCCACTGTGTAAAGGGACACACACAAAGCAAATGTCTGAAATCTGATGTGTCTGATCGTTCCTGTGGGGACAGCGAGCTGTGGGAACCCTTTTACTCCCACCTGCACTGATCTGAGGCTGGATGTGTGGATCCAGGCATGCACAGAGTGAGTGGGGCAGGGGCTGGCACACAGCCTGCTGCTTACAGTCCTGAGCAACTGCTTTCCACAGGAGTGCAGTGCCTACAGATTCAGGAGACCAGAGGGGAGGGGGCAATGTGACATGCTGGGCAGTTGGGGATGTTTGAATAGGGCTTCAATGCTCCAAGGGCCACAGCTGTGCTCTCCATGCACTCATGCCAGGTGCTGATCCTGGCTTGTCCCTCCTCAGAACCAAGCAGAGCAGGGAGAGAGGAGAGGACACCATCCCCCTGCAGAGCTGGACACCATCCCAGCACTGCTGCCTCGTCCCAGGGCAGGTGCTACAGTGCAGCCTCGGGTGGGGACCCGAGCCCCCCGGCACTTACATCAATCTCACTGAGGATGACATCGATGATGCTGCCAATCACTATGAGGAAGTCAAAGACATTCCAGGGGTCTCCGAAGTAGCCCTGTCAGGGAGGAGCCAGAGAAGAGTGAACATGCAAGTGTGTAAGTCAAGGAGGAGACAGATGCTGGAGCCCAGAGGAAGGGATACAGAAGGTTCTTCAGTGACTGTGACCCTCAGAAGAAGGGATGGTAGCCAGACCTGGCACCCTCTGCTCGGTTATTTGGTCCTGTCTTGCAGTGGAGGGGAATGAGGAGGGTGGGTCAGGATGGCTAAAGCTGACCCCACTAGTGACCCTGAAGATGGGAATAATGGCCAGCTGGACTGGGTGGGATTTGGCTAGCAAGGGTAGCCCTGACAAGCAGCAGTCCCCCCAGAAACTCCAAGGTCCTGCACATGGGGGTCCCTAAAGGTCTCACAAGGAGAAGTTTTCTGGAGCTGCAGGGCTAGGGGTGCTTGTCTTCAAGAGATGCCAAATGCAGGATAAATGGATCCCCTGGCCTGGCCTGCTTTCCATGCCAGTCGTGCTCTTCTCTCACCTTGACTTTAAAGGCCATGAGCTTGAGGACCATCTCCAGGGTGAAGAGGATGGTGAAGGCCACGTTGAGGATATCTGAGATGTGGTTCATTTCTGCAGACTGGTTGTAATGCTGAGGGTAAGGCAGAAGGAGCCATCAGCTGACGGCAGATCCAGCCTCCATTGTGAGCTCAGAGGTGTGTGCTGGATGCAGATCCCCCTCCCACAGACAGGCCTATGGCTCAGGAAAAAGGAGATTTCCCCCCTACAGGCCCTTCTCTGGGGTCCCCACATCCCACTGATGCCACGATGATTTTTTGCCTTTTATACCCCTGTTATACTTTTTATAACTTCTGTACTCTC
>NW_008239114.1:530496-530880 GCF_000691975.1 Corvus brachyrhynchos | reverse complement strand
CCATCCAGGGGAAGGTTCCTTGGGGAGGGGGGCTCACTTGAGCCTCTCATTGGGGAATCTTTGATAGATATGCTAATTAGTAACACCTAGAATGTTATACCAGATCTTTTAGGGGTGCATTGCAGTGGGCACTGAGGTGCATTCGACCTGGACGTGGTGCACCTAAGGATCCTTAAAATAAATACCAGGGTAAAATCCCTTTTTCCCTTCTAACCGTGTCTGACTCTTGATTTTAAGACCAGGAAAAGGCATCACCACCAGTCCCATTTTGCCCCTATCACACCATAAGCAAGTACCTCCTATCAGGAAGTTCCCTTGGGGATCACTGGGCTGAGCCAGCCTGTGCACTTCCAGACACCCCTCCACCACCCTGTGCCATTACCT
>NW_008239114.1:514274-530471 GCF_000691975.1 Corvus brachyrhynchos | reverse complement strand
ATCAGGAAGAACATGAGGTACTCGAAGTAGGAGGAGGTGACCACGTACCAGATCTGGTACTGGTAGGGGTTCTTGGGGATGTAGCGGCGCAGCGGGCGAGCCTTTAGTGCGTACTGCACGCACTGGCGCTGGGGAGGGAGGGAGGGGAGGTGTGATCCCACTGCAGGGCACACACTCAGCACCACCAGCAATGCTGCACACCCCCCCAGAACCAGGCTGGATCACCCTTCTCTCCCAGCCCAACCACATGGGCCAGGTACAGCAGTGGGGCATGCAACCACTGTGCTTCCTGCAAAAACACCCCGGAGCACCCACAGGGGACAAGTTTCCAAAGTCATCTTTTGCCTCTAATGATGGCCATCTGCCCTTGGCCTGACCCCTCCAGCCCAGAGCCTGCCTGCTTATCCCAGCAGGACCAGCTTAGAGCACCCTGAAGACATCAGATGAACCAGGGCTGAAGGGGGCACTGAGATGGCTGCACAGGCCTGTCCCTCCCCAGCAGCCCAGGGCCATCTCTGCTGCGTTTCTGTGTGGTTCACATCACCCTGGCACCCCCAGCTCGAGCTGCCCCTGCTGCCTCAGTGCAGGAGCGTGACAGCACTCCTGGGCCAGCAGCCACTCCTGTCCAATGTCCTCCCCAGTGTGTCCCACATCCTCTGCCAACGCCTCTGCTGCTTTCAGCCTTGCTGTCCCCAGCCAGAAGGATGGCATGAGAGCATCACAGAAGGCGATGTTGCGGAAGGTACCTCTGGAGCTGGTCTAGTCACAGCTTCCTGCCCAAAGCAGGGCCAACTGCAGCATGCTGCCCAGGACAGCTGACTTTTGAATAGCTCCAAAGATGGAGGCTTCACAGCCTCTCTGGGCAACCTGTTCCAGTGCTTGATCACCATCACCATTTTAAAAAGGGCTTTTTTAATGTTTAAATGGAATTTCTTGTTTTCTTCAGTTTGTGTCCATTGCATTTTTTCCTGTCACTGGGCACGACTGAAAAGAGCCTGGCTCAGCCTCCTCTGTGCCTTCCCATTGGTGTTTATACCCATAGGTAAGATCCCTATGAGCCTTCTCAATACCAGACTTGACTCCCAGACCCTCCTTAGATGCTCCAGACCCTCCATCACCACCTTTGTTGGACTCACTCCAGTACATCTATGTTGCTTTTGTGCTGGGGGGCCCAGAACTGGGCACAGCCCTCTGCTCCAGCTCACTCTGGACACCCTACCTGTCCAGAGAGACCCACTCCCTGTTTCTGGTCCCCTCTGCCCTTCCCTCAGAAGGCTTGTTTTGTGCTAGACATGGGTCCAGCTGGCCCTGCCCCAGCAGCAAACAGACCTGGGGCAGGTGCAACTCATCTGTGTCAGCAGTGTCACCACAAAGAAGGGCTGATCCAAACCATCCAGCCCCAGCAGTGCCAGACCCAGGGCTGGTCCTCCTTCTCCTGTTCCAGCACTCCCATTACCTGGTTCTTGTCCAGCTCACAGTTCTTGTACTCATTCTCCCCTTGCTCCTGGAAGGTGACGATGACAAAGCCCACAAAGATGTTCATCATGAAGAAGGCAATGAGGATGATATAGATGATGAAGAACATTGCAATCTCCACCCGGTAGTTGTAGATAGGGCCTGCGTCCTCAGCATTGGTGTCAATGGCCATGTACAGCAGCCTACAGGAGGGAAATGGAGGCAACAGAAATCCTAAGTGGGTGGGAAAGACCATGTCTCCTCTTGAAGGTTACAGAGAGCTTTGGGGACATCCAACAGTGGTGGGACAGGGTTGCTTGGGTAACCTTGCCAACTGCACAGCCACTGCCAGGGTGAGCAGTCCTGCTTCTCAACCTGGATAGCTCTCCTTTCTCTACCCTGGCCAAGGCCCATGGCAGTGCTCTGCTCCCAGCACAGACCTTCCCTCAGCACAGACTCACTGTGGCCAGCCCTCGAAGGTGGAGACTGTGAAAAGCGACATCATGGCTGAGAAGACGTTGTTGAAGTGGAAGTCGCTGTGCACCCAGACCCGCTGCTGGACCTCAATCTGCGTGGGGTCCGCGTCCACATAGTTGATGAACTGACCCCTGCAGCAGAAGGGACACAGTGCAGGGCCCCCCTCAGCCCACGTGCTGCAGCACTGGCCTCGGTCCCTGGGAGGGGAGGACAGCCCTGTGCTTGCTCCCGATTTACCCCAGGGTGAGGGAGAACACGACGACACCTCAGGTCCACTTTTTGGATGCAACATTCCCATGCAGGAACACAAGCATCCCCCACCACATCCCCCCAGCTCCCACCCCTGGCCACTGCCCACCTGGAAGCTGCAGAGAGCTCTTACCTGCACTCCTTCTCTGTCAGCTTGGATGGGTCTGTGCACATGTAGAACTTGCCCTGCATTCAACAGAGACCAGAAGTGGTGTTGCTTTGACTTCAGAAGCCCTGGGGAGTTTTGACTTTTTCCCAGCCCTCAGTCAGTCCCTCCCCCACCATCTCCACGCAGCCTCCCACCCTGGCCCACCACCACCACTGGCCTCCCCACTGTGCCTGCCAACACAGCCCAGTTCACAAGGGGTTTCCAGAGTCATGGCAGACCTGGGGTCAATCCCAGGCTGAGATCAAGAAGCACTGCCTGGTGATGGGAACAAACCTTCCATGGCCCTGAGCTGAGGCCTACCTAGCTCACCCTATCTGGGAGTCAACTATTTGGAAAATAGGGAAGAAAGCAGTAACCAGAGAATTAACTAAAATCTACGGTATGCTGACAGGTCTGCTCAGTCTGCTGGGTGTCCTGAAAGCTCTTCCTACATCAGCTCAGAATTTAAGCTCAGTTATTAGAATAAAACTGAGCTCAGCCAGGGCCAGCTCTACCTTAGAGCAGCCGAGGCCCAGAGAGCAGGAGTGGTGCCCTGAGAAAGGAAACCCTTCACAATCAAAGCACAGAGGAAATCAGTCAGAAGCACCAGCTGCCTTAGAAAGAGGAAACTGAGGCACGAAGTGAGGTGAGGCAGTTGGCCCCTTTGCAGGTGCAGGGCCTGGCAGTACCCTGGGTGCTTCCTGCCCTCCTCTCACTGCCAGGCCTGGAGCAGGCGGGTCCCCTCACAGAGCACCGAGAGCACAGCCTGTGCTGACCCCAGCACCGGCAGACACCATCCCCAGGTGATGTCCAGGACAGCCTGGCCAGGATGTGCTCGAGCAGAAGCCCACTTGAGGCACCACTCACCTTGAAGAGCTGAACTCCGATGCAGGCAAACATGAACTGCAGCAGTGTCGTGACAACCACAATGTTACCTATGGTCTTGATGGCCACGAACACACACTGGACCACGTGCTGCAGAGGTGAAGGACAGTGCAGGTGTGACCACGTTTGGGGCAAGCCCCTGCTCTGTATCCCACACCCAAGGGCAGAGGGAGTGGGCAGAGCCCTTCACAGACGGGTGGTGGGAATCGGGAACAGGGCACGATGCCTGCCACATACCCACGGGAAGAGGTCCCCCCGTCCCAGCCTCTCGCTTACCTTCAGCCCCTTTGCCCTGTTAATGGCTCGCAGAGGCCTCAGCACCCTCAGCACCCGTAGGATCTTCACCACAGAGATGGTACTGGACCTGGGGAGGAAGGCACAGCTGAGACGAGGTGACCTCCCTGCCCAGGCCAGGCTGGCACAGCCCCACCAAGCAGCCATGGAGGGCAGGCTGGGGCCAGCAGTGAGGGACAAGGGATGGCAGAGACACGCGGATGTCACCGGCCATCACCCCATGTAAGGCCAGGTGACACTGGCAGCTGGAGAAAGCAGATCCAAACTGAATTTCTACCCATAGACCTTTGACACTCAAGGAGTGTCCTTTGGCCTCCTTGACCTTTGACACTCAAGGAGTTTGCGGGCAGCTGTCCGTGTCCCCTAAACGTGACATTACGAACACATGGGCGGTCATTGGGCCAGCTGCTCCTCCTCCACCCACCATCCCCAGCTGCCCCACCAGCCTGAAGAGACCAGTGCCCACTCTGTGGCACATGGAGGTGCTTACTCGATTCCCATGGAGATGAGGGAGACAGCGACCACCAGTAAGTCAAGGATATTGAAGGAGTTCCTGCAGAAGGAGCCTTTGTGCAGGAAAGCACCATAGGTTGTCATCTGGGGAGCAGAAGGAGTTAGGAAAGAGGTCAGGCAGGGCTCAGGGGCATGGTCCCTCCACAGGGGGAAGGGTGGACAAGGGACAAGGTCCCAGCTCCTTGGCCTGGGGACCCTGTCCTGCTCAGACCTCTGCAGGTGACTTCAGGTGGAAATCCTCTGTGCAGCACTGGCTGGAGACAAAACTCTCCCAGTCAGTCAGCAAATTAAAGAAGAGAATAGTAAAGACTCTTGGAGTGGAACAACATGTGGCAGCAGCTTGGGTTACGACTTTGGTCCACAGGTTTTCACTGCTTTCTCTTTCTCTCTTTTTCTTAATGGCACGTCAGAATGAAAAAGCTGGTGCCACGGCTGATGTGTCCCCGTGTCACAGCACAGCTGACTTAGCTGCTGGACCCCACTAGAGAGGACACATGGCCTCTGGGACAGGTCATGCACTACCCAGAGTGCATGAAGGAACTCTCGGGGAGGATCAGCTGGCAGCTCCTCCTCACTGAGACCTTCAGGAGCATGAATGTCTAAAGAGTGTGAGTGTCCATGGCCACAACAGTCTAGACCTATGTGCTTGGCCATGCTCATGGCAGGACCATGGGGCAAAGGACTCACCTTCAAGACAATTTCGACTGTGAAGACAGAGGTGAAGCCGATGTCAAAGTATCCGAGAATCTGGGGACAGAGACACCAATACTGGATGAGATTTGGGTGACCTGGGAAATGCTTCAGTGTGTTCAAACATCCTGGAATTGTCCACTCTGTGGACTAGGGAGCCCATCCAGCTCAACAGTCTCTAAGCCCAGTACCAAGAAGACTCCAGAACTTTTCCCAGCTTTGCTGATTTTCTCCAGTGCACGATCCAATCTGCAGCTGGGACAAAGCTCTCCCTTTCCAGGTGAGTTAGGCTTGACCTGATTCACCTGAAAGCATCGGATCCCCAAAAACCCCAAGGGCCCTGGGAGGCTGTCTCATGTGAGATCCCCCAGTCCCTGCCAGACCCACTGGTACCTTGCAGGACAGGAACCGTGGCTCCAACCACTGCATGCCAGCAGCATCCGAGGGCACTGCACACACCAAAGATCCAGTTTGCCACCTCACAGCATGTCTCTTTCCCCAGTAAGTCACCACAGTTTCAAACCAAAATAATCTTGCACACCCTGTCTGGTGGATCTCTTCACCCAGAAGTAAACTGAGACATGGAGCAGTAAAACGCTGTCCCAACTGCACCCAGAATGGAAAGCACATCCAGCCTCTCCTGCCAGAGGGCACTGCCCTCCCAGGGGCAGGGCTGCAATCCCAGGCTAGGCACAGCATCTGGCAAGTAAGTCCCTGCTTGCTGGGGGGCTGGGAGTCTCCACGAGGTCTCCCCCACCCATCCCAACCCTCTACATCTCCACGGGCACCTTGTTGCGGAAGGACTCGGCCCGGATGGGATCCTCAGCTGCCAGGGAAATGCTGCTGAGCAGGATGAAGAGCAGGATGAAGTTGGTGAACCAGGTGGCATTAACAGTCCTGTGGCACAGGACCCGAAACCTGCCAGGGACAGAAATGCCTTGAGATGCTGCAAGGGGCCAGAGGGACATGAGATGGGGTCATGGCAGCATGGCAGAAACCCTGAGCACAGGAAGGCCCCAGGCATGGAAGGATGTCTGTGAGCTGGTTCCCTTCAGAACTGGCTGTCATGCACAAACAGGACCCCGCTGTGAGCACTTGGTGCCAGAGGCACCTGGGCCATGCCTGGCCCTACAGGGCAGGGACAAGGGCCAGTGCCTACTTGTTGGTTGGGCTGAAGATGAAGAAGGAGCTGGCTTCAGGCATGGGCACAGCCTTCTCCTTCAGCTGTAGCTCTGCAAGGGGACGTGGCCGAGGACTCAGGGGGATTTCAGGCTCATCTTCCTCATCATCACCTGCAGGGTGGCCACGAGAAGGGAAAAGAAAAGAATCATCCAGAGTGGGAAAGGGAATACAACCTCATGGACAAGCTTCCGATCCCATAATCCTGATCTGGCATGCAAGCCACAGGGACCTCAGTACCCCAAGGCTGGTGAAAGGTCACCACATCCTTTGCTCCTCACACACATCCCTCTGCAGTGCCTGCCCAGCCTTCCTGCTGCCCTGCCAGGGACAAGTCTTACCTGGGAAGTCTGCAGAAGGGTAGGGGTCTTTGATCTCATTGACATTGGATTCAAACTCATCCACTTTCAACTGAAACAAGGGAGAGACAGAGAGGAGGATGTGCCAGCTGGCCAGACCCTCTCATCCTGGAAGCCATGTGGGATAAGCAGCATCTCTACATTTGGCCAACAGAGCACCAGGCACATGGAGTGCTGGCCCAGGCTGGAGCTGGGTGAGGGGATGCTGCAATCGAGGGAAAGGGGATGGGAAATGGGAATGTGTGCTGAGCAAGAGCCTGGAGCCACGCAAATATGCCAGGGGTGGAGTAAGATATGGAGCAACTCCTGTGTGAGTTTCTAAGGGCATCTCTGCAAAGTGGACAGGGAAGTAGCTGCTGGCCAGATGCTCCTCAGGGGCAGCTCAGCACGCAGCCAGCACGGCTGAACAGAGGGGATTGCCTGTGGAGGGGCTGGTGTGGACATAAGGGAGGTCTGGGATGCTGCTGACTTGCTTTGCTCCACTCCACACTGGTGTGCACCAGACCATCTCAGCCACTGACCACTGGCTATGGGCAAGGAAATGGATCTGAGAAAAAGGATCCCCAGCAATGGAGCTGTGTCACCAGGCAACGTGTCCTGCCTGGGCCCAGAGAGCCCCCATCACCAACAGCACCCATCACCAGTGGATGCTACAACGAGGAGCGATTCTGGTCAAGAGCCCAGACCCAGGCTGGCTCCAAGCCTTTGTCTATCCTGGCTGGTGGGAGAAGGAGCCTGGGCCCTCCCCAGGAGCTCTCCAAGGTTCACCTCCACCAGAACTGACCTTGGCTGTTGTGGGAATCCCTTCTCCCTTTGCTTTCTGCTCCAGTTTCTTTGCCATCATCTGCTTCTCCTCTTCAGTCTTCTCTGGGTAACCTCTAAGCAGAGAGGAGGGGAGAGCAGGAACTGAAGTTTGGGCAGGGGCCACAGGAAAGGTCATTCTGTCCCCTCACACCCAAGCACCTCGTTTGGGAGCTCCCATGGCTGGGGATGGCAGCGCTCACCTGGACATCTTCCGCCGTTTGCGTTCCTCTGCTTTGGCCTTCTGGGCTAAAGTCAGGCTCTCAGCCTCAGCCAGGTTATCGACGGCGATGGCCAGGAAAACATTGAGGAGGATATCTGGGAGAACAGTGCTAAGGACACGGACTTGGTTCCCGTCTGGAGGATGTGGCCAGAGCCATCCATGGTCTCCAGGGTGCCCTTAGAAACCCTCCTGGAGCTTGGCCCTTGTGATAACCCTGGCTGGTGATCCCTAACCAGCATCCATCCCTTGTGAGCACTGAGCTCTGAGCTGGCTGCCCTCTCTGGCTGGATCTCTGCCTGCCAGACATCCAGACCTGCTCCAGATGTGCTTTCCTCCAGACACCAGCCTTCAGCCACCACCAGTGCAAGCCCTGAAGCCCGTGGTTTATTCCACTGCTGTTCAGAACCGAAAAGCTTAAGGCAAGCATTGAATCACTGAGGGGAGCCCCTGTTTCCCACCTTCCCAGTCCTGTGCAGCTGATGCTATGGGGCTGGGTGCAGGGGGCCTGGGCCTGGCTTTGCAGGCAGAGGATACAGTTCCCACAAACAAAGAGGATGATGAAGTAGATGCAGACCAGCATGCCAGGAAAGGATGGGCCCCCGTAGGCCATGATCCCATCATACATGATGGAATTCCAGTCCTCTCCAGTCAGGATCTGGGAGCAGAGCAGTAATAAAGACTCAGGAGCATTCACAGCAGAGCATGACAGAACCCCACAGACTGATCCTACCCTGCTGGCTCCAGCCCCAAACCTTCACAGCCCCTCCAGCCCCATGGTCAAACCCTCCTTTCTGCTCAGCCCTGAACCTGAACTACTGCTCATGACTCCAGTTGCATTTCCCTGTTCCTGTCCCAAAGCCACATCACTCCCACAAACCCACATCCCCCTGAGACCTAACTCCTGCCTGGAGACCCCCAGCCCCCCGCTGTCCTTCCCACAGCCCCAAACCTGGAAGACACTGATGAGGGCCTGGGGAAAGTTGTCAAATGTGCTGCGGCGCACTTCCATGTCCTCGAAATCAAACTTGCCCCCAAAGAGCTGCATGCCCAGCAGGGCAAAAACTATGATAAAGAGGAAGAGGAGGAGGAGCAGAGAGGCAATGGAGCGGACTGAGTTGAGCAGAGAGGCCACCAGGTTGCTCAAAGATGTCCAGTACCTGGGAAGAGGAGAGATAGGGGCATGTGGGAGGTGAAAGAGTGGGGAAGGCTGTGGGCAGGACCAGGCAGGCACAGGGAATCTAGCCAAAGGGACCAAGGTGATGTGTCAGCAGCCCAACAAGGGGGACTCTGGACCCAGGCTGGGCTCTGGGACTGCTCCAGGCAGGCTCCAAGAGGAAGAAACAAAGCTGCAGACATGGTGTGACAAGCAAGATAACGCTGCTGCCTGCACAGGGCACCAGCAAGCAGGATGGGGAAGAGGGGTGAACACAGTGGGTTGGGGCCACAAAGAAGAGCTACGAGTCCTGGCCCACAGCACCCCCATTCACAACATCCTAGAACCCCGAGCTAGAGTGGGGCCTCAGCTCTGTCCTACTCGCCACTCCCAGTAAACCATGGCCTGGAGACAAATCCCCAGTTCGGCCTAGTTCCTCCACCCAGCAGCCACCAGCTCTGTTCACGCTGCAGCCTCCCCTGGGGACGGGGCCAGTGATGCCCAGGAACTGTGAGTGATGCCTGGGCACCGTGAGCTGCCAGTACCCACAGCTCCCTCCCCAACCTGGTGATCTTGAAGATGCGGAGGAGTCGGATGCAGCGCAGCACCGAGATGCCCAGCGGGGACAAGGTGCCCAGCTCCACGAGGATGGTCTCCAGGATCCCCGAGCACACCACAAAGCAGTCGAAGCGGTTGAAGAGCGACATGAAGTACTGGCGCAGCCCCAGCGCGTACATCTTCAGCAGCATCTCGGCCACAAAGAGGGCAAGCAGCAACCGGTTGGCATTGTCTGGGGTGGGAGATCCGGCCTGTCAGAGCAGGGGCCTCAATCCCAGCATGGCTGAGCAGGCAGGGAAGGAGGGCAGGGCTGCTCACCCTCCTCTGGCCCACCCAGCCCTGAGCTGCTGTTTTTCGCGGACCACACGGGAGGAAGGTGAGGGGGTGATGTGCAACTGTGTGCTGGTGTGTGTGAGCACACGGCTGTACAGCGCCCGTGAGTCCTTGCAGGGTGGGCACGTGGGGTGTGCGTGTGCACGTGGGGCTGAGCTGTGTGTGTGTGTGCACACCTGTGCTCCATGTGCCTCTGGGTGTGTGTGGGTGGGTGGAGGTGCAGTGGCTGCACTGCTCAAGTGCGTGCCACGTGTGTTCATGTGCAGAGGTGCCATGGATACACTGTGTGTGTGCTCACCAGGCAAGATCATGTCCCTAAGAGTACACACGCATGGTCAGTGTGAGTTGTGTGGCAACAAGGCTCTGTGTGTGTCTAAGAGCCTCTGTGCAGTGCCGCTGTGGCTGTGCACTCACAGCAGTTCACACAAGTCTCTGGGGCAGCAGGGTGTCCTGGGCCCTCCTTCTCTCTTAGGCTCTTTGCTTACCTTGCACTTGTGTCAGCCAGTCTGGCTGTAAGTGGTGCTCAGAGGCGATGGAGAGGGTGTTCAGTGCCACCATCAGGATGACAAGCCAGTAGAAGAACTTGGACTTCACCACATCCCTGCACTTCCTACGAAACATTCGGTTCCAACGCCTCCACTGACGGCTGGAGAGATGGCAAAGGATCAGCAGAGCTGGCCAGACCCAGGCTCCTGGGCTGTGCCTGCAGGGCAAAGCCACCCCTGCTCCCTCTTCTGAGTGCCTTCCCTGAAAAGGGATGAGGACCACAACCTGCCCCTGGAACTCAGTGCATTCACTCAGGCACTGCAGGTCATTCACCCTCCTGGCTTAATTTTGGCCTCCAGCACCTCTGGTTAGGAGCTGCAGGCACAGCTCCTGAATTACATGCCGTGCTGCACAGGCCATGGGAGGATGCTTGGAGCCTGGTCCCACAGCAAGGACACTGTTCACCTTGAAAAGCTTTTTGCCAGTACCAGCCAAATTCCCTGTTCGCTGCCCGATGTTTGCATCTTCCCCCAAGCACCAGTCCCTGTCTCTCTGCCAGAAACTGGTGGCTGACCAGGAAAGCCTGGCCCAGCTGGGCCAGCAAGTGAGAGGCAGTGGAAGCCCACATACAAGCAGATGGTTCAGCCAGAGCACACTTACAAGAAGAGAATCCACTTGTTCATGCCCTCAATTTCATACAAGCTCCCTGTCTCTGACCCTCCTTCATCCGATGCCATCATACCTAGAGGGAAGGACATTTACAGGCTTTTCTTGGAGCCCTTGGGAAGAACATGTAGGAGGGAACCTCTTCCAGAAGTACACCAGGAAGAGGTTCCCCATCAGAAGGGAACTCAAAACAATGCCATCCCAGGGAGTCAGCAACCAAAAGTTGGGCAGAAGGCTCTGAGGATCAGGTGCAAACCAAGCACGAAGCACCAGGAATCCCTGCCCTGCAGGAAGAGCAGAGGCAGCCCAGAGATGGACAGCAGAAGGTACCCCAGCATGGAAAAAACTGGGGCCAGTTGGGATCTGAGCAAAGGCTGAACAGAACACGGGCTACAGCTCTGGAAGAGGCATTTTGTCTGTCCCAGTGTTTCCCAAGGCTCTCTGCACACATGCATCACTCAGCTCGAGGCATTTAAAGTGCTTTCACCAGGCAGGGTGGCACGGCAGACACTGTGGCTCTGTGGTAGAGCTCCCCAGGCTTTGCTGAGCTTTTTTAGATGCCTGTATATCCACCTCCTTCCCTGAGGTGGATATACAGGCTAACCCCTTCTAACCCCTTGAAATTGTCAAGTGATGGCAAGAAATTCATGCATCTGCTAGTGTGAGAGCTTGTGGCCCTGCACGGCACCCCTGCACACCAGGGGCACACGCTCCTCATGGCCATTTAAGTGCCTCTTGCCAAAGGAGACTCAGGCCTTGCTTGGGGTCTGCAGATATTAAATACTGTGGTTGAGGTGGAGGATTAGCACCAGGGATAAATCATTGCTAGTTTGGGTCAGATTCAGAAAAATTTAAAAAAAAAAAAAGAGGAGGGAAACTGTTCTGCAGAAGCCAAAGCATTTTGTTTCATGGGTCTTTTAGGCAAAATGAGTCTTTGTGACTTCTTCAGAGATTCCCACCTTGCCTCTCTAGGTGACCAGCATTAGGAACCCAACTCCCCCACTAAGGGTCTGTGACCAAGCAGAGCTGGTACCTTCTCCCCTGGCCCGATCACTGTCCATGACCTCAGCGTGGGTGATCCAGTCCATGTAGCCCTTCAGATCCTCCTCCAGCTGCTGCTTCTCCCGCAGCTTCTGGAACGTGCCCCGTGACTTGGCCTTCTCGCGCTCCTTGGTGAACTCTCTGCGACAAGGCAAGCAGCACAGGCTCAGGGGATGGCGTGGAGGTCAGGAACCACAGCTCTGTGCCAGGCCAGCCCTTGTAGAAAGTCCTGAAGTACCCTGCCACCAGCGCTGCCCCTCCACTGCTCCGGTGACTTTCCTCTTTCTTGGCCCACGATGCAGGGTCATGGGGCCATCACCTGATGGCAGGCAGGGCTCCTTCCCCACCACTGCTGCTCTTTGGGAGCTCCTCGCTGCGGGGTGCTGCAGCTGGACACCAGATGCTGGAGGCCAGGGCAGTTCCCCTGTCCTGCTAAGCATCAGAGTGGGGTCTCACCCATCCTGGGGCCAAAAATGTGCCCCAAGCTCTCCACATGGAAAGAAGGTAAGCTCATCACATGGCAGGTAAACAGGACACTCTTTTCATGGTAACATGGAAAGGACAGGTCTGCCAATGTCCTTGCCCACTCTTCCTGCTCTCTTTCAATTAATTTCTTTTCTCTCCTGGTGTCTGGCAGGACTGTGGACCTGCTGCCCAGCCGTGCTGGTGGTGCCTGTGTTAGTAATAGGTCTCAGACATGGTAACAATAATTTTCCTGATCTCAAACATAATTTAGCTGTATTTGCAATGTTATTCCAGAACCTTTACCATGCCAGCAACTTACTCCAGGATCAGATGACTGTAGTCCAGCTTGTCCTGCTGTTACAGCCAACCCTATACAAGAGTCAGGTTCCTGTGGTTTATCTTGTGCTTTTTAACTTGTTTTAGTTATAGTAATACCCAATTTGTTTTAATGTTGCAGTGGCATGGCTCTTGTCATACTAGAGGCCTAACAAATCCAAGTAATTAGGGTATAACGAACCCTGTGAACTAACAGAGATGACAAGAGTGATCCACTTGCACAAACAAGGATTGAAACACATAAAAAAGACCCTGACCCTACACAGACTTGAGGAGAAAAGCCCCCCTCACTTCCCAGGACAACACATATTTCCAAGCAACAAAACTGGGATGGTAGCAGTCCCACAGCAATGCTTGGTAGGTTGAGCGTAACATCTCAGGTTTTAACTGTACCACTGGGGGAATTAACACTAATTGAATTTGGCCTAGACTGTCATAACAGACTGATGACAGCTCATTGGTGTACTTGGACGAGGCTGTTGAAGCAGTAATTAGACTAACAATCATTCTCTTGGATCCCTTGCACTCATCAAAGATGTTCTCCTTAGGCTGGCCATGAGAAAACTGTGTGTGCTCACAGCAGGAGGGCAGCTGGAGGGACCAGTGAGGAGTGTCCAGACCCACAGCCGTGGAGTGACCACTGCTGCCCGCTCAGCTCCTTTTGCTGGGTGTGCTGGCAGAACACACCACAACCCACGTGCTCCCAGGCTGGGCTTGCTGACAGCTGCTTGTGCCACAGGGAAAAGATTTCTGT
Source organism: Corvus brachyrhynchos (assembly GCF_000691975.1). Lineage (NCBI taxonomy): Eukaryota > Metazoa > Chordata > Aves > Passeriformes > Corvidae > Corvus > Corvus brachyrhynchos. The sequence continues at coordinate 517,406 of NW_008239114.1, read as the reverse complement.
GTTGAGTGTTGAGCTAAAACGTCAGAAAGCTATGGACACTAACACAAAACGTAACTCACGGCTCAGTGTTTCTAAGCATGCAAAACAAAAAAAGGGTGAGGAATGAGAGAGGAAAAAGAACAGAACTTTTCCAGGCTTCTTTCTTGTATAGTTAAAACTCCTCTGCTGGCAGAAAGGGTAGGGTGGCACTTACCCACTGAGCACCCCCAGCACCAGGTTGAGCACGAAGAAGGAGCCAAGTAAGATAAGGCTGACAAAGTAGATCCAGGGCCATTCATTCCCCATGGCATCATTTACCTGGCAAGGAGAGATGCAGGTGAAATATTCTGAAGGCACTGTCCACTGTCTGCTTCCCCTTAGAGCCCCTCAACAGCCTCTGGGATCTTTGCCCCCTCCAAAGGGAGTGCTTGGGATGGTGGCACATAAACCCGGCTCCAAGTCCTGGCTGCCTAGAACACTGTGTCTGGTTTACAGCTGGACCCAAGCATTTTGGGAGCAGACTTAAACATCAGCCCCAAGCCTAAGCTTCAGCACAACTGTCTCCCAAGGACTGCAAAACATGGGCTTTGCTGGAGGAGCATCCACAGGCATTGCTGTGCCTGGCCCACACGAGGGTGGGAGCTGGAGCAATCTCCTGTCTACCTGGAGAGCAAGGACAGCTCAGGCAGTGCCTGCAGGGACGCAGAGACATGACTGGTGTGTTATGGGATGTGCATCTCAGTAAGAAGGTTGGTGGGGGCAGAAGTCTTTCACAGGTAGAGCCCTGCCATGGGGTGCTGTCTCCAGGAGGGCATTCCCTGCCCTGAGCCAAGACCAGGATCACCTCCACCAAACTGGGCACAAAGTGCTGCAGCCTACCCAGTAGAGAACTTCAGTCCAGCCCTCCATGGTGATGCACTGGTAGACAGTGAGCATGGCAAAGCCAAAGTTATCGAAGTGGGTGATGCCGTTGTTGGGCCCTGGCCAGCCACTGCGGCACTCGGTGCCGTTGATGGTGCAGTGTCGCCCGTGGCCGGAGCTGGTGCATGGGGCTGGCTTCTCTGATGCCACCGTGGCAATCACATCTGAGGAGCAAAGCCATGGTGTGAGCAGCAGGTCAGGCCTAACACAGCAGCCCACACTTCCTCCCCTTCCAAATGGCGCCTCTTTCACCACCCCTCACGCCCAGCTTCACGCTGTTTCACACATCCCTCAGTCCTGCCGCGCTCCCAGGCCTGATGCTGGCAAGGCCACGCTTTCTGCTGAACACAGAATCCCTGTGGTCTCACAGCAGCCACACAGAGACGCCTCTGCTGCATCCTCCCACCACACTCTACCTGTCCCGAGGTAGTAGCAGGTCTTGTGCATCCGGCCCTTGAAGAGCTCCTGCCCGACGATGGCGTAGATGATGATCATGAAGAGGACCAGCAAGGCGATGTGGAGCAGGGGCACCATGGCCTTGATGATGGAGTTCAGGACGACCTGAAGGCCTGCACAAAGATGAAGGGAGAGGAGGTCAACCACTTCCTAAACAGCTTTGGGTGCACCTTGCATCCCTGCCAGCCCACCAACAAGCAGCCTTTGAAATGCCCCTTGCCAAGGGAAGAGGGGCACAGGTGGGGCGGGACTGAAATCTCTGAAGCAGGAAATCCTTTCTTCTACCCACCATGAAAGCACGTGGAAGAGCACAACAGAGCCAGGCAGTGCTGAAGGCTGCTTCATGCCCCTCCCTTTGTTCTGGTGCTCTCATCCTGGCTGTATTCACAGCAGTTACGGAAGAACAAGATCCCTGCTCTGAGAAATTTGAGCGAGATCCTGGCCACACAAAGGCACTGATGCTGAGCCCTGGAGGCACCCACATGTGTGCCAACCTGCAGATCCCCAGGGCTGACAACTACCACCTGGAGGAACAAGCAAGGACCTGTGCCTCCTTTACACCTACTTTGTGGCTGGGCTTGATCCAGCAGCAATAAGAAACCCATCCCATGGCTCCCCACCCTGGCCAGGCCCAGAGGTCCCTTCCAGCCACCAGCCCTTCCTGACAGCAGGGCACCCAGCACCCACTTGGCACTCCGGACACCAGGCGCAGGGGTCTCAGCACACGGAACGCTCGCAGGGCCTTCACGTCAAAGCCGCCTTTTCCCCCCGAAGGCCCTCCCTGCTTCACGTTGACCTGCTCCAGGGTCATGGTGATGAGCCTGAAAGAGCCAGGGCATAGGGAGGGAAGGAGGAGAAGCAGAAGGAAGGACAAGGAAAAAGAGAAGAGCATGAGAATGGAGACCAAGGAATCTGAGCTAAGGATTCAGAGCTCTGCAGGCAGAAAAGCGAGGCCAGGACTGCCAGCTGTGCTCAGCCTCACCCAGGGGGCAGCTCTTGGCAAGTCCAGCTCCTGGGCACGGCTCCACTGCTGACAGCCTGGGACCTCCCACCCTGTGTGCAAACCCTGGAGGACCCCATGCCACCCCCTTTCTCCAGGGGACCTAAGAAGCATGAAGGAGTCAAGACAGGAAGAAACAGGAGTGAGAGAGGATCCCAGTGGATGTCAGAGCAGGAAAAGGGAGCCCATGGGAGAAGGCCATGAACTTAGTCAAGGAGTTATCCCCAAACACATTGCAATCACCAGAAAAACCAGTCCCTGACTGGCTGTGGAACAGGCCTGGCACAAGCTGAACAGCAGCAGCCTTCCCACTTTTCCTTACCCTAGAGTCACAATGGAAAAGTCGAGCACATTCCAGCCGTTCCGGAGATAGGCATCCGTGTGGAAAAGAAAGCCGTAGGCAATTATCTTGAGCATCGCCTCGATGGCAAAGAAGATGAGGAAGGCATATTCGATCTTCTCCTGGGGATTGCAAAGGCAAGCAGGAGAGAATGCTTCATCAGACCAGACTGTCACCTCCCCTGGGGTCCTCACCGTGCACAGTCACCCCCTGTGACTCCGGCTCAGTCCCTGCTGCCACCCCATCTGTACCCCCCTACACACCCCAACCAGCACCCTGGGGACAAGGGGTGGCACCAGTGCTGAGCCACCACATGCAGCTCTCTGGCCTGCAGCATGCCCCCCATCCCTTTAATGTCCCCCTGCCACTCTCTCGCCTGCCGCATGACCCTCCCATCCCTTTAAAAGCCCCTGCCACTCCCTTGCCGTAGACACGC
>NW_008239114.1:499071-514152 GCF_000691975.1 Corvus brachyrhynchos | reverse complement strand
AGCATGACCCTCCCATCCCTTTAATGTCCCCCTGCCACTCTCTGGCCTGCAGCATGCCCCTCCCATCCCTTTAATGTCCCCCTGCCACTCTCTGGCCTGCAGCATGCCCCTCCCATCCCTTTAATGTCCCCCTGCCACTCTCTGGCCTGCAGCATGCCCCTCCCATCCCTTTAACAGCCCCTGCCAGGACCCTGCCCTGAGCCTATTCCTACAAACTGCTCCAGCAAAGCCACCTAAAGGTGCCTGGCCCAAGGCACTGCTCCTCTGTGCCTCTCCTCCCTGCTGCTCATCTCTCATTCCCTCACAGCCTTCCTCCTACAGGCAGCACTGACCTCACCTTCTCATCCTCTCCAGCTGAGGGCTTGCTGGGTCTGTCCTGGAGACCCTGCACAGTCACTGTGGGACAAGCCAGCTGTATCAGGCATTCCCTTTTGTCTGGGGTGATAAGGAAGCTCCCAGGGAATGGAGGCCTTGGGCTCAGGACTCCTGCCTAATGCCAGACATTTGCCTGGCAAAGTGACCTGCTAGAAACGGGCCTGGGGCTCACTGGGCAGAGGTGCTGCACCCCCTCCCAGGCAGGAGCTGGCACCCCACTGCAGGGGCTTGGCACAGCCCTGCAGCTGCAGCGCCAGGATGGCTCATCTGTCCCTGGAGCGCAGCCAAGAGCTGCCTGTGCCCAGCTGGCTCTGCCCATCACTGCCATCCCTGCCCTTGCTGCCCATGTCCCTTTCAGACTGGGATTAGAAGCCTTCTGAAGCAGCCAGGTGGATGGGGCTATTTATATTTCTGGTGTTCCCTGGTCCCTCTCCTCGGCCTATATCCCCTGAAGGGCAAAGAGCATCCCTGCTTGGGATCTCCAGGGAATCACCCTCAGAAAGGCACAAACGTCTCTCTGAGACCAAACTGGGAGTGGGTCTCCACTGGGGAATGCTGTAGTGCTGTGAGCACACCTTTCTCCCAGGGTCCCCATGCCCTGCCAAATGGAAAATCCTCTCCTTTTACAAAGCCAGGGCCAGAGCCCAAGACAGAAGCATTGCTCACTCAGTTACCATGTCCAAAAGCAGTGAGCATGCTGCGTGTCCCCAGGTGACTGTCACCCACACAATGCCAGTTTCTTGTTGGCTCTGAGGGCAGAGATCTTGGCATTGCCTCTGTCTTCAAGGTTTTAGCTATGGCAACTCAACACTGCTCACCTCCCACCCTTAGGGGACAAATGCCCCCTGGACTGTCCCCCAAAGCCTGTCCTTGCTAATCCCATGCAAATAAAACTGCCATGGGGATCATTTCAGGTACAGAGGGGCTGCAGAACCATGCCAGCAGCCAGTGGTGTGGTGGGGTGTCCCCCCGGCTGCAGAGGAAAAGCAGGAAAGCCCACTGCAAGCTACAGCAGCCCTGCAGCTGCTGAGGCTGGTGAGTGTCAGGATCCAGCCTGGAGCGGGATGCAGCTGCTGAGGCTGATGTCAGGATCCAGCACTGCAAAAAGTCAATTCCATGCCCTGATTTTCCAGCAGAACAGACTCAGGCTCCAGGGTCTCTCACAAGAAGGGATCTCCCTCTGAAAACCCCTTGCCCAGAATCAAAAGGTGACTTGCTCTTCCTCAGAGCTCCCTTTGAGAAGCCCACAGCAGATGAATGGTGCTTTGGACAGCTTCAAGGGTATTTGCTCACCAGGTCCAGCCAGTGAGCAGCAAGGTTCAAACCTGGGCCAAGGAAGAGGCAGCAGGCAGCCCCCTGCTCCCAGTCACCCTCCCCCAGCCTGGGAGGGACAGAACAGCAAATTCCAGCTTCTCTGGGCAGCCTGTGCCAGGGCCTCACCACCCTCACTGTATTACATTTTTTTCTTATAACTAATCTAAATCTACCCTCTTTCAGTTTAAAACCATCACCCTCTGTCCTACTGCAACACACCCTGCTATAAAGTTTGTCTCAATCTTTCTTATAAGCCCTCTCCAAGTACTGGAAGGCTGCAATGAGGCCTCAGAGCCTTCTCTTCTCCAGGTGAACACCCCCAGCTCTCCCAGCCTGGCTCCAGAGCAGAGGGGCTCCAGGCTTAGAGCATCTTTGTGGCCTTCTCTGGACCTGCTCCAACAGCTCCAGGTCCTTCCCGTGCTGGGAGCCCAGGGCTGGAGGCAGCTCTGCAGGTGGGGTCTCACCTGAGCGGGGCACAGGGCCAGAATCCCCACCAGTACCTGCATCCCCTCCCTGCTGTGGGGGTGAGCCCAGGCCATGGGTGGCTTTTTGGGCTGCGATCAAGTACAGTACTGGCAATTAAACTTACATGGCTACAATGCAGCAGCCTAAGCCAGGGCAAACTTAGTGCAGCCTCCAAAGACCAGCAGGAAGAAGCTGAAGGATATTTCATCCTGGCAGACTTCACACCAAGTCAGGGACCACACGTCCCTCACTGGTGCAGACCCCACTTCCTGTGCCCAGGCTGGTTTGAGAAGAAATCACCCAGTGCTTCCTCCAGCCCTGGTGCTGCCCAGGCTGCAGGTCAGCACAGGGACTGCACTCACGGCCCAGTCGCCACCCCGTGCCCATGCCATGAGGGCCACACTGCACAGCCTGCACGTGCCATGGACAGACACAGCTCTGCTGGCTTCACTGAAGCCCTGGCCAGCTTCTGGCAGCTGGGGACCCACACTCTGTGCCACTGCCACCCACTGTCCCCTCCTCACCCCAGAACTCAGGGTTGGCTCCCCACTGAGGGATGCTTAGGGCAGGGCACAGGGCTGTCTGGCACAGCTGGCATTGGAGGTGTGAAGAGCCAAAAAGCCACTAGGAAGAGATACAGGTCTCTGTAACCCTCTGGGCACACAGGAACCCCACCCATGGTGCTGGATGAGCTGTGGGCAGCAGGGTGACAGTGTGCACCACGCTGATGTGACACAACATCACAGACACAGCCCCAGCCTGCTCAGCATCGTCAGCTCCCAGTCCCAGCAGCCACACGGGACTCTGGAACGAGCCCCACCTTTGTGTCCCTTGATGCTTTAGGTTTTAACTTTTATATTTTTCAAATCCTGTACTGCCCAGTGTGTAACTCTGAAGTTTCTTGCAGCCTGTTCACTTCTGCTCTCTTGTGCTGGGTAGACATAACAAAGCCTCTCCGGGCCTGCTCTTCAAGGACATCCAGACCATCCTAGGCCCAAAAAGTATAAACCAAAAGCCTCTAAAGGGGGGGTAAGCTTGGGGAAATAACATCATTAACTGAAGCTTTAATTGGAGAATTAACCCTGCTATGCAAATGAACCAAACCTATAAAAGTGTGAAGAACTCATGACCTGTCATCCATCTCGGGGTCCATTTTGAGAACGGCCTCTGGCTCTCCAGGGGTACCTTTGAAGGCCTTTCAAATAAATACCTACCTTTATTCCCTTACTCCTGTCTAGTCTCTGTTTTTAGGTGGCCTCTCAAGGCATCACCTGGGGCCCTCTCCCAGGGAGCAGGGGAAGCAGGGTCTGAATGGAGTCTCCCAGCTGGGCAAAGTGGGGCATAGGTGGTGAGGGCACAGCATGACCACAGGTGGAGAGTTACCCCTGCCACATCCACCTGCAACAAGACCTCACAGCCCTCACCCTCCCCATTGACTCCTCCAAACTGTCTCCAGCTCTCTGCCCTTCTCCGTGCCATTTGCTCCTGTGCCATCAGCCCTGCACATCCCCCTGAGCCTCCCAGTCCCAGCTGGGCCCTGCTCCCCTTCTCCCCTGCAGCTCCAGCCCACCCTAATAGAAACATTTTTTGGAGGTGCAGCAATGGGTTGACCAGGACACAGGCACGGGATGCCAGCACCAGGACATGCAGGACAGGGAGCTGCGCTGCTCAAGTCTTTCTAAGCCCTTTGTAACCATAAAACATCTGTAAAGGTGTTCCCCAGAGGCTTGCAGCAATCATCCTCTGCAAAACAGAGCAGCTCAGAGTCCTTCTCCTATTCCCCGAATGGAGGTGAACGAAACCCTGCAGATGTGGGACAGAGAAGGGGACAGGACAGGTAATGCATGGAAATACATTTACAGCAATCTCACAGGATCCCCTTCCTTTGGAAAACAAGATGAAAGTGAGAGCTGGAGCCAAGGAAGTCTCCCTTGAGCGGTGGGAAACCCTGGCACCCAGCTTGGGAAGGGCACAGTGGAAGGCAGGCGGGGTTTGGGACTGCTGCAGACCACAGCCAGGACGAGACATCAAGAGAAACACTTCTGCTCTCCACAATGGCCTCTGTCACAGCACAGGAAGTACTTGGGATGGGAAGACGTGCAGGAAAGAATTTGGGAGAATTTTTGAATTGTTTGCACAGATTTTTTAGAGCGGGTAGTTGGAGCAGATCATCTCCAGAGGTCACTCCACCCCTAGCTGCTCTGCAATGCTGTGACTTGCCTGCCACATTCTCCAGCCACAGCTCCTCCTTGCCCACAAACAAGAGACACACCAGGGCTGCAGACACAGGAACCAGGAAAGCCATAACCCCCCTACAGCAGCTCTGAGAGCTCAGAGTGGACAGGTCCTACAAGTTGTTCTCCACTGCATCTCCCTCGCTGGCTATCCAGAGCTCCTCACTGCCTCACATCACACCAGCTGTCCCACAACTGTTCCCACGTCTGTGAGACACCCTGGTGGCATTCCCGAGGCTTCTCCCTGCACTAGATGTCTTAGGTCTGCTTGGTTTGAAAAGGCTTTGGTGGGTGCTACCAGCTCAGTCACCAAAACCAGATGGATTTGACTGCAGTATGAACAAGGGCTCAGTGGTGCCTGTCAGACCCAGGGCATGGAGAGCCCAGCTGGAAGAACAGAAATCTCAAGAAGCTGCAGCCAATCCAGCCTCCTCCAGGGCTGGGAGCAGAGGGGCAGCAAGGTCCTTTCCAAGGAAGCCTTGCTGTGGAGATGGGGACCGCAGGACAAGAAAGGTCCTTTCCAAGGAAGCCTTGCTGTGGAGCTGGGGACCGCAGGACAAGCAAGGTCCTTTCCAAGGAAGCCTTGCTGTGGAGCTGGGGACCGCAGGGCAAGGAGGCTGTGGTGTTGTGAGTGACACTCAGGATGAGCAGTGAGCTCTGGAGGGTGAGATGAGAGGGGCCCGGCCCATCTGCCTACCCAAAACCCCAGGGTGACCACAGAGGTGGCCAAGCCACAAGCTGGGCAGGGTGCCAGCCCTTGCCAGTGGCCCCAGGCCAGAGTGAGGGGAAGGAGGGAGGCAGGGGTGGCTCACACAGCTGCATGTGCACCCCTCCAGGTGCCAGCAGCAGAGCAGCAGCAGTTTCTGCAGCTCAGGCATCGAGTCTGTGCGTGCAGACATGCAGGGGTGTTGCCTGTTGTCACAGCTGCTGGAAGGCTCCAGGAGATCCAGGGTGACCCCAAGCTCTAGGAAAGCCACATGCAATCACGACTCTCCAGCAGCAAGGAACCCATGCCAACCTCCAGGCACAGGCCCCAACAGCTCCTCAAAACCAGCAATGGGCCAGCAAACTGTGCTCAGGGACTGTGGGACACGAGCCAGCTGCCCAAATGCAGCTGTTCCTGTGTTCCTCGAGATGCCCATGACACAGCCCTGGGGTGACAGACATCATGCAGGACTCACAAGTAACTACAGCTCTCCAGAGCAGATGAAAAGCTGGGACTCCTGCAACTGCATCAGACGTCCATCTTCCTGTCACCGAGGTGCACCTGAGGCTATGTTCAGGCTTTAAAAGCACTGAATTCCCTGACCCCAGGGCTGAGATACAGCCCAAAATGGTGGGATTTTCAGAAGCATACTCCTCAGCATCAAACATTCATTCTTCCTGAACAGCACCTAAAGCCATCACGTGTGACACAGCAGCGTGCCTGCACAGAGGCCACTACCTGTGCTGCTTGAATTGTCTTCTTGACAGTCCGAGCTCCAGCTCTGTCCCCCACTCCCTGGGCCCCATGTCCTACCTGGTTCTCCTACAAAGCCCACAGGACTCAGGACAGCTGCTTTTTGGTGGTCTGAAAGGCTGGCCTCCCTCCAAGCAGCCACCCTTGAATCCCACTGGCGGGGAAACACTTTGAAGAGAGTTGGCTTTAAATTGACAGAGAGTAGATTTAAATATTAGGAAAAAATTCTCCCCTGTGAGGGTGGGGAGGCCCTGGCACAGAGCAGCTGGGGCTGCCCCATCCCTGGAAGTGTCCAAGGCCAGGCTGGACGGGGCTTGGAGCAACCTGGGATAGTGGGAGGTGTCCCTGCCATGGCAGAGGGTGGAATGAGCCTCCTGGCCCAAACCATACAACAATTCTATGATCCTATGAAAACCAGATATTTCAGTGTGTGCAGTGTGTCAAACACCACCCACTGGAACTGCAGGAATGGCTCAACTGCCCTGGGAGATGAACTGTACTCTAAATTCAGCTTTATTTCTTCTCTGCTCATAAACAGAGGTCAGGCAGCCAGGTCACACAGAGCCACCTGTATTTTCTTGGGGGAATCCCTGTGAATAACCTGCCTTGCTAAACACACTCTGAAGCTGCTTGCTCCTGGAGTAAGGTGTCCGGTGAAAAACAGTGGGATTCGAAACTCTGGAAACTCAAGTAGAAGTCCAAATAAATGCTGTGAATTTTTGAACAAGTTGAAAAGTCAAAATCCTTTCATCAGGGTTGAAGAAAATAATTTGATTCCATTAGGAAAAGATAAAAACAGGGTTAAAAAAACCCTTCTGGATCTAAAGAAATCTAATATAGAAAGAATAATAATGAAATGTGCTGAAATTAAACAACTGTGCTTCTTCCAGGACAAAGCAAAATGGATTCTTAGAAAATTTATGGGTTATTTAATTTCACTATTTTCATTTTTATGGTATTGCATTTTTTCACCCCCCAAAAATGAGTGCTGATTAACCAAGCTTTCATGAGCCTAATTCTAAACCCAGTGTAAACTCTGACTGCACCTCTTCCCTGGCTGGTCCTGCAAACACAGAGTGGGGCTGCTCTCCAGGTGTTCCAACCTTGCAGGGAGGCAGTGGCAGCAGAGGTCTCCTAGGAATCCTCTCCCCCTGAGACTCTCCTTGCTGGAGAGCTTTGAAGCAGAGTGGCTGTCACTGCTCTGAGGGCCTGGGCTGCAGGAGGCTCCCTGGATGAGAGGGAACCTCACTCCTGCCTCCACAAACAACGTGGGGCAACGTCCTCACTGCTCTGACTCAGTTTCCCCTCATACATTTTGCCTTCTCAATAATTTCAACGTCTTTTTATAAACTCAACCCTCTCCAGAGAGGATTGGGTAATGAAGAGAGCCAGAAAAGGGACAGGGAGAGATGAAATGCATCACAGCACCTCTCTGCTGCAGGAAAATGCCTCAGCAAGCCTTTCCTCACTACCTGCAGGATGCCCCAGGCGATGGGTCCCTGGCTAAATTCTCAGCTGGGTTTGCTCCTGCAAAGCCACCAGAATGTGGTGACAAAGGGACAGCCAGCAGGGATGAAAGAACAGCAGCCTGGGGCTGCCTCTGGCTCTTGATACCACGGGCTGTTGGCATGGCAACAGGCTGAAAAATCGCCCAGCAGGGTACAGCATAAGTCATCTAATGTACAATAAATAAAACCAGATGGAATTTCATTCATGCATCACTTGGTCCTTGCCCACCTGCCTCTTGCTCATGGAAGAGGTCCTTGGGCAGCTCTGGGAGCCCTGAGAGGCCGCTGCCACTTCATGCCCTTACCCCCACACGCCGCTGGGCTTCCCCCAGCTCTGCCCTCACTGGGCTCAGCCACATCCCGAGCCCCCCCAGAGGGAAGCCCCCATCCCCACTGGCCCTGTGGATGCTGAAAGCTTGATGCAGAGAAATTTTCCAGCTTTCTGCCAGAATCCATGTGGAAGTTTCGCTTTCACACGCACGCTAGCTGGGAACAGTGAGAGGTTTTTGTAAACAATACTTTTATCTTGCCACCTGCAGCTTGTTATGCAGTATTGTTAGGATACTGACTGGAGAAATATTTTGAAATGGGTGTTGTAGGGTTTAATCAATCATCCTGAGAGGTGGATGGTCAAAGGACAATAACCTTATGTCATTCAAGTGAACCAGGTTATAGAAACGAGTTTGGAAATTAATAAATAATCCCATCCCCTTCCTCTGGATCGAAGTATGCCGCTTTTTTCACCATTCCCGGTACAACAGCAACATGTCCCCATCTCCTGCTTCCCATGGTCAGCCTGCCCAGCTTTGCCTCTTTAACCTCTCCCCTGAGGTAACTGCACCTACCAAACCCTGCTATGCTCCCCCAGCCAGGGAAGAATCCAAAACCAGTGCGAGGGGTTGGGGAAGCTGGTCAGACCGGCCAGGAGGCTGAAGGAACACCCCAGGAACTGCCCCTCCGTGGGCATTTACCCTGAGGAGCCCTGAAACCAGCAGGAGAGAGCATTTCATTAAAAGGAGGGATTGAGACGTTTTGATTCAATCACCCTCAGTCTCTCAATGGAAATCAATGTGGATTGAACCACAGCGGGCATCTGAAGAGTAGAAAGGAGTGGTAAACTAAAAATAGTGCAGACTGTTGATTTGGGTCACATCAAAACATCGTATTCCAGGAAAATTGGAGCGACTGAGGAAGAAAATGGAATGATTGGAAAGGAGTAATGTTTCTGCCTAACAGAAACAGGTTTTTTCCCCCTCTTAAATAAAAAGTAGCAAAATTAAAATACAGTTTTGAAAGGAAAGGCCAGAAGAATTTACTCCAAAACACTGAAACAAACCATTTGAGCCTTTCTGGAACAGAATGTTTCCTTTTGAAAGTGTGATTTTAAAAAATCAGTGGGATTTTTTTATTTTAATTGGCATCAATTCTTCCTTCACATGTACTTCACACACCAACCTGCTGCCTTTGACCTCAGCCCAGAGGTGGTTTCAGCCCCTCTGAAAACCCATTTAGCAGCCACTTCTTCCCATCCCTGCCTGCCTTTGAGTGCAGCAGCTTTGGCTGGACCCACACTTGCCTGACTGCACCCCTGGGGCAGCAGATGCCCCCAGAACAGGTATTGCCAGCCTGTACCCGTGTCACACCAAGCGAGCAGCTCTGCAGAGCCCTCGGCCACCCGGGGCCACGGGCAGGGGTCCCAACTGTTCCTTACCAGGCTGGAGTTGGCGATGTTGGTGTCATCTTCAGGCATGGGCAGGTAGATGGCCAGCGCAACACAGTTGGCAAAGATGGTGAGGAGGATGATGATCTCAAAGGGTCTGAGAGGAAGTGTTAAGGAGTGGAGACAGGAAAGCAAAAGCAGGTACCATCCCACCCCTGCCCTGTCCTGTCCTGCTGGGGTGTGGGTGGAGAACCAGCCCCCCACGGGGGCAGAGCACAGAGAGCAGCCAGACCTCAGCCTCAGCACATCCTCAGGAGCTGCAGGGCCTGGACACTCAGTGCATGGCTGCTGCAGAGGGTCAGCTGTGGCACAGGACAAAGGGACAGGAGAGCTGGTGGCTTCCCCCTCCTCATCCTTCAGTGAACCATCACAAAGGGTCAGGACCCGTTTGCATAATGTAGGCACTGAACCTAAGCACCTGCACTCAGCATCCTCGAGGGAGACTCCTGCTGCTCAGGCCTCACAAGGGCTGTATGGCCCTAGCTGGAAGGTATCCAGGGGCAAACCAGCTCATCCAGGGTCTCCTCTGGCAGAACAGCCCCAGGTGTCCTTCCAGCCTCGGTGCCCCAGGACAGGCAGCGCTCCTGCGACTGTCCCCAGGAGTGCCTGGGGCTGGGAGAGAACAGAGTGCTCAGCCTGGGACTGTACCACCCCCTTTGAGAGAGAAACTCTGCTGTTTGACATCTCAGAAGGAAAGGGGTGACTTACTATTACCCCATGAAGACCCTGGGACAAGCACTTGGTCACTCGCAGGCTCCTGCTGCTGTCACTGCTCTGCTTGGACAAGCTTCAGCTATCACCTTCCTGAAGCCTCCAAAGAGCTCAAACTCTGGCTCCAGGGCATCATTTGCAGCCAGGCTCTCCCTCCAGGGACCCCCACTCTCTGCTTCCCCCAGCACTCTCCCTTGAGGGCTGCCTTGGGCTCTGGTGGCCATACCAGTGTCCAGTCCAGCATCACAGAGCGAGGGGCACCTGGGCAGCATGCCATCCACAATGGCCAGCTGAGCTGGCTGAGTGCTGTCAGCTGTGTCCTGGGCTCATCACAGGCTTTTTCTCCTTTTCTGAACCTTTCTATCCATCAACCTGATGACACGTTAAAAACTGAAGTCAGCTGGAAAAGCTGCTCCCCTTTGTGGCCAGGTAATGAATGAGGCAGAGCCCAGGGGTTGGAGGCTTCCCTGCCTGCTTGGACAGAGCAAGACAAGCCCTCCTTGAAGGGTGACCTCGGCTGGAGCTCCTGTAACTGGAATCCACTTGCTGCTTGTGGTTCTTCAAGTCTGGCACAGTTATGAGGTAGAAATGCAGTGGGAATCAAACAAATTGAACCAAAACCCAGACATGAAGTGTGACCAGGTACAGTGTCTCTGCCTCCTGCCACTGACCCAGAGCATCCTCCTCATCTCCTTGTCCTGCAATTTGACTTCTTTCTCTCCAGTGTGCTCCCCCCACACAGCATCCAAGGGTCCCCACATCTTCCTTGCAGCAGGAACTTGGCCTTTGCCTCTTGCAGCTCTGTGGCCCTCCAGGGTCCCCAGACTCCTCACCCATCTGCCTTAAGTTCTCCTGGCTGCAAAATGACCTGAAATACCAGAATGGCGTCACAAAGTGAGACACATCCCAACAACCACCAAGCTGTTGGACCGGCTGTCATGCACACAACACCCAGTAAGCTGCACAACATTCAGATTTCCTTGTTCTAATGAGCATGGGTTTTTTGAGATGAGAGCAAATTTCAGCATAAAACCCCCTCTGCCTCAAGTCAGCCTGACTTTCACCCACTCTGGGCTGAGTGGAGTGATGGCACCCACCCTTTAACTACTTGAAAAAGACCCTGGCCTGATGCCTTAGGTTTTAACCTTTATATTTTTCAAATTCTGTACTGCTTGGTGTGTGACTCTGAAGTTTCTTGTAGCCTGTTAATTTCTGCTCTCTCATGCTAGGTAGACATAACAAAGCCTCTCCAGCCCTGCTTTCCTAGGACACCAAGACTGTCCTAGGCCAAAAGTATAAACCAAAGAGCCTCAAAAAGGGGGGTAAGCTGAGGGGAAAACTGAAGCTTTCATTGGAGAATTAACCCTGCTATGAAAATGAACCAAACCTATAAAAGTGTGAAGAATTTGTGACCTGGGGTCCATCTTGGGATCCATTTTGAGAACAGCTTCAGGCTCCCCAGGGTGTACCTTTGAAGGCCTTTCAAATAAATACCTCTTATTCCCTTACTCCTGTCTAGTCTCTGATTCTAGGAGGCCTCTTAAGGCATCAGTTCTTAGGCAGCACCAGAAAGGACATCTTAAGGCATCAGGCCCACTCCTGTGGCTCAGCTTTGTACCCTGACAGCAGCAGCTACACAGCAGTGATGGGCCCAAGGAGCAGGAATACATACTGCCACACTGAACCCACAGCCCTGGTATCCCCACAGAAGAGGGTCACAGCTAATCTCCCCTCGGCAGCCTGCATGTCCCTGCAGACCATAATAACCCACAGGAACTGGAACAACCCGACCCTGTCACGCCTGGCATACCCTGATCCCTGAGTGAGGGCAGCCAGGTGCATCTGGGTATAAATACAGCCAGGGGCTGGAGAAACCTGACTCCCTGGATCACTTGTCCTGCACAGGTCAGAACCACCTGCACATGCCACCTTTCTGCTGGGGCACCCACTTATCCCCACCCTTCTGCCCTTCCAGAGAGCCCTGATGCAGGAAAGATCCCCCCACTGTGCTATGCATTTGCTCTGGCATGTGCTGGCCCCGGAGGAAGAACATGTTTGAGCCTGCTGGAAGATGTAAGTCCTATTTCCAGCTCCTCCCCTGCCACTCGGGTGCACACACGAGTTTCTTCCCTACTCAGTGCCTGTTTAAGACACAGGCACAGCTCCCTTCTGTGTGCCCACAGAACCATCGTTTCTCTTGCCAGAGACACATAAAATGAGAACCCCCCAATTTTGGCTCTGCTCCCACTCCCTGAAGGGCAGAGAGTCCCTTTGCAGTACAGGAAAGAGGCCTCAAACAGCACCACCAGAGCTGTGAGCATGACCTCACGCCTGCCAAGGGCTCCCTGGGCTTTGGACAAAGCAGCATCTCTGGGCATGGTTTTGGTATCCCCACAGCAACACATCCAGCCTAAAGTGACCAAGCCACCTCCTAGAGTAAAGCCTGGCCAGGGCTGGGATCATCCTGCCTAGGCCAGGAATACAAAGATAAGAGAATATGAGAAAAGTTGTGGTGGAAGAACTTGATTCCATTCCCCAGTCCATCATTTTTGCTAGAGCCCAAATGTTTTGCTGAAATCAAAGTGAAATATTTCATCTCCCACTCTCTTCCTTTACATAAAATACAGGCGAACAAAGTGATAGTTCCTGGATGCATGGCAGAAACATGACTTTTTGGTATTTCTGAGCTACAGTGCCCCAGTGAAAAGGTCAAAAAGCAACACCCACGCTACAACAGTAAGCCAAAGGCACAAAGAAAGACTATCCCTCTGAACAGTATCACCTACAAAAGCCTTCACCTGTGACAGCAGTACCAGGGAGGGATGAGAAAGGGAGCTGAGAGGACAATCATGTCAGCAAGGATTTGGTGGAGCCCCCCACCAGGGCACAGCACAGCTGTGGGATCAGGCAAATGGTGATACACACAAAGAGCCATCCCAAGTGACCCACCATGGTCTCCCTCCCCACCCCCAAACCTCTCTCCCAGGGTGTCACCTTGTCCCCAGCCCTCACTCCCCCAGCCTGACCCCACCGCGCCCCAGGATGGGCACTGTGCCCCCTCCTGACACACCAAACCCCCTCCCCTCTCAACAGCCTGTCCCCCATTTCTCCCCAGCACACAACACGCACAGCACATTCACTCCCACAAGTCCCTTGCCCCCAGGCTGTCCCTGCCTGTCCCTGTCCTACCCCACCAAAGGCCCCGTGGCCTGACCCGCTCCTCAGCCCCAGCTTTCCCCACCAGCCTATTCATGCCCCAGTTTGCACAGCCATTGCCTAGGCCAGGGCTCCCTGAGTGCCTCGCTGCCTTTTACAGGCCTGAAGGGACAGTCAGCATGAGCCTGGAACAGGCTGACAGCTCTCGTGCCCCCCAGCACCCGTGCCATGCTCACAGGCACCCACACACTGCCCCCAAGCCCCCGCAGCCAGAGGATACTTCCACTCCACGATGCTGATGCACGCCTTCCGCAGAGGGTTTTCCAGGGTTAAGCAGAACAGAGCCCTGGGTGGACGAGGAGCTATCGGTGGTACCGGCTTCTTGGACTTCTCCTTCTGTTGCCTCTTCTTCACGTCACCCTGGGGAGAAGCAGGCTCCATGGTGTTGCTCCCCTAGCTGTCTCTCCCCCTCCTCCCCTGCAGTCGAGCCCCCCTTCCCCAGGTCCCAGCCAGCTGGAGCTCCTCTGGGTCTCTGTCTGCTCCCTGCAGCAGGGGAGGTGGTGGGGGAGTGGGGGCTGGAGCCTGCGCTCGCATGTACAAACACACAAAGCACGAGTTTAAATTTAGATCCCGGCCCGACTCTGGGTGCTGTCCCAGCTCCTGAGGCAGCAGAAGGGCCCCTGCAGCTGTTCCCTCTTTACCAGCACATGGGGAGTCGGGCGAGTGCTTGGCGTGCCACTGGCTGGGCTGGGGGTGGGACAGGCTGCCCGTGCTGGGCACTGTCTCCGAAAGAGAAGCGCCTGTGTCCCAGGTCAGCTCTGTCCCCAGCGTCCCCCCTGCACTGGGAAGCAGCCTGGGGCTACCTGCATTTGCTGAATCACAGCAGGGGGAGATGGAGAAGCCAGCTCCGGCCAGTGTCCCCCCTTCATCCCATCTGCAGTTCTCTGCAGGATTTCACCATCAGCCGGTGCACACTGGTCACCTGAGCCCTGGGCCGTGTGGTACTGGGGGGCTACAGGGTCTTTGAGGCTGGGTCCATTTCACTGGCTGGAGATCCAATCTCAGAGCTCCAGGGAATCCTGGTGAGTCCAAAAAGTGCTCAGGCTTGCTCTTCTGGAGGCACAGAGGAAACCCTTGGCTGGCACCAGTCACTCAACCACTTGCTCAGCCTTACGGAGGTAAGTCCTGCATGCAGGGTATGGAGGATGTCTGGGGATGCAGGAACCCAGCAAGGGGTTGGATTTGTGTCCTGCCAAGCCCTGCTGGCCTTGGGAAAGCCTAACTGGATGAATGGTATGGTAACTCCCGAGCTGAGGTAAGGAGAGAGGCGGGTTATCAGCACCTTCCACAGCAGGGGACTGAGGCACCAGAAGTGTTATTCATGGGGGTTTTCCTGGGGTTTTCTAGACTGTCAGCAAAATAACTGCAGAGATCTAATTGCTTACAGCAATGTCCCACAGCAAATGGCCTCCCTGGTGCCCAGATGTTACAGCTGTTGTGACTGACCAGTGAGCCCCACTCCACCTCCTGCACCCCAGGGTGCTGCTCCACCCACGGGACTGTGCTGCCCTGCTCGCAGCTTCGTGGGGTCATTCTGCTGGCGACGGAAATGCTTGCCAGGAGTGCAGCCGGCTGTGCTGGGGGCCAGAAAGGAGTGATCGGGGAGCCCACGGCAGGGAGAGCAACTCCTGCAGCTGCTCCAGCCAGTGTTGGTGTACTTTGGAGGAAGGTGGCCTCGGTTGTAAAGGGGTTCATAGAATCCCGGAGTAGCTTGGGTTGGAAGGGACTTTGAAGATTATCTCGTCCCACCCCCCTGCCGTGGCCAAGGGCACCTTTCACTAGGGTTAAATTAGCAATCTGCCCCCTTCTACACCATTCTGTTGCGTTTTGTGCAAATCAGAGTCCATTTCTGCCGCGGGGTCCAGCTCCGCCTCCGCGTGAGGCAGATCCCTCTTCTCACTTAGCCGTCATTTGCCCCCTCAACCCTAAGTGGAAGCCAGGAGCCACATTCCCGCTGCTGCCCGTGCAGAAGAACCTGTCCAGGGACCGCAAAGCCGCTGGGCGCATCTAGTGGGGATCTCCGGGAGGAACATCTGCCTGGGACGCCCGGGGACCTCGAGGAGGAGGGGGACGGGGGCT
>NW_008239114.1:494876-498646 GCF_000691975.1 Corvus brachyrhynchos | reverse complement strand
TCCCGCCGGTCGGTCCGGAGCTGCTGCGCTGCCGGGCGGTTCCGTGCCCGCACGGCCCCCGACTCGCTCCCGGGAGCGGAGCAGGGCCTCGGGCCGCCTTCGGGTGGGAATTCACGGGGGACAGCGAGTGCTGGTGTTTGCGGGTGGCCGCAAGTGGAGAGACGGGGCGAGATCCAGGGAGAGCTGCCGGGCAGGCGGAGAGGCTGAGCTGGCTTCTGCACACCGCGTGTGCACAGGGATCTGCACGCGTGTGTGCATGGACCTACACGCGTCTGGGGGGGTGTGTGTGTATTCTTCCAGTCAAGGACTGAGGGACTGGTTAGCCAGCGGGGAGCAGCATGAGGCTTTGGTGCTGCTGGTGATGTTCCTGTGAGGGCTCCATCTCTGTGGCCAGACTCACATATGGGTATATCCACACGTGTATGGAGTTGTGTGTGCCCACTGGTGTCACCGGTGAATGGTTTGGGCACTCAAAGGTGATGACAAAAAGTAGATTTTAATACAAAGGTGATGACAAAAAGCATATTTTAATACAAATTTGTGAAAGTGCAACTTAAGGGAGTTCAATTACGATGTTCACCCTGTTACTGACTACATGGCTGAAGTATGCATAGGAAAATCAGACTGGAATCCATTTAGGATGATTTACATGGAGACCGAGGATGCAAAAGAGTCAGGGTGCAAAAGAGTTTTGCAGCACTCAGTCATGGACTGATTTAACAATTAAACATTCAATAGCATTGGCTACATTTTAACAGTGACTTAATAACAGGCTCACAACAAAAGCACTCATAGCATAATCAATTCACACACATGCAGAGACGTGTAACATCTGTGCTGATCCCTGCAGAGGAGTCTGCCAAAAGTTCCCCTCAGGTTCAGGGACATATGTCACATCCCTTAGTGAATCTCAACAGGTGGGGCTTGCACCTTGAGGAGTGTGGTGGGGGGATCAGCCAAAGCCTCCTCAGCCTCCATCTTTCCAAACTTGAGGGTTCATGACTGTTATCACAAACTTGAGGGTTCATGAACTCCCATTCCAAGGCAGGTGCAGGTGCAGCCACTGTGGTCCAGGAGAGCTCCAAAGGCTCCGGACCTCAGCTGGTAGGGTCACAAAATGATTGGCTTTAGTCACCCATAAGTTAGATACGACAGAAGTACACTGGCGCAGGTTGCCAAGAGAAGCTGTGGCTGCCCCATCCCTGGAAGTGTTCAAGGTTGGACAGGGCTTGGAGGGTCCTGGTCTAGTGGAAGGTGTCCCTGCCCATGGTGTCAGAAATGATACAACTTTCAAAACTTTTTATGTAACTTTAGTCAGGAGTTTGCTCAGCTTTGCCCAGGGGGAGGGGAATTGCAGTTTCTCTTCAAAAGACTCTGTTCACCCGGCAAGGCCTGATGAGCTTAGTATCTACGGGTTGGGAGTAGCCAGAAGATACACATAAATGGACATAAATGACTATTCATGAACTTACCCCCAGTGGTGCAGCTGGCGACATCTGGTCTGGGAAAAGATTGATAAGGGAACCAAAGAATGAAGACCAAACTAGCATTGAAGGCAAAGGGATCAATAACCAATAGGAGATTGAATACTAAGAATTGTGTAATTTACGACCAATGAACAAGAATTTCTTTGTGGTTTTGTATGTATAAATATGTGAAAAGTCTGGTAAAGATGCATGTGTGATGGAATGAATTTCACTGCACAACCCAGGCATGTGTGGATGAAATAATTTCTGTTGTACATCCTGGCCAGAATAAAGTAATGCCTAAATTCTCTTTCTTATCACATCTTTCCTATCAATTCCAAGTTTCCATCCTGGCCATAACCCAAGCTGGGAACAATGGTACCATTCTACTCAAGTGAGAACTCAGGTAAATGATTTACCAAGGCTAAAAGTATAACTGCTTATCCTTTTTTCTCCACCTTGGTTGGTCACAGAAGACTCCTGTACAGTCAGAATCATTCCCACCTTTACCATGCTCTGGATACAGTCAGGGACACTTCACTGCCCAACTGGTACAGTCAAGGCGATGCCTTAAGAACCTACAAATGAAACAACACACACTTTCGAGATAATATTAGTATAGGAGGTAATATAAAATCTAGTCTTTATTGGAGGCCTCCAGGGGCAGTTATGGAAAAATGTCCATAGAAGCCCACCTCCCACGGGGTGAACACAGTTTGTAAGCTTAGCAAATTAGCATAATTGACAAGAATTCCCAATTAGAAGCACAGGTGATAAGGTAATTCCCCCTTCTGGTTCAACCCTTTTGTGGAGCCCCCACCTTGGTACTAGATGTACTTTGTTCATGAAAATGTGTCTCGAAGAGCTGTGTTCAACCTTGGTAGCCAGGGAGAACCAAGATAGGATGGGGGCCCTTGGAATGTGTTTTGTCTTTCTGCCTAAGGAAAGGGCATGGAAAACTACTGGGAAAACCAGCCACTAATACAATAATAGGCTACAAATACACGTGTAAAGAATACCTAGAATATATAAAAGAAAAAGGCAAAAATCAGCACAGCATCCAAGGCTTATGAGCAGCTGCTGAGGTGAAGAGCAGGCCCAAGGAGGAGGGCACAGGGGAGGATGCACCACCAAAACCTGGGCACCTGTGCTCAGCCTTGCTCCTGCTTGGACCTGCAGGTATGGAGCTGCAGCAGGATTCATCAGCCCAAAGCAGGGACATGTTTTCATTTGCTAAGAGTTTACTTCCACACCCCCTGATCTTTTCCTGTTGAGTATGGCCCTTGGAGATGCACGCATGGCCTTCAGTATTTACATAGAAAGAAAGCACCCCTTTACCAGGGTTGTACCTACAAGTCAAAACCCCAGATAAGAAGTTGTCACGGAAACTTGGGAAGAAGAAAAAGCCTCCAAGACCAAGACCAAGACGGGCGCCTTGCCATGCCCATCCTGCTGCCTCTCTCCTGCCACGAGGAAGATGCTGAACACAGACGAGCTGCCAGGCCGTCGGCTGCTGCTGGAATTGCTCCGTGAGCTCCTGCCTTACTGGCAAGGATCTGACACCATCTGGTCCCTTTGTCCTTCAAGCCACGTGGCTGCCCCTGCCTGGTGCCATCTTGGGAAGGGCATTTTCGGGCATTTCGGGTCTCTCTTTGTTCCTGTGGGGTTTGTGAGGTTTAGCAATTTTGTATCTAGCAGTTATTCGCTGTTATTTTTTGCCTGTTGCTGTTCCGTTTGTTAGTGAACTGTTACTTTTTCACTTATATCCACTCATATTCCATTCCTCAGTGGTGGAAAGGTTGGAATTAAGGTGAGGTTACTCATTTTAGAGTGCCCACCTCTTTAAATTTTCTTAAACCAGAACAACGCCAGCATGTAAAATAGCTCTGCCTTGAGTTACCTGATGAGAGAATGAACTTGTCTGGGTCACAGCAGGCAAAAAGCCACCACCTGCCCTGGAGCTGGGAAGAGGGGAAGAGGCTGGGTGTCTTGGTTTGAAAGACAGGTGTCAGCCGAGGAAGACGGGAACCTCCCTTGGAATGGAAAATATGACCCCTTTCCCTCCGAATTATTATAACTTTGAAATTACGGGGCTTTCGGGCAAAGCTATGGAAAAGGAATAACAGTTCTTTATTAGTGTATATATGTATAACAAGAGAAACAAACAACAGCAGTGGCAGCAACGCCAGACAGAACCAGAACCTAGTGCCAGAACCAGAACCCGGTGCCAGAACCAGACCCGGTGCCGGTGCCAGACCCCGGTGCCGGTGCCAGACCCGGTGCCAGATCCAGAACCCGGTGCCA
>NW_008239114.1:461086-494064 GCF_000691975.1 Corvus brachyrhynchos | reverse complement strand
TCCGGAGGAGGGGGAAGGGGTTTGGGGCCCCCTTTCCAGTGAGGTCGGGTGTTGGAAAAGGCCCCAGTTCAACAGCTGCTCTTGTGAGCAGAGGCTCACCTACGGTAAGGAGAAGCCGTGAAGGACAAAAACTCCACAGTAACAGCGAATCCTCTGGGCACTAACAGGCCAGCACCAAAACCACACCTGTCCCCACTCTGATCCTGAGAGAGAGAGAGCTGAGCCCAGTACCTGAACCCCCAGGAAAACCTCTCGGTATCTCTTCACTTCCCAAGAGAAAACCCCCCAGCTAAGAGACGGTAGCAAACTGCACCCCTTCCCCCTTCCCTGGCCACATTGGCTACATCATCTCTGTCTCTTAAGTAGCTGTTGTTCCCATTTCTCAGGCAAGAAATGGGAGAAAAATTCCATGAGAGAAAGAAAATATGAAGGAAAAATCCTAACCTCCAACACTGGGGAAGAGGGTTTTCTGGAAAGGCTTACTTTGCGCTTTTTTTGGTTGTTTTTTTTTTAGATGCAGCCATCTAAACAAACATGCCTTTAATGTTGATTTATACATTCACACAAGACACAAGTTTAAGCATCCCTTTATTGCATAAGCACCAAAGAGGTCACTGCTCCCCTAGCAGCAGCAGAAAGCACATGAAGAAGCAAACGTGGTTTCAGTGTTAGCACCTTTCATTTATGCCCTGTTTCTGAATTCAGCTTTCATTTGGAAGAAGGACTTGTGAGCTCAACAGCAAAACATTTCCCTTTCCCAATCGGCTTTCCAACCCATAGTTTCCTCACAGAGATGCTGCCTGCATTCTAGGCTGTGTTTGATCAGCTTCCTCAAAGAATAAGAAAGGTTGTATTCACCCAGGCCAGATGCCCATACCTTTCAGTGTCCTATCCCTCATACCAGCCAGGAGCAGATGCTCAGATATATTTAAGGAGCAAGGTCACGTTTCAGCATTGTTTTCTCTCTGTCAATGAACTGTACTCCCCACCTCCATCAGTGACCGTCCTAGTCATAAGGCAACTCAATTCTGCAGGTCTTACACAGTGTACATTAATTTTTGTCTTTTCTCACTACAGACACTCCAATAAGAATGGGCAAAAAATGAAGGGGAGGGAGGAGAGGAGGAAGGGAGGGAGGGGCAAAGAGAACAGAGAAAGATACAAACAGAGAGAGAAACCCTAAATGTTGCTAAACCCTGTTAGTCAGGGCAATAAAATCTTGAGTCAGGATTATGCAAGTGAAACTCTACCTGTTGCTAAGCCTCGTTTGTATTAAGCCACAAGTTGTAAGTTCTCTGTTTGCATTGCAGCAGTGTGAAGGCCTCCAGAGTCAGCACTAGCCAGTACTCTCTCTATCTTAATAATATACTGCTTTTAATTCCCCACACCTATCCATTTCCCCAGTCTCCTCTCCAAACGCCGTCATTCTCCACCTCTGGTGATGCTGAGAAGACGACGAGCACCTGTGGAGCAATTTAGCAACCCCTGACATAGGAACTCAGGTTTCTGCCCCGGCAATGGTTTTTCCAGCCGTACCTGGAAAACAAATACATTATGTAATTTGAGGAGTTAGATAATGATTGAATTGGTTATAAAAACAGACTTGGTTAGTCTTTGAGAGTCTTGGGTGAAGACTCTCAAAGATCTCTCTGAAACATATGAATAAATGAAAATTATTACGAGCTCAATCTAAGCGAGCTGGGGGAAGGGGAAGAGAACCAAAAGGAGAGCTCTGGGAGACGCGGGAAATTTAGGGAATTAGAGCGGGTGCTGTGAGACAGGATTCCTATCTTCTCCTTTCAGCTTTAGGAGAAGGACTGTGCTAAACTCCACCAAATACAGCTTCCCATCCCTTGATCCCCCTGCCTCCCTCAGTCAATAGCACGATTGTCTTTGATCTCCTCTGCCCACTCTTCCCCAGTGTCCACTGCAAATATCCTTACCAGGGACTGAGGCCATGAGCCTCTCGAGCAATCTTCTTGGCACACCGAATATCATCGTCAATGTTATCATTTAGCAATTCTGTAGAGAAGAGAGAAAAGATCAGTACGGAGGAAGAGCAGGGACAGATTGGCAGAAGGAAAGGTGTCCATCAGGAGAAGATCACTGAGAAGATGGATGAATAGAAGGACAGATAGAAATGCCCGGAGCAGCTGCTAGGCAGGTGTCTTTCATGGAATGAACAAAGAAAGGTTCTTTGTTCTGTCCTACCACTTACTTGAGCAACTGATATGGCAGGCATCCTTGGATCCAGCGGTCCTGCCATCATTGCACCAGTACTTGCTGTTGATCTGAAAGATGCCGTAGTCCCTGCTTGGACCATTGTTATTATACGCCTTAGTGTTATAACCACTCTCATGTGCCACCAGGCACACCCCTGCAGGAGGAAGAGAGGAGAACATTAAGGTATACTATGGGTGAATAAGAGGAAAGATATGAAAGGATCTAGGATGAATGAAGTGCTGGAGATGTAATTGAACTGGTGGTATCATAACCTTGAGAACTGGATAGGTAAATTCTTGGAAGAACAAAGCTCTAGATGGGTATTTGTGAACTATAGAAGGGAGCAAGGAAGGGGATGAGGAAGAGAAAAGGTGAAGTCAAAGAAATGGAGGGACAGAATAGTACTGCTGGAAGATGAAAAAGAAGTTGAGAGGGACAAAGGTGGTACAGGCAGAGAGGTGCTGTGGCAGCCCATTATACTCACAGTCAGCAACAGTTGTGCCCTCGAAGCCCTCAAAGCCATTCCGACGTAGGATCCTCACCATCTCACATCTGGAAAATACTTTTCCCTGGGTGCCTGGCAGAGCCAGCCCAAGGAAAATAAGAAGAAAGCCAAGGAAGAGCATTGACTTTCCCATCACGCAGTCCACAGCAAGATGTGCCAAAGGAACTTGAGCTGTCTGTCTGCCAGGACTGCCTGCAGTGCCAGCTTTTTATTCCTGCTCCCAGGAGGAAGATCAGCTGGTTAAGCAAGCATGTCGGGGAAGTCTGGGCGGTCTTTACAGTAACAAGGCAGTAAGGAAGTGGGCCAAATTCCAAAACAAATTCCTGGAGGGTGCCAGTACCTATTTCACTGCTCCTTCAAGGCTGGGCCGTATGTTTTCCACAGATAATTCAGCAATCCTCATATGGTTTATTTCCTCCTCTAGCTCCAAAGCAAGCTCTTTATCCTTTCATGCTAACAATGCTGCCATACAGCTTTGAAGAAGGAAGGATTGAGGGTGAACAGAGTATTTTTGGGAGGGCATTGTAGGTGAGGTGTTGAATGGAAGAGCTTCTTTTTTCTTCTCTAGCAGTCATGAGGACATTGCCAGGAGAAATTATTTCATTGGCTTCTTTATGGATTGTTACGCCAACTGACATCACACCTAAGTTGGAGGAAATTGTGCAAAGGCTTCACCTTTGCCGTGAACCCCAGAGAAGAAAGGAGTCCATGCCTCTACAACCCTCCAGCTCAGTGAGGTGCTTCTGGGGGTCCTCTTGTTGGAAATTATACCAATTTAAAATTCGTTACATAACTTTAGTCAGGGGTTTTGTTTGCTTTTGCCCAGATGGAAAGGAGTTGAAGTTTCTTTTTAAAGGACTGTTTCACCACTCCAGGCCTCATGAGCTTAACATCTCAGCAGACTGGGGGTAGCAAAAAAGATACACAAAGGATAATGACCGTTAATGAACATCAACTCCAAACATCACCCCTGGTTGGAGACACCTGGTCTGGGAAAAGACAAATAAGAGGACAAAGAATGAGAACTGAAATAACATCGAAGACAAAGAGATCAATAACCAATAGGAAATCAAATACTAAGAACTGTGTAATGTGGGACCAATGAACATTGAACCAATGAATTTTGATGGATTTTTACTGTATATGTATGTCAAAAATCTAGTGAAGTGTATGTGTGATGATTTTCTCTGCACATCCTGGGCAATGTGTGGATGAAATGATTTCTGTTGCCCATCCTGGTCTGAATAAAGTAATGCCTTAATTCTGTAACCCTAAAATGTTGTTGGAGAGCTTTTGTTTTTCCTGCGGTTTCGGTGACACAATGAGGACCCAAGTGTAGATGCCACGTGGCAGAACACAAGTCTGACACAGCAGATGACGAACTGCTTAGCTGTAACAAGTCTTAAACTGATTTAAAGGGAAAAACTGATGAAACAAGCAAGCAGGATTTAAAAGCCCTGGCTTGCTCTCCTGATACTGCTCATTTGTATCAGGTGGTTGGGAGTTGCTCACCCTGTTTTAAGGCTGTAGTGCAATAGTGCCCAATTAAAGCAAAACCAGCCCAGGTGCTCTCAGAGAAGCAATAATGTGCTGTGGATGGTCGAGTTTTTTGGGGTAAAGGCATGAAAATAAGTTTATATTAAATAAAGTTAATATTAATAAAGTTATTATTAAATATTTTAAAAATTAGTATTAAATAAAGTACGTATTAAAAAATAAAGTTTATACCATCGAATTTATCCACTTCTGAAAGGCTCTGTCTGGTGACTGTTAAGTATCAGTGAAGATCAGGGTCTTTTCCTAAGGTGGTGTCTGTGAGATGTTAATCTTTGCACCCAGGGTGGGCACCCTTATCTTGACAAGTGATTATTGCTCCGGATAAAGAAGCGTGGGGGGGTGCTGATGGGGGAAGTTTTGCTCTGCCTGATCTGAGAGACTTCTGCGTGCTTGGGATAATGTGTTGCAACTTCAGGTGATTGTGCCCTGAGTAACCCAAGTGTTGGTGGGCTTTAAATCATGTTTTGTAATGGTGCGAATTATCTCATGGGAAGGATCTTGTATTCCACTGAGTTTTGTGCCAGTGCAGGACGGCTTTTTAGTCTTCCTCAGAGGACTTCCAGTTTGGTTTTAAATGGTGTCAGTTGGCGGAGGTTTGCCATTCCTTGGGGAGGTGACCTCATATTCTAGTAGATGTCATCATTCTCTCTCCTAAAGCACAGCAGATGTGTATAAAGCTATTTGTGATAAACATCAATGCTGTCAATTTTTATTTTTTGTTTTTATTTCTGGGTGGTTTAGAGCCTGAAGTGTGTGTATGGGGGGTGTAAGATGTATTAAACCCTGTATCAGTGGTTGCTTTTGCCTCGTTTACTGTGACTGTGGTTTTTTCTAGGCAAGTTTTTGTCATTTCTGGGAAAGGGATCTCCTTTACCAAGGCACTTTTAGAAAGTGTTGCCTGGAGACAGTTTGTTACTGTAAACTTCAGCACTTGGCTCTACAATTGAGTAAATGGTTCTGAAGTGAGTGACAGGTATTAGAAAATTTGTAAATAACCGCGAAATATGTACTGTTATTTTATTTACCCTTGTATAGTGCAGAATTTGTTTCCAAGACCCGCTTTGTATAGAAGGTTGGCTTAAAGTTTTGCACAACTTTGTGACTTGAGATTCAACTGTCAGATAAGATTTAAACTTGAAATCTTTTTGGAAATGCAAAAAAAGAGCCTCACATTTCCAACAATAGCTTTCCTACATTATTTGAAGGAACAGTGGGAATTCTTTGGGCAAATGTGACACCTGAATAGCTTTAAGTGCAGCAGGGCTCACTGCTCATTCTGTACCATAGTTTGAAGTTGGCTTCCTTACCTGTTGCTGGTGCTTCCATGTCGGATTGCTTTGCTTGTCACATAAAGAAAGTGACAGTTACACTTGTTAGAGCTTTCACCTCCAGAGGCCTCCTCAGCATCTTCGACTTGAATCTCAACTGAGCAGAGTGAACTACTTCCATATATTGGTCACGTGGAAGAATATTTGTTCTCCGAGTTGATTTTTATGCATGGGTGTGGATACAAATATGCTGCTAGCAAGAATTTTTCTTGCTTCTTTCCAGTCCTGTGAGATATTTTTCTGTCTCGTGGAAGATATTAGTAGAGTTCTATAAGCTATGAACACCTGCGACCTTGCAAAGCTTTGTTTATAGGACAGTAGAAAAATATTTTGACAATGGATGTTTCAGGATTTTAGCCAATCACCCCAAGAGGTGGCTGATCCTTTGACCAATTAGACTATGAAGAAAAAAGTCTAGAAAAGAGTTGTAAAATAATTAAATAAATCAATCTTGCTGCACAATTCCTGCCTGCTGGATCTCTCTTCTCCTCCCTACCACTGTGGGATACCGCGACACATGGGAGTACTAAAAATGGTAATACCTCACTTAAAAGTTCTGCCATTTATCAATTGAGACTCCAGGTTAAGGGGCAGAATGAAGATAATGCCATAAATAAAATTGTTACCAGATGATAAATGGCCTACACCTGGTTAGCTCACACAAGGCTTGTTCTCCAGAACTACTGGCCTATGCAAAGTGCACAATGCCCATTGTGTGAGGAGGAGGACTGGAAATTCACTGGCCTCAGTGCCCTGCCAACTCAGCCAGGTCACCTGGAACATTGGGGTCTACGACCACCAGAGAGACCCCCCCCCCAGGACAGAAGAACACATGAGCAAAGGGGAGGGGAAATATGTTAATGATTTTGTGGGAAATGATTATCATATGTATGTTTAGTCTGGAACAATCAATGAATATGTATACAAAGTACAGTATATAAACAGAAACTTTCCTGTACTCAGCATGCCCAGCTTTGGGAGGAGCTGCATCCTGCTTCTTAATGCTACATTGGTGTTAAGGAGGTTTTTTATTTTACCGAATTTCTGGTAACAAAATAATTAAATCCCTGTACTGGATTGTCTTAAGTGACAATAAACCAGCACAAGATTGCTACAAAGGGGTTTGCAGAGAATTCCCAGCTAAGAGTCATATGTCCTAAGTCTGATGAGGAGCAGCTGAGGGAGCTGGGAAAGGGGCTCAGCCTGGAGCAAAGGAGGCTCAGGGGGGACCTTGTGGCTCTGCACAAGTCCCTGACAGGAGGGGGCAGCGGGGGGGGGTCGGGCTCTGCTCCCAGGAACAGGGACAGGAGGAGAGGAAATGGCCTCAAGCTGCACCAGAGAAGGTTCAGGTTGGACATGAGGAAGAATTTCTTCACTGAAAGGGTGGTCAGGCCTTAGAAGGGCCTGCCCAGGGAGCAGGTGGAGTCCCCATCCTATACTTCCTTATTTACTGCTTACAGTTCTATTGATCAAACAAAGGTTGAAGTACAACTCCTGGGGCCTATGGCTTTTTTATTTTAGTCAGTAGTGCTAGGGTCTGGCACAAGTTAGTCTCTCACTACACATCCATGGTCAAGGAGTAGAGGTTTCCATGCATTCTGCCATCATCTTAAACCCTGGACTTGTGGCTTCCACTCTGTTTCTGGGACAGGACACATATACCACTGTGTCAGGTGTTTAGAAGAGATGGGTTGGAAACAACCAGTCACAGAATCATAGAATCATAGAACCATGGAACCTAGGACTTGGAAGGGCCTCCTACACCCCTTCTGCCCTGCCTACCCCTCCTGAAGAGCCTGTAACTGTCCGGAAGAAACAGGTGAAGAACCTTTGGCTAAAGAACCTTCTCCTTCTGAGTGAAGAACCAGAACCCAGAACGTGGTCAGGTACTGAAACAGGTTCCCAGAGAATTGGCTACAGCACCGAGCCAGCTGTCAGACACATGGTGTAGTTGTTGGCGTGGTCCTGTACAGGGCCAGGAGTTGCAGGATTTGGACTCAATGATCCTTGTGGGTCCCTTCCAACTCAGCAGATTTTGTGATTCACCCAGAAGATTTTTCGCCCAGAAGGTTCTTTACCCACATGGTTCTTCACTCAAAGGGTGGTTGAGCACTGGAACAGGCTTCCCAGAGAAGTGGTCATGGCACTGAGCCAGCTGTCAGACACACAGTGTGATTGTTGGGGCTGTCCTGTGCAGGGCCAGGAGTTGGACTTGATGACCCTTATGGGTCCCTTTCAACAGAGGGATTAAATGATTCTACGATTCCTAATATCTTACGTAAAACTCACCTGACACAGTCCCACATGCATCCTCTAAAATCAACATTGGGCTGCCACATCATTCCCCCCATTTCCCTTCTTCCCTTTGCCCTTTCTTCTTCTTTTGTGTTTTCTTTTTTATTTATCTTGGTCCTCGGTTGGGGCTTTCCGGTTTTCCATCTTTCCATGAACCTGCACTCGGTAAATGCAGGTATACCACGGGTTTCCCCAGTTGCTCTTCACAAGAAGTTTGACATGTGAAAAGGCTCTGGGAAGCAGCATGCTCTGTGAAGAGGGAAAAGGGGGCCATTAAAAGCAACTGTGAAATCAAGATGTCTTACCCTGCCAGCCCTGTTTCTGCTCAGCAACAAGATCCCAAAAGTAGGTGGGAGAAGGAATAGAGATCTGAAGCTCGCTGCTGGTATCGGGGCTGCTGGGGAGACTGGGGACAAGGGAAGGCACTTGGCATCCTCTGCATGCTGGCCCGGCTGGGGCTGCGTCTCCTTTCCCTCTGCCCCCTGCATTGTGCTGACAGAGAGGTTGGGAAGTGGTCCCGTGCATGGGGCTGGTGTGTGACCCCACTGAGCTCCCACCATCCACTCTGCCTGCCTTTCTCCTGGCAGGCTGAGAGCCCCGGGAGAGAAGGGGCATGCTGTGCTGGGGCGACACTGTCCGGAGTCAGCAGGGCACAGAGTGGAGCAACAGTGATGCCTGACAGCTTTTGCCACCACTTGTCCCTGTTCCTCCATGGCACAAGGTCCATTTGTTGTTTGGATGGAGGGGCTGCATGTTCATCTGGCTTTTCTGAAGGCAGTGGCTGCAGCCAGGGATCTCTCAGGAGCTGTGTTGCCACAGGCCTGACCCTGTCCTTTGGCTAACATGACCACATGCTATTCAGCCCTCCAAGCCCCACCAGGTCTCTTTTGGCAGTGATCCAGGACTCTCTGCCCAGGGAGGAAACATTCACATCCTCCCTGCCACAGACTTGCAATCAAACCTGTTTTGCTCCCTGGCATCTGGCCCCCACGTGTGGAGCATACCTTCAGAGGGAAAGTCTGAATGGGGTCTTTTTCTATATTGTAGGTGAACATCCCCAGGAGAGTTTCCTCTTCTCTGTCTGCATCCACTCCCTTGGGGGCAAAGCACAAGGAGAGCAAGTCGGGCTCGTCCCGACAAAGAGAGAATGTACAAGCTGGATCAGCCCTCTTAAACACCCAGCCTCTCCCAGGGCTCTGGCAGTAGT
Source organism: Corvus brachyrhynchos (assembly GCF_000691975.1). Taxonomy (NCBI): domain Eukaryota; kingdom Metazoa; phylum Chordata; class Aves; order Passeriformes; family Corvidae; genus Corvus; species Corvus brachyrhynchos. Next base: position 484,949 of record NW_008239114.1, on the reverse strand, counting down.
CTGGCATTGATTAGGGTAGAGCTCAGTCTCTGCCTTGTGTTTTGGTCAACCCTTAGGTGCTTGGCCAGAACGGGTCTTAAGAAGGATGGAGCTCTCAAGCCCTGGAAGTGTCGCACTGGAGCACGGCAGTGCTCAGGGGAGTGCAGGACACGAAGCTCAGAGGAGGCACAAAAGCAAGCAAGACCCTACCCTGACTTCCCCCCAGGGCCAGATCCCCACCAGAAATGCCCAGCAGACTTACAAAGACAGCGATGTCTTTGGGGGCACTGATGATGGTCCCACTTGGAGAGGCTTCTTTGGTGATGTGCTGCACTGTGATGGCAGTCAGGTGGACTCGTGCTGGCAACCTGATGACAACCTGGCCCTGATGCCCTTTGAAAGCCCAGCAGTTTCCTGGGAAAACTTTTGGCTGCAACCAGAACGCAAGAGCAATGACATGTGGGCCAACACAACTGCCCATGTAGCTTGAAGCGTTGGGGCTGACATGCCTGTGGAGTTTATTTCAGCTTGAAAACAAGGGGCAATTGAGGAAATGGACAGAAGCAGAAGGACTTCCCTGCCTGCCAAAGTGGGCTCAGCATGGCAGAACAGAGAATGCTGGTTACGAAACCATCCTAGTCAGGGACAAGGAGAAACACCTCTGCCCAGGGACTCTGTAGGGCATCCTCCCCTCCTCTTGCCTCCACCCTGAAAAGGAGTTCTTAGGGTTGACAGTGGAGACAGGGTCACCAGGTAGAAAGAAAGCCTTTCACCCAGCTGTGGCCGAGGCAGAATGCAGCAGTACAGCTCAGCTTGGCCCCACTCCCCTCCAGAGAGGAACCACTGCTTCTCAGCAAGCCCAGCCCTGTGTTCCACCTTTGGTTTCAGGAATCCATCTACACCGTGGGCTTGAGCAGTACCACTGGGCTGAGGGGAGACCCCCCGAGAATGGTTCCCAAATTCGCAGGGGGGAAGAAAACTGATGATTTCTGCTAACATACCTGCAGAATAGTATCAGGAGGGCTGGCAGTCCAGAATAAGCGTAAAATCCTGCAGAGACCGCTGTCTTTGCAGTCATAGGTCTGGGAAGTTCTCTGTGTGTCAATGGTGGCTCCTGTAAGGAAGGGAGAGCAAATGGCTGCAAGCAGCTACAGCCTGGGAGGGCTTGGCTCAGACACCATTTCTGATGCCACTGGCCAGCTCCATGTCCACTTGTCCTGTCCACATCTGCAATGACAGCAGCCACATGCCTGGTGACTGCTTCTCCCACAGGGCTGAGTGCTGGGAGGCAGCAAAGGATAACCCAGCCATTCCTTTTCCAGATGCAGTGGAGAGGAGGAGGGCCCCTCCATCCACCCAGGAACGTCTGTCATTTCTGTGCCATCCCCACAGGAACGTGTGTGGGGGCAGCCCCAGTCACCCTTGAGGCTGTGGACAGCACACAGAAAAGGGCAAGGCAAGGAGACCGGGCTGCTTGTGTCCTTACCAGAGCTCTTCAGGGCCCAGTCCATCTTGACACAGGATTCCAAAGCCGTCTGGGTCAGTTCCTGGGAAAACCATGAGCAAACACAGGAAAGAACCACATCAGTGGAGAGTTCAGCACGCTGCCATCACCCACAGAGGCAGAGCTCGGTGTCAGCCATGCATGGCAAGGCGTACCCTCAGAGCTGGGAAACTGTGCTGCTGACATGAGCCACGAGGAGTGAGAACAGCATCTGTGGCCACAACATTCTGACCCCACCAAGAATGCCAAGGAGAGCTTGGGTCACCTTCAAACCGCTGATCTCCGCCCGCAGCTGAGTGACCTCTTCCAGCAGATTCTGCAACTTTTGGGTTTCAATCAAAGTGTGTGAATTCCTGCAGGAAGAGAAAAGCAGATCTTGTCAAAGCAGCCCATTCCTTCTGTGAAGCACCTGAGCTCAGTGAGGAGACACACATGCTTTCCCTGCTTTGCCAGTGCTTCCTTCCAGCCCAAGCTGAGCAAAAGGCAAAGGCAGGATGGAAATATGGGAGCCTTTGCTGTTTGGAAACTGAGCACAGGTAGCACAAGGTTAGCTGACATTTCTGCACAGACACAGTTCCAGTTCAGGAAATCTCTCTTACCAGAGGGTTTTCAGTCCTGCTGGAAATACACTTGTCAGCTCCTGAAAGAGAAAATTCTCCATTAGAACCTCTACTGCCAGAGCCACTGTGGCTTCCCAGGGAAGACTACACAATCTGCTTCTTCTTCGGGTCATGCCATGTGGAAGCAGAAGAGCCGGAGATTTATCCAGCAACCCTCCCTTGCAGGAGGTGTCTGTCCCACAACAGTCACTAACCTCCATCATTCCCTTTGTCCACGGTAACCATCCTGGCACGGCAGTCCCGCAGAAAACAACAGCTGCAAATCACATCACCGAGAGGCAGTTACTGGACTGGGGTTTGCAGCAAACCCCTGGGGCCCATTGTCTCCTCCTCAGCTGCCTTGGGGGTCAGGCAGCAGGTCAGCTGAGGAGCGCAGAATGTGGGGTGCAGAGAGAGGATGCACCTCTGACCGAGGGCCATCAGCCCAGGCTTCAGGGGACATCCCAGCACGGTCTTCAGTTGTGTTTGTTGCCCCAGATCTACTCCCTGTTTCCCCTCGCTTCAGTGAGCACCAAGACCAGGCTGTAGGGGCTAGGGGAGGTCCCTCCCCATCCCTCCCCTTGCACAGCCCCTCCCCTCTGGGCATCCCCAGTTCAGCTTTGGAAATACCTATGCCCTTCTCTCTCAACCTTGCAGCAAGCCATCCAGTCCAGTGGCCAGACCAGTAGCATGGCTGTGAGACTACCTGGAAATCTTACTGGTGGTCCACAAGCCAGTCCCAGTCAAGGGCACACTCAGGAAGCCCTTGGGCCACAGGAGTTTCCACACCTAATGGCCCCGAAGGAAAGCTGGTGTCCAGCACAGCCAGGCTGTCACTCTCAGTTTTTTGCTCATGAAAACTCACCAAGAGCCACTGAGAACAACAAGATGAAGACTTTAAAGCTCTTCTTCTGCTGGACCATCTTTTGCCTGAAAGACAGGGAGCCCTGCTGCTGTCAGTTATCTGAGCCTTAGGCAAACCCCTTCACATCAAGGAAGCACAGGAGCTTTGTCTGACTTTGGTCCCAGAGCTCTCCCACACCTGCACAAACTCTTACCAGAGCTGGGGAAAACCCTTTCCCTGCAGATGCCTGGCTCTCCCGCGAGCACCTGGCTAGGCAGCAGTTTGTCCTACTGCAGCCAAAGCTGGAGGCTCTGGCTCTGGTGTGCCAGTGACGCTGCCAAGGGGCTTTGCTCTTGGCTCTGCTGGAGACTGGCCTCAGCACAAGCAGTGCTCAAGCTTCATCATCCAAGTGAGAGCACCAGGCTGCTGGTTAGGGAACACCCTCTGCTCTCCCCTTGGCTTGCACTGGCCCTCAGGCATTCCCATCCTGTCCCCTGTCTAGAGTAGAAACATGTAGTATGTACTCTGTGAGGATGGCATGTGCTCAGAAGATTTCTCCCCAGGGAGACAAGGGCACCTGCCAGTTGCCAAATAAGCTTGAAGAGCATCCCTTGGAAAAGAAACCAGAGAAAAGTTAAGCCTGTCTCTTGAGTCTCTTCTCTTCTTCAGCTGGGACCCATCCCCACAGAAAGGGGACTTAACACATCACAGGGCTGGTCTTCAGAAAACCTGTCAGCTTCCCCAGGCTGCTCTAACCCCACTGACCTCGTTACACCACACCCATCCTACTGTTCCAACCTGACACCCTGGGCAGGAGCAGCCCACTTCGTACCAGCTCATTGGGCAGCTGCTGAGCTCCACAGTCACCTCTGCCAGTGGTTGATCAGTCTCATGCTCCAAGTACTGTTTGGAAGGCTCGTAACGGCTTGTCTGGTGAGCCTTTCTCCTCGCCATCCCTCCGTGCTCAGCTCTACCTCCTCAGGGGTATGAGGGGATGTCTGCCCAGTGCAACAGCCAACAGTTACTGGACTGGGGTTTGCAGCAAACCCTCAGGGCCCATTGTCTCCTCCCTGCTGCCTTGGGGGTCAGGCAGCAGGTCAGCTGAGGAGTGTGGAATGTGGGGTGCCACGTTCCATCCCCACGCTCTGACCTCACAGCCGTGGTGGCTCTGCTTTCACAATTGGGGTGCCCAGGGTGACACAGCAACGGTGCATCTGGGTGTCCCCATTTTGTTTTGCAAAATGCAGTGCTGGGAGGACTGCCTCAAGGTTGGGTGGTTCATCCCACCATCAAACTAGGAAGTTACACATAAACAAGCAAAGGATGCTTGCAGAGGGCCAGGAATCATAGAATCATCATGCAGTTACAGGATGGTTTGGATTGGAAGGATGCTGCAGGGCCATGCATGTCTGAACTCTGGGGGTTATTACAATTCAGCCTCAACAGTACCAGGGAGGCTGTCCCTGAGGCCATCAGCTGGGGCCTGTTCACCTTACAGTAATGGAACCACACACCCTGGAACGTGTGAAGCCCAGTTTCTTGCAGCTTTGTGTGTGAAAGATAGACTTTTGGTGCCCAGTGACTAACTCAGAGGTGATTTTCTGGTTAGAACAACCATACCTTTCCTATCAATTTGTGTTATCTATAAAAGTTTATTGCTGTTGCCTTTGCTGGACAGAAGTATTAACTTGAGCTTGTTTCCTCTACCCAATTGTTCCCACTGCTCTCCCAAGTTGTGGAAAATTTATTATCTCCAGGACTTCTAACTTCTGCCAGACTGGGTCTGATCATAGTGCTGAAACAATTACGAGAGAGAGAGTGGATACACAAATAGTACCATTGCATTCATCTTCTTTCCTGCCATAATAAAACATCCTCAGTATCTCATTTCTTCTCCTCTTCCCAGCTTACCCTCAATTGCATCCAGAGGTTTTTCACTTCTGATTTACAGCCTGGGCAATACCACCCTGCTCAGACCTGGCATTGCATGCAAGATCCCATTTGTTCTCCAAGAAAAGGAAACCACAAAAACATGGCCTCTGTTGCCTCCCTTTCCCTTGCAAGTTACTTTAACCTGCTCCACAAGGGATTCTGTTGACCGAGGGCCAAGGACAGCCCCTGGTTCCCTCGGCACCAACTGACGGGGCACAGAGTCCTGCTGTAAGGGAAGCCAAAAAGGCCTGATGGGCAAGCAAAGGAGATGTGCAGGAAGGCAAGCTGAAAGGAGCTCCCTTCACCCAGCTTCAGGCCTCCTGCTGGAAAACCTGTGGTGAGAGAGGACCAGGCTTTGCTGAACACAGCCACAGTAGCTGGAACAGACCCATGTGGCATTTCTGATGGGGTATCCAACAAAATGTGCTCATATATGCACCACAGTCTTACATAACTGAAGAAAGGACCAAAAAGCCAGGTGGGAACCCAAGTCCTTTGCCTAAAGCCAGTAAGAGTTGTCACTTCTGCCTATCTGCTTAGTAACTCCAGCCACTGCTTGGAAACCACTCATGTGCTGACTCTGAATTTTGTAACTAGAAGAAAACTCTCCTGTCTATTGAAAAAAAAAAAAGTCACAAATAAAGGAACATAATCAGTGACAGAGAGAGATGACAGCTGAGGCCCCAAGGCAGTTTTATAAATATTGCTGCTGTGCCTCTTACAGATACACTTGACCCTCAGCCATACTTTGGATCAGGCTGACTGTGGAGCAACAGGCTCCACGCCCTGTGGTGGATCTGTGAGCTAGAAAGTTTCTGGCTCAGGTACAGGGAAGTGAATATGCTTATATGGGGTTGACTTGTGAGCTGGAAAACTCCTGGCTTATGTACAAGGAAGTGAAAGTGCCTTGGAAAAATATTTTGAAAGGTGGTTTCAAAACCCAAAAATGCAAGATAACTAATGTACAGAAGATGATAACAGAACTAAAACAAAGACACCCATCTTCTCAATACTATTGACTAGCAGCCAACTACTTCACTCTATAAATATTACCATCAGGATAAGCCAAATTTGAGCTGTCCCTGAGTGGCAGCTGGACTGCATACCAGTGACTCTCCCCTTGAACTAGGGCACCACTCAAAGTTTGAGATCCCTTACTTGAAATTAAGAGGTGCTTTCACACCCAAGACAGAGAGATTTCTTAGTTGCAACAGATCATCTGTAAGTGATTGATAACATGCTGAATTAATAATAAAGAAAAAATCTATGTAGCTGTTCAGTATTAACTATTATAAACTTTGTATAGATAATTCCATTAAACATAAACCATTGTCAAAATCTGAGGTTAAGATTAGACCTAGCTGAATCTGGGCTTTGTAAGGAGGTTAGAAAGCAAGGGGATCCACTCTGAACCTCATTGCGAGGCTCTTCTTACCCTTGCAAACCTTCCTTAGGGAGCTGGTGTCTTGTGCTTCCCTTTCTTCTTCTCCCTCCTCACCTTTGGCCAGCTGAAGAACATACACTGGACCCCCAGCATGGTTTGGGTTGGAAGAGACCTGGGAGACCATTTTCTTCCACCTACCTGCCCTGGGCAGGGACACCTTCCACTAGCCCAGGCTGCTCCAAGCCTCATCCAGCCTGGCCTTGGACACTGCCGGGGATCCAGGGGCAGCCACAGCTTCTCTGGGCACCCTGTGCCAGGGCCTGCCCACCCTCACAGGGAGGAATTTCTTACTAATATCCAATCTAAATCTACCATCTTTCAGCTTAAAGCTGTTCCTCCTTGTCCAGTCAGTCCAGGTCCTTGTCCAAAGTCCCTCTCCACCTCTCTTTTAGGCCTCCTTCTCCTAACAGTTTTCTTGATCATCTCAGCTTTCTGCCTTTCAGATAAGTAGCTTAACAGGATAAGCATAGCAATGTTTTTACCACAAGTGAGCAAATATTTAAACTGTCGTTTTAAAGATAAGAATTAAGAGGGAGGGGAAAATGACAGCTAAATGGGAAGGAAAACTTTAATTTAGTGCTTCAACAGCTCAAGTCCTTATGCTGCAGCTGTAGCAGAGGGATGGCCCTTGTATACCTGATCATGATAAACCCGAAAATCCTTCCACTAAGCTTTGAAATGAAAAGATAACTTCATCTGAAGGAAGCCAAAATCTGCATCTGCAAACATTGCCGTTTGTTCATAGCACCCTCTTGGCACAAAGTTTCTCTTATGGTACCAAGAATTTGCTGGTATGAAAAATTAGACATTTAAAGTGTATTTTAAAGTAATCTACAGTTAGTGAGAAAACAGCCAAGAATTTGACTTGCAGAATGGGATATGATTTGTGACTTTCTCAACAGCTTTTACTCAGGTTGAAGTTTACACCCATCTATTTGAGAACAGCACACTCAGTTAGTATTGGGCTGGTCACTCAGTTGGGTGGCTTGGTCAGCCTTGCAGGTCTTCAGTCAGAGGAGAGAAAGAACTGAGGAAGAACTGAGCAGAAGAAGGCCAGCAAAGTTCCAGCTAACTTTCACCTCAGTACAGAATTAAACTTCTTTCTTAAAAAAAAAAAAAAAATAAAAAATTGCATCTCTATCAGGATATTGGCTGCTCTAGGAAGTGGCTTCTTCCACCCTTTGCTTCCCTAAAAAGCTTTGGCCCAGATGATTTTCTCCTGATGCAGAAACAGGAAAGTATTGGGTATCTTGCACAATTGCATGGCAAAGCTGTTGGCCCAGATGATTTTCTCCTGATGCAGAAACAGGAAAGTATTGGGTATCTTGCACAATTGCATGGCAAAGCTGTTGCCCCCTCAGCAAGGGGGGGCATCTCATCTCATCTCATCTCATCTCATCTCATCTCCTCTCCTCTCCTCTCCCCTTCCCCTCCCCTCCCCTCCCCTCTCTCCTCTCCTCAAAGATGCAATTCCATCTTCACCTGCACCTGCAGCTGTCCTTGCCTCACACCCCAGCAGATCACAGGTGAGCCATGCCAGGAGAAAACAACTTTCCAGTAAGGCTTCTCCTCTATGCTGTAACTATATACCATGAACACCTAAAAAAGGATTATATTCCACTGCTCCTTCAGCCCAGAAGCGATGTCATTGCCAGAATTTTCATACCACTAAACAAGCAAAAAAGAACAAAAGCCCTTTCATCCCTTTTGTTCTGTCACACTTGTTCCATAAAACCTTTTTTCCACTCCAGCTCAACAGCTCTTTAAGTGGAAAAGTCTTATCTGCCACACACTTGTCATAAACTAGGTAGGATATGACGTGAGTTTCAAATACATCTGTATTTATTAAATTACACACTTTAAAGTGAAAAAACAAAAGAAAAAAAAATGTGTTGGTGAAGAAAATTATTCTCTATCTTGACTGCTAGGTTCTTGAGCTGCCTGTATTTAATATCAATGTCTCTATTTCTAGGTCTTGATTGCAACAGCTCTGCTAATTGTGGATATCAGTAAGAGATTATCTGACTTTCACTGGGTCAGGTGCTCCACCTACACTTAGTCACAATTTGGTTTGCGCTTTTTTTAATGTTTAGAAGGTTAGAATCCATCCCTCCAAGGTGTAATGGGCAAAAGAGTACATTTTAAGTGAAATTAAATCATGCTTCTCTCGATTTAAATACAAAAAGTTAGCTCCACAAGAATGTTAGCACCTGCAACTTCATAGACATCCATCAAATATTTTTGTAAACATCAAATTACAAAACGCAGTACAACACCCTATGCAATCAATCAACATTTTCCTTTTTTACTACAAAATTTGTATCTCGTACACCTGAACTAATACTCAATCCAATCTGGACCCCAGATTGTGGTCCCAGGGCAGTGGTCACAGGCTGCCAGGGCTCAGGGAGCATTTGGACAACGCTCTCAGGCACTGGGTGGGATTGTTGGGGGTGTCCTGTGCAGGGCAGGAGTTGCACTCGATGATCCTTGTGGGCCCCTTCCAGCTCAGGAGATTCCGTGATTTTGTGATTTCCTTCTCAAGCTGACACTTGCTACCTAGCAAGAATAGAACCAATTCCATTTACAAGAAGCACAGCACTGTGTGAATCTTCTCTGTGAAGTCCTGTATTCATAGAAACTGCTGTAGGCAATAAAAATCTGCAGGCCCTGCTGCCCTACAGACAGTGCTGTGTTTTCTGCACAGGGTTTAGGGATGAAATCTGCAAACTAAGGACTGCAACACCTCTCTTGCCCCTGTTCCCTTTCCCTCAGTTTGGTGTGACAGCTCATTTCACCAGAAAAGGTGAACCATAGAAGCAGCCTCACACAAGAAAAGGCAGAAGAGAGAATAAGGGAAGAGGTGAAAAGCAGCCACACAGAGCAGCAGCTTTGCCTTCAACTGTGAAAGCTGCCACCCACTTGAAAATCACATTTCCAGCCTTCAGAGTGAAAAGCACAGAATCTCCAGCAATAAATCACAGAATCACAGACTGGTTTGGGTTGGAAGGCACCACAAACATCATGTCATTCCAGCCCCTGCCTTGGGCATGGACCCACTATCCCAGCACTAGCCCAGGGTGCTCCAAGCCCTGTCCAACCTGGCCCTTTGACACTTTCAGGGGTGGAGCAGCCACAGCTCTGGGCAACCTGTGCCAGGCCCTCACCACTCTCGTGGACAAGAATTTCTTCCCAATATCTGATCTAACCCTGCCCTCCCTCAGTGTGAAGCCATTCTCCCCTTGTCCCGTCACTCCAAACCTTTGTCCAAAGTCTCTCTACAACTTTCTTGTGAGCCCCTTCAGACACTGGAAGGGACTCTAAGGTCTCTCCAGAGTTTTCTCCAGACTGAACAGCCCCATCTCTCTCAGTCTGTCTCCAGAGCAGAGGGGTTCCAGACCTTGACGGTTCCAACAGGTCAACATCTTTCATGTGTTGGGGGCCCCAGAGCTGGATATAGAGCCCCAGGTGGGAAATGTGTTCTTCATACCATCATCACTGCTTTGGGTAATTAGGGTTCTAGAGAGTGAATTGACAAACCCACAGGCTGCCCATGCAACAAGAACCAGATGGCCACCTGCAAGATCAGGCAGCAGGAAGCTTTTCACTGGTTTCCAACAGGAGCAGTGCAAGTCTGGGTGTGTGTTAATGGAATTTCTCCTCTGCAAAGCCAAGAAGCAAACATTAACCATACCCCACAGAGGAGGGAGCAAACTGAGGGGGGACAACCCATCAGCCTCTTTCAGAGTTTCAACACTCAAGACAAACAGAGGGAGAAAAAAAAGCAAATTTAAACAGTAGCCAGAGGCAGTTTCATAAAATGCATATGGCCTGAGCCAAACCTCAGAAAGACTTTCAGTATTGATATTTATGACTATTAGACCAAAGCCCAAGCTTAAGTGGTAGATTCTGCTTGCCAGATGGTGAGAATATAACTTAAATGAGCTACACAGGAATGAGAAAATACCCAAGGAAATAGTGGAGGTTGCTGTTTTCCTCTGTTCAACCAGCTGTGCAGTGAACCAGCTCAGCACAGCCAGCCTGAAGGTGGCTCCGAAGTCACTTAAAAAAATAACAAAATCCTTATCCTGGAATGTAAAGACACCACCGTGGTTCCCATACAGAGCAGCAGAGATGGCCCAGCAGGATCCTGTACTGTCATTTCAGGCCAAATAAAGAGAGGTGCAGGATATGTTTATGGGGTTGGTTTGATGTATCCTTTCCATTATGTGACAGCCTGGGTAAGGATGCAGTGGGACCTGAGGTTAAAACAGGTGCTGAACATCAGTGCAACTCCTGAGTTGCTTTCATCACCAAATAAAAAAAATTTGCTTTCTCCATTGTGGTGGGAACAGGAGCTCACAGGTGGGATTCCAGCCACACCTCAGGAGAGCAGTTGGCAAGTGCTTGAGTTTAAACGTGTGCTTAAATCCTCCCAACTGGCTGCTAAAGGTCATGTGAATCTCAGAGATCTAACAAAGAAGGAAAATCCCCAGAAAACACTGCACTCCCCTTTTCACTCCTGAAGGACACCACATTCACATTTCACATGAGGGTCCACACCTGGTCCTGTGAGCTTGTGAGGCTCCAGATGGGAATTCAGAACATTGGCCCCCTCCTGCCCCAAGGTGGCACAGCCGGGACAGCAGCTCCAGCCAGGGTGGCTGCACCCATGAACCCTCGTGCCCAGAGCTGCTGGGGGATGCATTCAGCTCTGCCCCTGGACCACAGCAGCCAGGGCTCCTCAGGAAACAATCCCTCTCTGACAGACTTAATTTTTGAAAAAAACAGAGTCAATTCTATAACCTGAAAGAACACTCATGTAAACACTGAATCCTACAACAGCTTAACAGCAAACTGGCATCAATGGAGCTACTAAAATAATTGAGCCAGATCAATGCAAGATCCTTTCCACTTTTATTTCAGCAGCCCAGTTTTCCACTTGGGAATATAAACCAAGTCTCCAGGTTGAAAGTTGTGTAGTGACATATCCAGGGACAAATGTGCTCACTGACTACCTATGTAAAGATGATAGAACAAAAGAAAGAGAAAACAAATAATCTTTTATCAGGCCTTTCCCTTTAGCATCAATCATCTGATCACTTCAATTGTCCATACCATTACTTAGATATGGCTTCCCATGTAATATTTCAAAAGGACTCACTCCTTCTGTGACTCATGGAGTGATCCTTACTCGCATGGGTGAGGTATCTACCTATTTGAGCTGAGTTTCCTGGCAAAAAAATTAATAATTTTTTTAAAGAATCTTGATTCATTCTTTCCAGCCTTTTACTAGCCTGTGGTCTCCAGGGAGTGTGTAAATCCCATTTAAAGGGGAGGAACTTCGGTAATCCTTGGACAGTAAAAGATTTCCTTCTGAAATAAAATGGGGCCCATTGACTGAGGACAATCATTCAGGAATTCCAAGTCTAGGGACTGTTTCCTTTAACAGTACTTTCATTGATACAGGGGGCTCAGGCTTTAAGAGGTTAATTGCTGATTGTGGCTACCGCTAGTATGGCAAAACTTTGCAGCTGCTTGCTAAACAATGCACTGCTTGCTTAATATTTGCTATGCTGGCCTGGCAAAGGGGAAGCACATAGGGGAGGATAAGGATAGGATGCCAGACCATTGGTAAGATGAAGAAACCATGACCAAGAAATCCTGCTTTCGGACCTTGGAACCGGCCTGAACCAGCTTTGGGGTTTGGGCTTGGACCAGGACCTCAGAGAGCATGCGCAAGGAAGCAAGGTGAAGAGTTTAAGTCTGAGGTAGAGCGTTTACTTCATCCCAGAGACCCCGGCCCACAACCACCAGGCAGCACTGCACAGGCGTAATAAGATGCTGAGCTAATTATAATACAGAGCAGAGACAGACGATGAATATGTACAGGCCTATTGTGTAACCTGGTGCACGTGCAATTTGTAACCAGATTTATTTCAGGCTGAGTACCGCAGTTGGCACGTGTGGTTTTTGGGGGTTACTCCCCACGCGTCCGGCGCCGCAATAAACGTACCTACTTTACAACTGTCAACTTGTAGAGTCCTTTCCATGTATCATCATGACTTCCCTAGCATGATTGGTGTGGCAAGGGAAGGCTCCCACCATCCTGAAAAGGCATCCACTAAAACAGGTTGATATTTCTATTGTTTACATTTTGGAAACTCAGAGAAATCTATCTGCCAGTGTTGCCTGGGAAGTATTCCTCTTTTCACATCACTTATGGGCAGCTTTCTTTGGATTTGGGTTATTTACACAACACATTTGGCATCTTTTTACTACTGTCTCTGAACTTAGTTGCATTTTTGGTCTTAGAGCATAACTCCTTCCATAGCATCAGGTCCATCTGAGTTCTTGCTTGTAACTTCTTGAGAAGCACTTGCATCGTATTGGTGGTTGTGGGAACTTGTTGATTTGTAATTATCTGAATTGTCCATTTCCATTTATTTTATGAATTTTAAGGCTCTCAGTGACATCTCCTGGCCCCTACAGAGCAAGTAAGCTTTCTGAGCATACCCAGGAGTGTCCTGTCAGATTTGGGACAAACCCCTCCTTGCTCAGGGGAAGTGTGATGCTTTCTTCAGTGAAAATTCATAACAGAGCTGTTTGTCCTTGTACGACTGAGAATTCAAAAGGACACATACACAGGAGAGCTGATTTCTCATCTAGGATGGGCTTTCAGTGCAACAGTCAGCCTTCTTTGCCTCTGCTGCTGGAGTTTGAACTTATTATGGACAGAGTGGGAGCCTCAGACAAGCACTAAGGCTCCTCTTGCAGCCTGTACACTGCGCACACAACCGTGGTGCTCTGCAGGTTTTTTCTCAGCCTTATGAAGCATCACCTCTTCCTTTCCACAGAGTCCAAAGTGTCCACGTGCTTCTCGCACAGCACAGTGTGCCAGCACAGCAGCAGTCCAGAACTGCTACTGTCGAACATGCCTGTGCTATGCACATTCCTTATCACATTCTGTCTCTCTTGTTAGCCCAACTCTGAACTGAAAAGTTTTTGGTTACATCTCGCTCAGATAAACACGCCAAGACAAGAAGCTTGCTCAGACCATGCCCCTTACACATGGAAACTTGCATTTGTACCACAAGTGGAGACCTCTTTCCTTTTTGAACTGCGTTCTCACTCTGCTGCTCTGCAATTTTCTGCTTGACTTCAGGTAAGATCATGCACTTTTTAATTTGCAGATACCGAAGCGTGAATATGCTTTTGTACACAAATATGTGTCAGAACAGAAGCACTTGCTAGGTACGTCTTTGTTTCGGCAGCATTTTAACAACATGTGCCAGGAGAGAAGCACTTCCTGAATTAGTTCTTTAACCTCTAAGCCCTTCAAGAAACCACTGCAATCTGGGCGATGAGAAGAAAATGTGTTTGTTCTGGCACATTATATCTGTGTGAGAGGTATATCCACATCTTTGGTCATTCTGAGCAGTAAAGTCCATGATGACACTTACAGCTGAGGAGGAACATGCAGAGCACAGCAATCTGATGGCACTTTGCAGGTTGTAAAGGAAATAGAACTGCCACTTGGCTGTGCTGCAAATACAAGTTTCCATGCATAAGGGGCAAGCTCCAAGCAAGCTTGTTGTCCTGGCACAGTTACCTGTGTGAGATGCAGTTGGAAAACTTTTCCTTTTAGATTCAGACTACAAGACTGATAGAATGTGATGGTACATAGAGCTGAGAAGGAAAGTGCGTGGCACAGGAGTGTTTTGGCAGAAGCAGCGCGCTGGACTGCTTCAGTGCCAGCACCGTGCTCTGTGTGAGGAGTAGATGGACGTATGACACTTGGGGAGAATGAAAGTGCATGACCTTACATGAGGGGAAGAAAGAACCCTCAAACCACCGTGGCCGAGTGTGCAGGGTACAGGCTGCAAGAGGAGCGTGACTGCCACTCGATTGCCTTTCAAATCCAAGTTATCAATGGCAGCAGGAGAAGTCAGTGGAAGTTACCTGTGCTGGCACATTGTCCTGTCTGAGCCCTGCGTAGAAACAATTCTGTTCAGCTTTAGACTGCGAGATTCAGAGAACATTCTGGTGAGATGTAGCTGACAAGGAAAGTACAGAGTGCACTGGGGAGCTTCATGTGGCTTGCATGCAGCAAGGGGAAGGTGCAGCCCAGCACTGGCTTTTTCTTCTAGAGCCTTTTTTATGGGAGCAGCTGCTGGATGTTTGAAAGAGACCTGTGACAATGGAAAAACATGATGGCACATATGAGTGAGAAGGAAGGCACATAGCCCCAGGATGCCGTGAGCAGTTTAAAGGCTGCCAGAAGAAGGGGGTAATTTAGGAACCGTTTCTGTCCTGACACTTACTTCTCTGTAAGGTATAGCTGCAACACTGAAGGTATGTGAATATGATTGCATTGAGAATATCACAGGGAAGAGAGAAGGTCATCGAATGCTTTCTGTCCTGGTACATCTCTCAGTCCAAACTGCAGCTGGAAATGCTTCTCTTTAGCGATGGATTCTGCCACACTGAGAGAATGTGATGCTATATATAATGGAGAAAGAGGGTGTGAATCACTGGTGTGTCCAGTCTAGCTTACAGACTGCAAGGGGAAGATGAATGTAAACACTGGCTTCTTTTTCTAGGACTGTTTTGTACGAGAGCAGTTGCAGGACGTTTTGAAGGGGTTTGAGATCTACAAGAGTGACAGAGTAGACAGTACCTAGAGCTTGAGGGAAAGTTGCCTATCTCCAGGGAGTTTGATGCAATTCAAAGGGTGTGAGTTACGTTGAGCACATCCCACAGAAAAGGCTGTGCTGGAACTCACTTTTCTTTTGCAGCCGATAAACTGCACAGCCAACAATTAAACCATTCTCCTTCCTTCCCAGCTGTATGCGCCATCACATTCTGTCAGTCTCCAAGAGCCAGGATCCACCACAGAGCTCTTCCCTGAGCTGTTCCCTCACGAATGAGGCCGGAGAAGCGCTTGGCTTTTTCCTGGGCACTGTCAGCGCTCATCAAAACAACCACACGATAGCGCTGCCGACTTGCAAAAGAAGGAAACGCTCCGAGCCCAGCTCGAAACCACCCCCAAGGGCAGAACCGAGCTGGAAACGTCCCTGCTCCCCAGTCAATGGCGTCAGGACAAAAAGATTTTGCTGATTTTCCTCTTCCAGGTACAAACTCTTACTTGCACCACATTCAAACGGCAACAAGAACTCCTTGGTGCTAGTAAATTGTTTCAGCTCTCACAGAATCCTGTTTCAAACTTGAAAACATTTGGCAAAAATGGAGCTCACAAAAATGCTGGCTGGCTGAGAAAGCTGTTGCTGGTGACAACTTCACCTGCTCCCATTGAGCTGCACCCAATGAAGAGAGGAACTATGAGCCCATCTCAAAACAAATAGGCTTCACTCCTCCAAAATAGAAAATCTGGGAATTGATCCTATTCACAGGTGCCAGAACACTGTTCCTGGGCATTACCTGCTCTGGGTACTACATCAGCTGCACACCCAGACTGAGTACAGCTGCTTACCTCGTCCAAAATAACTGTACTGCCAGAATTTCAGGAGACCACCTCTGAGAAGCAGAAACCACGTGCCAAATTGACCCTTTCAAGAGACCACCTTCAAAAGATGGATTGGTATCCATCTAACTGTACAAATGGAGGGAGTGCTTCCACACCAAACATGCCAGGACAGAAAGTTGCCACCGCCCTTGACCTCCACTAGGCAGCTTCTCAGCTGCACCTGAAACCCTCGGGCTACGTTCTTTCCTTTCCATGGAAAAGCATTGCCATCATCATTCAGGAATTTACCAACCAAAACCTGGATACCACTCCAGTATCAGATGCATCCAGCAATTGCTCCTACACAGAAGATGCCTCATCAGAAAAGCCTTGCTGGAGTTTACCCTCCCATGGTACCTTAACACCTGCTCCACCAGCACTGGCACAATGTCCTTTGCTTCCCAACGAAAGGCACTCCAAGTCACTTGGTTTTGCCTTGCTCCCAGTACCATTGCCCTGTTTTTCCCAACGTACCCTTGTTTTGCCTTCCCTTGCCTACGTCTCCCTTGCCCTGCCTACACTCCTTGCCTTGCCTTGCTTTGCCTTCCATGCAAGTGTAGGCAATTCTGGGCAAGGCAAGGCAGAGGTAGGGAAGGCAAGCCCCGTGAGGGGAAAGCAAATGGAGTGTTTGGCAAGAGAAGGCCCCAAAATGGTAGGCAAGGCTGGGTATAGGAAGGTAAGTCCAGTGATGGGTGGGCCAGGCAGGGACAGGGAGAGCTAGGCAAGGCAAGGCCAGGCAAGAAAGGGAAAGCAAGGCAAGGTAGGGAATGGGTATAGGAGGCAATGCAAGGCAAGGGAAGGGTAGGAAAGACAAGGGAAGTCAAAGGGAAGGGAGGCAAGGCATGGCCAAGCCTGGGAAGTAAGGAGGAGGCAAGTCAAGGCAGGGGATGTGTATGAAAGGCAACGCAAGGGAAGGGAGGGCTAGGCAAGTTAAGGGATGGGTTAGAAAGGCAAGGCATGTGAGAGATGGGCAAGGCAAGGACAGTCATAGGAGGGGCAGGCAAGGCAAGGCAAAGCCAGGAGAACAGGGGCATCAAGGTGGAGCAAGGGATGGGTGAGCAAGGCAATGCAAGGGAATGAAGGGGCAGGAGGGGCCAGGGAAGGACACAGAGGAGTCAGTAAGGCAATGCAAGGCTGCGGTTGGACAGGTGAGGCAAGGCAAGGGCTGTGCAAGATGATGCAAAACAAGACACGGGCAGGCAGGGCAGAGAAAGGGAAGGTACTGGAGTGGTAGGCAGTGAAAGGCAAAGCACGGCAAGGGAGCTGTAGCCAGTTCAAGGCAGGGCAAGGAAAGGGATGGAAAGAAAAGGGAGCGGTATGCAAGGAAGGCAGTACAGGTAAGGCATGGCCAGAAAAGAAAGAGAAAGGGAAGTCAAGGTGAGGGATGGGTATGCAACACCATTCAAGGCAAGGGAGGGGTGGGAAGAGAAAGGCAACGTGGGGAAGGAGCTGCTAAGGCAAGGCAAGGTTGGGGTATGCAAGGCTAGGTAGGTGTAGGCAAGGCAAATGAAGGAAATTAAGGGAAAGGCTAGGCAAAGCAATGACACAGCAGGGAAAGGGGTAAGATGAGGCAAGAGAGGGATAGGAAAGGCAAGGCAGGTGGAAGGAGAGGAACACAAGGTGAGGCAAGACCTGGGAAGAGAGGGCCAGGCAGTTACAGGCAGGATGGGGATGAATGGCAATGCAAAGCGTGACACGGGTAGGCAAGGAGAGACACGGCGAGGGATGGGGAGGAATGGCAAGGAAAAGCAAGGTTTGGTAGGAATGGCAAGGCAAGGCAGTCAAGTGGTAGGCAAGAGAAGGCCCAATGTTATAGGCAAGGCAGGGCAGTGAAAGGCAAGTCCAGCGATGGTTAGGAAAGACAAGTCAATGGCAGGGCAGTAAAGGCAAGGCAAGGCCAGCGAAGAAGGGTGGGGGATGCACAGTAAGGCAATGGAAGGAAAAGGAAAGGTAGGCAGGGCAAGGTCTGGGGTGTGTTTGCAAGGCAAGACAAGGTTGAGGCAAGGGAAGGCAAATCAAATGAGAGGCTTGCACAGCAAATTAAGGAGATTATAAAAAGAGTAGGAAAGTTCAGGTGGCTGATGGGTGAGCAAGGCAATGCAAGGCAAAGGAGTGGTAGGAAGAGCAAGGGAAGGACATGTGAGTGTAGGTAAGGCAGTCCTAGATTGGGGTGGGCAAGGCAAGGCAAGTCACAGAAGGAGCAAGCAAGGCAAGGCAGGGCCAGGAAATGAGAGGTAGGGAAGTCAAGGTGGGGGGTGGGTGAAGAAGCCAATGGAGTGGCAGGAAGAGCAAGGGAAGGACCCCGAGGGTTCAGTAAGGGAACGCGAGGCTGGGGTAGGCAAGGCTAAGCAAACCTAAGGAGGGGCAGGCAAGGCAAGGCCAGGGAAGAAAAGGGTAGGTAGGTCAAGGTGGGGGATTGGTATGCAGGGCAATACAAGGTATTTGCCTTTCCTTGGCTTGCCCTTTTTGCCTGTTCCTTGCCTGACTTTGCCTTCCATGCCCATCCATTCCCTTGCCTTGCCTGGCCTTGCCTTCTCAAAACTTGCATTGCCTTACTGACCCATCTGTATCTCTTCCGTGCCCTTCCTTCCCCTCCATTGCCTTGCATGCCTGGCTAACCCATCCCCACCTTGACTTCCAGAATGCTTTTTGGCCTATGACTCTCATTGCCTTGCCTACCCCTCCCTTGCCTTTCCTTCCATACCCCAACCTTCCATTGCCTTTCCCTGGCTTCCACATCATTCCTTTGTACCTCCTACCACTGCATTGCCTGGAATTGCCTTGCTCATCCATCCCCACAATGGCTTCCTCACCCCTTTTTTGCAGGCTTTGAGTTGCACTGTCATTGCTTTATCTATCCCTCCCTTGCCTTGCCTTACCATTCCTACCCAGCCTTGAACTTCCATGTCATTTCTGATCATCACTTCCTCTGCCTTTCTTACCCCTAAACATCTTTTTCTTTCCCTTCCTTCACTTAATTGCCTTGCATTGACTTGCTCAGCCATCCCCCGCCTTGCCTTCCCCACCCCATTTTTCCGGTTCTGCCTTGTTGCCTGCTCCTCCCATTTCCTTCATTTAGCCCCAGGGATTCAGGAGTAGATTGCATGTGACCCACAAGAGGTCAAGGTGAGCCAGACCTCTCTGTCCTGGCAGCTTTTGTCTGGGAGCAATACTGCAATGGAACTCTCACTTGCCTTGCTTTGCCCTGCTGAGCCTCCCTTGCCTTGAATTACCTGCATGCCCATGCCCCACCCTTGACCTGCCCAATGCTTTCCTCCAGGGCCTTGCCTTGCCAGGCCTACACCTCCTTGGCATCTCCTTGCCATTCCTACACAACCTTGCATTGCCCATTCATTCCTGACTGTCTCTTCCTTTGCCTTCCTGACCCATCCCTGTCCTTCCTGGCCCTTCCAACCACTGCATTACCTTGCATTGACTTGCTCACCCATCTCCCAGCGTGAACTCCCTGCCCATTTGTCCAGATCCAGCCTTGCCTTTCCTTCTCCTTCTGGGACTCTCATTGCCTTGTCTTGCAAAGCCACCACTTGCCTTGCCTTGCCCTTGAACCCCTCCCTTGCCTGGCATGACCTTACTCTCCCCTCCCCACCTGGATTGAATACCCTTTTCCTCCTGCCATTTCCGAGCCTTGCCTTGCCGTGCCTGCTTCTCCTAAGACTCTCAAAGCCTTCACAGACCTGCCGTGTTTCAGGAGCAGATGAGAGGCAGCCCAGGGGAGGTCACATCCTGCCAGACCCATCTGTCCTGGCAGTTTTTCTGGGACCAATCTTTGCGTGGATTGAATTTTGGAGAGGCAATCCACATTTTGCCATGGCTCTGGGACCAGAATGACAGTTCTTTCCCATAGGAAGGAAAGGACAAAGTTTTAGGTGCAGATTAGAGGCAGCCCATGTGAGATCAAGGCTGGCCAGACCAGTCTGTCCTGGCCACTTTTGTCTGCGAGCAATCCTTGGCTGTACTGAATTTCAAATGTGCAATCCGAATTTTGGCCATGCCACCTGCAGCAAGGCCCTTGGAAAACCATTGAGCAAGGAATCCAACATGTGGGAGAACTGGCTGTCCTAAAGATCATTTTTTTCAAATAACAACCAAGCCACCAAAAGTCCAGACCTTTTAAAATGTGCAACACTGGCGTGGTTGGAACTCACAGGACTTGGTCAAGCACACTCCCAGGCGAGGCAGCAATGGGATGAGGAAAACAAGGCAGTGGGTGCTGTGACAAGAAGGCTCCAGACATAGGAAGATACTGCCCATGCCCTGAGAAGTCTTGGCTGTGGAAACAGACCTGATGGGGCATATGGGGAAATTGGAAGAGGGGATTGAAGAGAGCCATCAGAAGCTCAGAAAGGAGCTTAGGGAGGACATTTTCCATGCCTCACCAGTGCAGACCAGGGTCTCTGCTATTGGGCGACTTGAGGAAACTTTCGAGGGACAAGGTGGATCAAGTCAGGCTGCAGAGCTGAAAGCTGTCCAGCTGTCTTTGGATATTGCTGAGCAAGAGAAGTGGCCAACACTGCCTCTGCACTGGCTCGTGGATGGTAGCAAACGACCTGGGGGAGTGGCTGGCATGATGGAAAAAGGCCAATTGGCAGCACAGAGGGAAACCCATCTGGGTTGCCGAAGTGTGGCAAGACATCGCTGCCCGGGTAGAGAAGGTGACCATGAAAGTCCATCAGGTGCTTAAAAGCTGGGCTCATGAGGAGCATCACAACAACGAACAGGTTGGTCAGGCTGCCAAGATTGAAGTGTCACAGGTAGATCTGGCCTGGAAACACAAGGGAGAGTTATTTGTAGCTTGGTGCACCCATGATGCCTCAGGCCACCAGGGAAGAGACACAACAAAATGTTGTCCAGCTTAGCCATGGACACTCTTATAGGAGAAGGTTTCACGAAGGATGTCTGCACTTCAGGCGGCTCTCTTGAAAGCTGTTTATTGCATAGGTGAAGTTACAGCAGTTCAGGGAGTGGCTATCCAGAGCCAGCCCTACAGCTGCCAGCTCCAGCTCTGGGCATACCTGAAGCCCTTTCTGTTCAAGTTACAAAGCATTTTATACTTTTCTTTGCAGAGTATCTTAATACATAACAACCAATAAGCACCACACACAATACCTTTACATTTGCCTATAGCCTATCATAGCTACTACCATCACCATATTATAGTCATTATTATCCAATCACAAGAGTAAGTTACAATTTAAGCTTACAATGGAAAATTCTCAGACCTCTCTTTTTCTTCCTACATCAACATTTCTTGTTTACCTGTGATATCTCTCTTTTTGGTAAAGACATGTTTTCTATTTACTTATACTCTTCTTGAGACTTATTTACTTGGTGAAAAACATGTCTTTGTTTGTAGTCACATACCTTTGTCCTATTCATAAAAATCTCCTTCCAACTCATCTCCAGCCTTTGCCTTCTCAGTTACTCAGCGATCAGTGTTTCAGCAAAACATCTTTTACTCTACATCAAAACTTGCTTTCATTTCTATCTCATCCCCAGTTTCTACATTCAGAGATCTTTCTGCCAAGCCTACATACCTGTGAAACTTTCTTACCAAACTTTCATCCTCCCCAACACACTCTATCCTGGGTAATCCATGACTGTGAAATATGTGCTGCAATCAAGAAGGCCAAGTGGGTAAAGCCCCTGTGGTCTGGGGGGCATTGGTCTAAATATCAGTATGGGGAGGCCTGGCAGATCGATTGCATGACACAATCGTTACGTGCTGACAAGGGTAGAAGGCACCAGTGGATGGCTGGAGACCCACCCTGTGCCTCCCACCACTGCCTGGGACACCATCCTGGGCCTTGAGAAACACGTCCTGTGGCAACGTGGCAGCGCTGAAAGAATTGAGTTGGACACTGAACTCATTTCAGGAACAGCCTTAAAACCACCAGTGTTTCACCAGAAAAAGGTGTGTATTGAGTGGCAAAGCAAAGGATGGTCAGGAATGGCGTGGGTAGGACAGGCATGGCAAGGCAAGGCGAGAGAGCGGAAAGCAAAGCAAAGCGAGGCCAGGGAAGGAATCAGTGGGCAAGTCAAGGTGGGGAATGGGCACAGAAAGCAGTGTCGGGCAAGGAAGGGTAGCAGAGCAACGCAAGGCAAGGGGTGGGATTTCAAGGCAAGGCAACTGCAAGGTAGGTAAGGAAATGAGTCATAGGAGGAGCAGGCAAGACAACACAAGGCCAGGAAAAAAGGCATAGGGAAGTGAAGGTGGGTGATGGGTGAGCAAGGCAATGCAAGGCAATGGAGTGGTAGAAAGGGCAAGGGAAGGACACGGGGTGGTCAGTAAAGTAATGCAAGGTTTGGGTATGAAAGGCAAGGCAAAGCAAAGGAGGGGCAGAAAAGGCAAAGCAAGGCCAGGGAAAAAAGTTGTAGGCAGATCAAGCCAGGGGATGAGAGGCAAGGCCAAAAAAGGCAAGGGAGGGGCAGCAGGGCAAGGCAAGAAAAGAGTTGGCTTTGCAAGGAAAGGCAAGTGAAAGGTAGGGAAGGGAAGTAATAATTGGAGGAGCAAGGCAAGGCTAGGCCAGGATGGAGAGGCAGGGAACTGAAGGGGAGGTGATGGGAGGAAGGCAGTGCAAAGCAATGGAGGTGTAGGGTGGGCAGTGGAAGGACACAGAGGGCTCAGCAGGGCAGGAGAGGGATGGTCAGGAATGAGAAGGAGCTGTTACAGTGCGAATGCAAAAGCCAAACTGTTGAGTGTTTTGTCCTGTTACCTTTAGTGTCTGAGCAGTCAGGAGCTGTGTTCAGTTTTGGATCCTGTGAGACTGAAGGATTGTGATGGGACCTAGAGCTGAGAAGGCAAGTGCAGATAGCAGGGGGAGTGGTGCAGTTCCGTGGGTGCAGCTGCAGTTGCAGGCAGCAAGATCTTTCTCAGCTGGCACTTTCGTGAGCTCTGTTTTTGCAAATGTTTTCAAGTTCATAGCCTCACTCTGCAAGAATTAAAAAATCTATTAGCGGAAATAAGTTTGTGTTGCCATTCGAATGTGCTGCAAAGAAGAGGAAGATCCCGGAAATCTTTTTGTCCTGCCACAGTTGCTTTGGGAGCAGGGACTTTTCCAGCTCGGTTCTGCCCTTGGGGGTGGTTTCGAGCTGGGCTCGGAGCGTTTCCTTCTTTTGCAAGTCGGCAGCGCTATCGTGTGGTTGTTTTGATGAGCGCTGACAGTGCCCAGGAAAAAGCCAAGCGCTTCTCCGGCCTCATTCGTGAGGGAACAGCTCAGGGAAGAGCTCTGTGGTGGATCCTGGCTCTTGGAGACTGACAGAATGTGATGGCGCATACAGCTGGGAAGGAAGGAGAATGGTTTAATTGTTGGCTGTGCAGTTTATCGGCTGCAAAAGAAAAGTGAGTTCCAGCACAGCCCCTTTCTTTTAGAACTTGTTCTGTGGGACTGATGCCATGAAGATTTTTTGCCTATTCTTTTATACCCCTGTTATACCTTTTTACAACTTCTGTACTCTCAGTGCTTTTTGCCTACATTCTTGGACTTGTTTGTCAAGCTAAGAGATGAAAGAAACATTTTAGAAGCTTCGTAGCTAGGGATCAGTGTGCCCCAGACCCCAAGGTCCTCTCCAGAACACATTCTGTAAACCAAGATAGAACCATCCAGGGGAAGGCTCCTTGGGGAGGGGGGCTCACTTGAGCCTCTCATTGGGGAATCTTTGATAGATATGCTAATTAGTAAAATCTATAATGTTATACCCAATGTTGGGAGGGGGGAGACACAGAGACAGACTCGGTGGGGTACATCTCGATGCATATGACCTGGATGTGTGCACCTAAGGATCCTTAAAATAAATACCAAGGTAAAATCCCTTTTCCCCTTCTAACCGTGTATGCCTCTTGATTTTAAGACCAGGAAAAGGCATCAGGACCAGCTGCTGGACGTTCTTAGGTTTGTAACTGGGCTCTGTGAGACTGAAGGTTCAGAGGGTACACGGAGCTGAGCACACAGACCTGTGTGTGCCACAGTTTGTAAGGTGCAAGGGGAAAGTGAAGGCCAGTGTTTACTTTCTTTCC
>NW_008239114.1:457271-460999 GCF_000691975.1 Corvus brachyrhynchos | reverse complement strand
TTTCCCTAGGACTTTTGGTATGGGAATTGCTGGACATGGAAAGTTTCAAAGTTGGGCTCTGCTAGAGTGAAAGAATGTGATTGTACATTTAGTTTGAAAGGAAAGCTCCAGTTTGCATGGTGCTGTTGATATCCTTCAACGTGAATGTGAAACCCTGAAATAAAAAGCACAACACCAATGTGAGACATGCAGTTTAAGACTGCAGAGGGAAAGTGATGCCCAGCACTGACTCCTTTGTTCTAGGAACTTTTTTTTTAAGCAGTGAATCTTGAAGGTCTCTGTGTGAGACTGAAAGGAGAGGATTCAACATGCAGCTTAGAAGAAACTTCAGCTTCCTTTTGAAACCGCCAATTCTCACCACAGCCAAGGGACAATACAAATTCCTGTGCCAGGAAAGAAACAGATGCTGCATTACCCCTTGTTCTCCTTGCAGCTTTTCAACTACACAAAGCAGTATCAGTCCACGCACCACCTTTCTGAGCTCTTTGTACAGTCACACTTGAAGCCCAGGGACAAAATTGCAACAGTCCAGCAAAAACTTTTTCACAAACAGAGTCAGCTACGAACTCTCTTGGTTGGCTCAACGTGTAACTCACACCCACCAAACTGCCTCATACTCGCTGGAGATGTGCACTTCCCCTAAAGATCTCTCTGTACCATCCTAGCCTTTCATTCTCACAGACACTAAACACCTTCAAAACATCCAGCAACTGCTCCCATACAAAAAGTCCTAGAACAAAAAGCCAGTACTGGTCTTTACCTTCCCCTTGCAGCCTATAAACCAGACCAAACACACTGGTGATTCACACTTTCCTTCTCAACTCGATAAAGCTTCGCTTTTTCTCAGTGTCACAGAGTCCTTTGCTAAACCAGAGTGTTTCCAGCTGCAGTTGGGACTGAGAGATGTGCCAGGACAGGAAGCATTCGGTGACCTTCCCTCTTCCCTGTGGAAGCTGATATTCCCAGGGCAATCACTTTCACACACGGTGTCGCAGAGTTCAGCCAGCTACATCTCAGAGAAGTTAAGTGTCAGGACAGAGGAGTTCCTGGGTTATCTCCTCCTCCTAGCAGCTGTTAAACTGCCCACAACACATTTTGGCTTTGCATCTTCCTTCTCACATATAGGCACCGCCACATTTTTCCACTCTCGCAGCTCCCTTTCAAACGTCCAGCAGCTGCTCCCGTAAAAAAGGCTCTAGAAGAAAAAGCCAGTGCTGGGCTGCACCTTCCCCTTGCTGCAGGTAAGCCACATCAAACTCCCCAGTGCACTCTGTACTTTCCTTGTCAGCTACATCTCACCAGAATGTTCTCTGAATCTCGAGTCTAAAGCTGAATTGTTTCTATGTAGGGATCAGACAGGACAATGTGCCAACACAGGTAACTTCCACTGACTTCTCCTGCTGCCATTGATAACTTGGATTTGAAAGGCAATCGAGTGGCAGTCACGCTCCTCTTGCAGCCTGTACCCTGCACACTCGGCCATGGTGCTCTGCAGGCTTATTCTCAGCCTCATGTAGCATCACACCCTTTCATTCTCTCAGACCCAAAATGTTCATGTGTTTCTCACACAGAACACTGTGCCACCACTGAAGCAGTCCAGAGCACTGCCTCGGTCAAAACCCAGCAGCGCCATGCACTTTCCTTCTCAGCTCTAAGTACCATCACATTCCATCCCTCTTGTAGCCTAAAAAACTTCCCAGCTACCTCTCGCACACACAACTGTGCCAGGACAAGAGGCTTGCTGGGACCTTGCCCCTTACGTGTGGAAACTTGCATTTGCACCACAATCAAGCAACAGTCTTCTTTCCTTTACCACCTGTACATTACTTTCCCATTACGGTGCTTTGCACACTCCTCAGCTGTGAGCATCATCACACACCTTACATCCACGACCAAAGATCCTGATGTATCTTCACAGAGAAAAATGTGCCAGGACCATCGGGTGTGTGCAGTTTCCAGACTTCAAGAAGGCCGTGAATGCCACTGGAATGCAGCCTGAGTGCAAGCTAGCAATTGTAATGGGGGAAGTCAGAGAAGGCTTTCTGTGCTGGCACATTTTCCTCTGAGAGCTGTAACTGGGAGCTCTTTGGTTCACCTTCAGACTGTGCAAGATTGAGTGTGACATGATCGCCGAGGAGAAAACTACAGAACAGCAGCGTGTTTGGTGTGGTTTATAAGCTGCAAGGGAAACGTCCAGGCCAGCCCTGGGATTTTGTTCTTAGTCCGTTCTTATGGCAGCAGCTCCTGGATTCTCAAGTTCTACAGTTCGGCTCAGCAGAGTGGGAAATGTGAGAGCACATGTGGCTGAGAAGGAAGGTGCACAGCCCCGTGTCCCTTGCGTGCTGTTGAAACGCTGCTGTGACAAAGACACACCTAGCACCTGCTTCTGTTCTGGCACATCTTTGTGTACAGACTACGTGGGCACTTCGGTCTCTGCCAAATTGGAAGTGCGTGACCTTACCCTATGGCTGGGCAGGAAACTGCAGAGCAGCAGTGTGACTCTGCTGCAAGAGAAAAGAGGACTGCCCTTGATTGCTGCAGCAGGGCATCTCACCCCCACAAGAGTTTCTCTGCTGTTTGCTAACCAGGTGACCCAAGCAGGACGAGCTGTCCTGCAGTGAGTTATTCTGGAGCCGTGGGGTAACACTGGGCTGGCTCCTCCCAGCTGCCAACAAACCTCTCACTGTTAAAGTGAGACCTGGCCGAGGGAGCTGGGTTTGTGAGTGACCCTCACTTTACAGCTGTAAAAGCCACACCAAACTTCCACAGAGCAGAAATCTTCTACACCTTTTCCTGGACATGTGTGGAGTTTCTCCTGTGAGAGGGGACGCTGCTCCACGGTTACTCCACAGGGACGAAGTGATCTGTGCACGTTATCGTTGTTTTGGTGGGAAATCACTTTCAGCTCCTAATCAATGCTATTCCTTTTGCCAGCTGTAGTGCAGGTACCTTGCTACAGTGCACTGTTTATGTTATGGTGTAACCTATCTGTGGTTCTTCAGTTTTATCCTGTGTAGTAATTCCCATTGAGATCTTCCATCCGTTATCTTTGTCCATTTAATAAATTATTCATTTTTATAAATCTGATTTGCCATCATTAGAACAGATGTGGATCAGCTTAACTGTTGCCAAAATTTGAGGCTAAGGCAGAGCTTGTCTGAAGCTTTCACTCTTCCTGTGACAACACCCCCAAACTGTGGCTGGGTGGCTCATAAAGCCCCCGAACCCCAACTTGGGGGGGAGGTCACTGACATGAGTCCCCCCAGGACTGGAGCAGCCGAACTCGATGATCCTCGTGGATCCCTCCCACCTCAGGATATTCCGTGATTCCAATGAATCACAAGCGCTTGGGCACTCCTGGGCACTCCGTGCTTGGGAGACAACGCTGCCTGGGGCTCGCCTTTATTCATCCATGGGATTTATCCTTTATTCATCCATGGCATTTATCCTTTATTCATCCATGCTTCCAGGAGAGCGCTGCCAGAGAAGCCCAGAGAGTCCATCTGTCCGTCCGTCCCGGGGGATGCAGAGGGGATGTCTGTCTGTCTGTCTGTCTGTCCGTCCACGCCGGGGGATGCAGCGGGGATGTCTGTCTGTCTGTCTGTCTGTGTGTCCATCCCGGGGAATGCAGCGGGGATGTCTGTCTGTCTGTCTGTCCGTCCATGCCGGGGGATGCAGCGGGGATCTCTGTCTGTCCGTGTGTCCGTCCCGGGGGATGCAGCGGGGAT
>NW_008239114.1:456542-456864 GCF_000691975.1 Corvus brachyrhynchos | reverse complement strand
GATGCGGCGGGGATGTCTGTCTGTCTGTGCGTCCGTCCCGGGGGATGCAGCGGGGTATCTGTCTGTCTGTCCGTCCCAGGGGATGCAAGTAGGGATGTGTTTCCGCCCCCCCCCCCCCCCCTGCCGGCGCCGGGCGCTGGGAGGGCAGGGGGCGAGGACCTATCTGTCGATGTGTCTATCGTGCTTTCTGTCCGTCCGTCCGTCTATCGGTCTGTTCATCGGCCTGTCCCGCTGTCCGTCCGTCTCTCTATCTGTCCGTCTGTCGGGGGGCGTGTCCCGCTGTCCCGGCCCGGCGATGATAGCTGGCTGGAGGGGGCGGTGC
>NW_008239114.1:447943-456389 GCF_000691975.1 Corvus brachyrhynchos | reverse complement strand
AGAGCGCGGGCGGGGGTCCCGGGGGTCCCGGGGGGCTCAGGGCCCGGCGGGCCGGGGAGGGGACAGCGCTGTGCCCTGCCGGGCCTGGCCCCGGGACACCGCAGAGGGGCCGTTTCTGCCAGGTGCCATCGTGCCAAGAACCAGGTTCCGTGTTCCCTGGGGCGCCACCAAAGCGTTCCAGCCTGGGGAAGGGAACCGGGCTGAGCTCCGCGGTCATGAACTGGGATAAAGGGAGCCGGTTTGGCTTGGGGCCGTGTCCCGGCGCTCATTCCTGGCCCTCATTCCTGGCCTGCCATGCAGGATGGGCCAGGTCCCCTTCCAGAGCCACCGCAGAGCGGTTGCGGGATGAGCAGTGAGAGGCACAGCCTCGCCGCAGCCCGGCGCCAGGAATTCTTCCCAAAGGAGAAAAGTCCATCACCCAATAATTTGATTCTACCTGCAGGGGCAGGTGTTGGATCCAGCTCCTAGCAGAGCCTCAGGCAGCACCTGATGATCCATTTGTTCCCTTTAATCTGCTCTGGAAGAGGAGCTCACAGGAATTCCAAGAGGAGGGCGCTGGGCTATGCTGAAACTGAGGTTATGCAAGGACTGATTTTCCAGACTTTGCTTCCCTTCCTGAATCCATCTGGCAATGGCAAGAGAGGGGAAAACTAACAGGATTGGCATTTTTCCTTCTGGAAAAGGCAGAGGCTGGAGGTGGGGGGAGATTTGGCTTTGCCAGCTGATGAAACACAAGGAGAATTCCTCATTTCCAGCATTATGTTGGGGAAAACGTCCCTATTTCCCAGGATAACCCCTGTCCCAGCTAGGTCCAGCTCTTCCACACCAGCCAACGCTGTTTGGTTCAGGGTGAAATCGTAAATTATCCTGAAACTGTAATTGAAAATTGTAATTTATCCTGGGATTTGATTTCCAGGCCTCTGCCCTTCCGAGGGCAGCGCAGAGCCAGCTGCCAGGATTGAAGCAGAGCTGGCTTTCCCCACAACCATGATTTTATAGGAAAATACTCTTTTAATCTTAATTTCTTCCCTTATCAGACCCATCTGCGATTCCCAGACACTGTTTTGAGGACACAGAGAGAGATTTTTGCTGGAGAACAAAAAACTAAGTGGGATAAGGAGGGATTTTCTGATGAAAAATAGGGTTAACTATCAAAACTCTGTGGTACCTGCAGGATTTTGGAGGTGAGGGGCTGT
Source organism: Corvus brachyrhynchos (assembly GCF_000691975.1). NCBI lineage: Eukaryota > Metazoa > Chordata > Aves > Passeriformes > Corvidae > Corvus > Corvus brachyrhynchos. Next base: position 455,193 of record NW_008239114.1, on the reverse strand, counting down.
CCCAGGCCATTATCCCTGTTTCTGCTTGGTGGGCTCTGATCTATCAATTTTTATGGATTTTTTTCAAGCCCTACTCAAAGCAAACACAAACCCCAAGGCTGATCACAGATTTCTTTGCAGGGAAGGAGATGGAGCTCCAGGGATGCTTTTACAGATAAAAAACACTGGAGAAGGAGGGAGGAATGCACTGAACAGATTAAAAGCTCTCCTTTTCTACGAAGAAATGTGGAATGACACCTGGATTTCCCCAGAGACAGCACCACAAGAGGGAGACTCGCTGCTACAGCAGAGCTGGCAGTGTCCTTGGCACCGCCACTGTCCCGATCCACCCCCAGTTTCAGCTCCAAATCCCCGCCTTCCCACCTTTTCCCCCCGTGCCGAGGAGTCCAGAGAGAGTAACAAAATTATTTATTTCATTCCCTCCTCAGGAAAACCTCAGTTCTGTCCAGAAATGGTAAAAAAACCTCTGGAGTTGGCAGGAGCAGCAGATCCAGGTGCTGTGGGAAGGGAAGTCCCAGGAGCTGGGGGAACTGGACCAGTTCCTTTGGTCGGGGAGGGGTGTGAACTTTTGGGGGTCTCTCCCTCTTTTTCAAATATCCTTGATGACCTCCTCAAGCTCCTCTTTTGTGTACATGTGGAATTTCATCCCAGGCTCCACCGTGGCAAGCTGGAAGAGAAGGAACAAGGGGTTAAGTGTGGCTGAGGAAAGCAGGGAGCAGCTGTTCCTTCTTCTGATCTGCCAGACCAGCAGGATCATTCCAGCCCGGAACACGCTCCGTGAGTCCCTAAAATAGCTGCCTGCTGCACAAATAGCTTTGAATTGACTCAGTCTCCTCAGAGGAGCAGCAGAAGGGAATTTTAGTGGGAACAGGCAGGCGCTGCTCCCACTTGATGGGGGAAAAGCCATCAAAACCTCCCAGGAGAGAATTCCTGCCTCTCCAAAGGCTTCCTCTCCCCCAGGAACCAACCAAGGGGACAAATCCTGGCCTGTCTGGGAGCTAAGGGGACTCAGGGTTGGCTCAGGGAAACTGAGGCAGAGATCTCTAAGGAAAACAGGGACAGGGACAACACAGCGTCAGGGCAGACAGCCAAAACATTCCAGAGGCAGCACCAAGGATGAGGGATACTTGAATGAAAAGCCTGGAAGGGAAACATGAGCAGAAATATTCACACCTGGCTCAGGGATGAGAGCCCAAAACAGGGACAGCTGTGTCAGTGGAAATGCCAAGGCTCCAGAGGGAGCTGGGATGCCCCGGAAGGAGCTGGGGTATCCTGTAACAGACTGGGATGGGACAGGAACGGGCTGGGATGGGGCAGGAGTGGGCTGGGATGGGGCAGGAGCGGGCTGGGATGCTCCTGAACTCACAGACACTGGGCACATGGTTTGACTCTTCAGGGATCAAAGTGTATGGATGCAACCAATAAGCTGAAGGAAAGCTCTGGAGCATCCCAGCAGATCCCAGAGCTCTTCTGAGGTGACTGTTCACAAGTCTCCCCTTCACCAGCACAAGGGGAAGGAGCAGATCCAGGGGCAGGAAGGTTCCATGAGGTGTTTCCAAGTAGAAACGTCCCTGAGCCTGAGAGCTCCTGCCAGCCCAGGCTTCACCGACAACTCTCAGACAAGGCGGAGACACTTGGAGATGCCACTTTAGGCCTCTCAAATCATGGAGTGGTTTGGGTTGCAAGGGACCTTAAAACCCATCCAGTCCCACCCCTGCCATGGCAGGGACACCTTCCACTAGCCCAGGTGGCTCCAAGCTCTGTCCAGCCTGGCCATGGACACTGCCAGGGATCCAGGGACAGCTGCAGCTGCTCTGGGCACCAAACCACCTGTGCAGGGACTGGACTGATCCTGGACCCAACCAGACTCAACAAGACCCAGATTTATGCACCAAAACCAGTTCTAATACTGAAAAAACCTTCATGAACACCCAAAACCAGCACTCAGAGACACCAGTTCCTTTGCTTTTCCACACCTCCTCAAACCTGTCCCTCACTTTCTCCCGACAAAAGCTTCCCTCCACCATTCCCTGACAGGCTTCCCAGGGAAGTCATTAATCCAAAAGCATGAAGTCCTTTCAGGCCCTGACCACCGCCATCCATGGATTTAACTCTTCCACAACCACACTTTCCCTTCTTCTCTTTGTTCCTAGATGGAAAATGCCACAGGAGAGGAGCCAGAGCCAAGAAATGGGAGAGGCACATACTTCTAGGAAGCAAAGAGCTCTTCAGGTGGCAGATTTTCATCCACGGGGTGACTTGAGTCAATAGAAACCTTTTAATCCTCAGCACATTCCTGCTGTCCTCCCCCCAGCACAATTCCACCCCACTCCAGGGCCGTGCCAAGCACAGTTAAGCCCTGTTAAACAGGGACATGACATCAGGATACTGTACACATTCCTCTGCCTGCACTGTACCAGGAAAAAATGTATGGTGAAGGGCTGGAAGAGCACCTGGGAAGGAGATTCCAGCCGCCTGGCATGATTTTGGGACAGAGTATCCAAGTTTCCTTGTGCTGTTGGCCTTCCCCTCCAAAGGAAGTTGGTTAATCCCACCAGGAATGGTCCCCCCAGCAGCAACGTTTCATACAAAAATGGGGCAAACACCTCGAGGCTGTTTGGGAAAAGGTTTCCCAGCACTCAGAGGGAAGGAATGGGAGGAGAGAGCAGCTCAGGAGCTGGAATGCCACACTTTGGAAAGGTCTGGTGTCTCATAACCCACCCGAAATAGAAGCAAACTCTATACGCCAGCATGACTTCTCATCTCCCAGTTACCCCACCCAATCCAAAGGGTTTGTACCTTTCCCACCCAAAAAGGAGCCTATGGAGCAGGTTTGGGGGGCCCAGCATCTCCAGGTCTGTGGGTACTGCCTGCTCCCGGGGTTCCAGGGGCACAGCCATTCCTGGAGGATCCTGTTGCTCCCACTGTCCAAGGGATTTTTGGCACTGCCCCAGGACTGATATAGCAGCCCAGGAGCTGGGTAATTTTCATTCCTTCTAGTATTACAAGCAGCAAGGCAAAAAAGAATGGCTAGATCCAGGGGAAGAACAAGCCATCTGGGTGGTGTGTTGGGTTCTGCTGACTGGAGGTCAGAGAATCCCTTCTGCTCATCATGGATTAGCTGTGAAAACAGACCAGGCTCTGGACCTCTGGAAAAGCTTTAACTTTTCCAAAATGCCCCAGAGGAGATGACAAAAAGGGCAGGAACATCTGCAGCAGTTGGCTCAGGAAGCCCTGAGCTGCTCCATTCCTTGCTCCAGGGGCAATCCTGACTCCAGGAGGACTCACCTCGATGTTGGTGGCATTTAGTTTCTCCTCCATGACCTGTTTCAGGATGACCAGGGAAGATTTGATGGCTTCCTTTAGCGTCATGGACTGGAAAACAAATGGCTCGTGGATTACATGGTGGAGGCTCAGGACGTGGCCCTGCTCCCTCCCCTCTCCCAAATCCCTTGAGCCAGGCAGCGAACGGAGCAGCTCATCAAGGCAGCTGCAGCATCCCCGGGACACTGGAGCAGGCAGGGCAGGGATATCCACAGGGACAGTGAAATCCTGCCTTTCTGAGATTTAAAAATGGGTAATTTAGGCACATAAATCTGAAGGGATTGGGACAGCAGAGGCTGTTTCTCTTCACCAATTTCCTCCCAAAAAGCCAGATTCCCTCTCAGCAGGAGCCTCCAAGCTGCATTTAATCTGATAAATCCCATGCATCACTAGAGCCAGAGGGATGTTCAGCACAGCTGGGTTCACTCACTTTGCACTTGAAAAAGGGTTGACAATCCAGGGAGTCCAGAGTTTGGGTAATTTGGAGAATTCTAGTGAACAAATGAGTCTTCCCAGCCACCACCACTAATTGTGCTTTCAATTAGGGCTTGGTTTCTTACTGCCCAAAACAAGCAACTCCCTCCTCAGGGGGGAAAAAAATTCCTGTTTAATACCAAACATGACCAGAACTTGCAGCACAAAAGCTGCTCCCTTGCCTGGTGAGGTGAAGGTGCTGGTATGAGCTCAAGGTGCTTCCAGCTGCATCCACACGGAGCCTGATGCTGACAGCAGCACTTGGAGCTCAGTTTTTATTTATAGAGAACTTCCTGACATGGCCTTAATTACCTCACAGGCAGAAAGCAGCTGCTGGGAGTAGCTCTACTCATCGTAGAGATCCTCAGCACCTACTCACAGGATCCACTGCTAAGGAGTGATCCTGCCCTGAGGATCCTAGCCCAGCCCAGTCCTAAATCCTCACTGGGAAGGGAATTAGGGGATCCTGGTAGGTGGTGAAGTACCCCAGACCCATGAGAAGTGACCCCCAATCCCAAATCCAGCCCTTACCTTGTGGTAAACCTCCTGCAGGGAGCTCTGGGCTCCCTCTGAGGCGGAGCCAATGGCTCTGGCATCGCACTGCACGAATGTTCCCGAGGGATCCATGTGGAACCTGTGGGGACAGGGGGTGACTGCCTGCACCCCATCCCACCCCAGGGCACCCCAAGGACTCTCTCACCAGCTCCCCAGAGCTCCCTGCACAGCTGGAGCTGGGATTCATCCCCAAGAGCTCCTGGGCTGGCAGCTTACACACTCTGACACTGCCCTCCTTCCTCAGAGAACCATTTTCCTTTGGATTTCCCAGTTTACCCTATTTTTTTTTTAATAAATCCAGTAAGTTTTCCCTGCTGGAAGGGAGACCTGACTGGGCTGGCTCTGCCAAGCCTTTCCCACTTCCAGTGGGGCCATTTGAAGCCCTGAGTTCAGGTTACAGCTGCTCCAACACCTCCCCAAGGAATGTCACATGGATTATGTTACTGGTGGCTCTGCTGGTCCTTTAGGGAAAGGTAAGAACACACTCAGGACGAGGAGAGCTTTAACGCTTCCCTCCTCCCCAGGAAACCACATTTTTAATAAAGAAAAGCAAGGGTTTGGGGAAGATATGATGTTTTTTCCATGGCAAACAGGCAAGCAGGGCTCTGGAAAGAGTTTAACAGGATTAACAAACATATCAGGGACATAATGGGATAAACCCCGAGGGTTAGGCTTAAGGAAAATCCCAGAATGGAGTCATTAAAACAGCCTGGGAATTTTGCAGTGGAGGTTTGGTCTTTTCCCTGGATTAAGAGACCAGAACTCACAGCTGGGGTCCCTTCTCATCCACTCCTCCGAAGAGCAGAGCGACGCCGAACGGGCGGGACTGCAGGAGAAAGGAGGGAATGGGTCGGACAAGGACAAGGAAGGGGGGTTCCCCAGCACCCCCAGATCCCCCCTGGATCCCACCATGGCTCCTGGATCGGCATCTTCCTCCCCGAACTGCAGGGCCAGGTTAGACACAGCCTGTGTCACACTCTCCACCGTCATCGTCTCGTTGTAGGTGAACCAGTGATTCTGCAGGAAAATCCAAACAAAGATTCCCATTATCCCCATGGTCCCAAAATATGACGCTCCTGCGTGGCTGAGGTGGAGTGATGCCCTGTGTGGACACAAGGATAACTTCCCTATGGAACTCTGGGCACAGCCAGTTCTCCCATGGAAGCATCAGGCAGAGTGGGATGTACAAAAATCCACAGAAAATTTTGGGATACCAAGGCTTGGGATGCCAACAGGGAAATGCAAGGCTGAGGGGTTTCATCCCGGTATCTCTAAAAATCCACAGAAAATTTTGGGATACCAAGGCCTTGGGATGCCAACAGGGAAATGCAAGGCTGAAGGGTTTCATCCCAGTATCTCTTTTGGAAGTCATGTGTTATCCAGCTCTCCAGAAGGTGGAAAAGTGCTGATATGCAGGAGAAAACCCCAGGAAAATCCTTTGCTGTAGCACAGATTTGTTCCTGGGACCTCCAAGCACCTGAGGCATCCAGGAAACTTAAGGGGATAAAAATAAAACCAATACATCCAGTATTTTGCCAAAACAGTCAGACAGCCCCTCTGCTCCCAGCAAAGCCTCCAGCTTCCCACCAGCTTCTTTGATGGAATGATCTTCCCTTTCCCAGCACTTTCAAGGAATTCCTGGGATTTGTGCTGCTAATTTAAGAACAGAGATGTCGGATCTTACCTGAGTCTCCACTCTGGCCTTGTCAATTAAAGTCTTTGCATCAGCTATTAGGCCACTCATGGCACACCCTGGAATGGGAAAGGGGAAACAGGGGTCATTCCACCCATTCTTTGGGATGTGTTTCCCCCCAGACTGCCCAAAGCCCACGTAAAACACAAAGGGCTGCAGAGAGAAGCTGGTCCCTGAGTGGGAACGTGGGAAAGGGATTTGTCCCACTGGTGAGGCCACACCTGGAACCCTGGGGTCAGTTTTGGGTTTCTCACAAGAAGGACATTGAGGGGCTGGAGTGTATCCAGAGAGGGGAACAGAGCTGGGGAAGGGTCTGGAGCCCCAGGAGCAGCTGAGGGAGCTGGGAAAGGGGCTCAGGCTGGAGCAAAGGAGGCTCAGGGGGGACCTTGTGGCTCTGCACAAGTCCCTGACAGGAGGGGGCAGCCGGGGGGGTCGGGCTCTGCTGGCAGGGAACAGGGACAGGAGGAGAGGGAACGGCCTCAGGCTGTGCCAGGGGAGGCTCAGGTTGGACATTAGGTAAATTTTTTTTCACGGAAAGGGTGGTCAGGCCCTGGCACAGGCTGCCCCTGTGAGCAGTGGTAGAGTCCCCATCCCTGGAAGGGTTCAGAAAGTGTCTGGATGTGGCACCTGGGGACACGGATTAGCAGTGGCCTTGGTATGGTTGGACTCAATGATCTCAGAGAGCTTTTCCAACCTCAAGGATTCCATGGAATTGAAACAGATTTGCTCCACAACCTGCTGGGAAGGGGCCCTGGCTACCCCACAGCCAGCAGTTGCAGCAGGAGCTCCCAGCACAGACTCCACTCTGGGAAGAGGGGGCTGCACCGCAAGCCCCCAGGAAGAGGAAATAATCAGACTCTTGGAGCTCTTCCCATGCCCATGGAACAGCAGCATGGGGATTTTGGAGGTTTCCTGCCTTTCAGGGCGATGTATTTGGTCATGAGCCCATCGTGAGCCCCTCAGGGCGTGGGTGGCTCCAGGTTGATCCTGGAGAAACTGGCCCCGAGTCAAGCCCACCATAATTCCCCACCCTCCCAGAGCTAAATTTGGGATGAGCTTTCATGAGGGAGGTCACTGAGGCAGGGGGCAGTGCTTCAGCTGCCTCTTTCTGGTTCCTGCAGCTACGTTCTGCTGGCTCAGAGCCTGGAAAACCAGTGACCAGGAGCTGGTGTGCGCTGGGAGGGAGGCGCCTTCCTGCGCCCTG
>NW_008239114.1:445424-447876 GCF_000691975.1 Corvus brachyrhynchos | reverse complement strand
CCTGCTCCAGGCAGAACTGCCTGCAGGGACAGCTCATCCCAAAACACGACTTCCCGAATTCCCATAGCACAGACTCTTATTATAAATAATTCACAGTTTTAAGGGTGCTCCCAGAGCTGACCCAGAGGGACCCCCAAGGCTGAATCCCTTCTCTGTACCAATGTGGGAGTCAATCTCCACGATCTTCTCGATGCTGCTGGGCTCCATGAGGGGAGATGTGATCCTCTTCTCCACAGCCAGGCAAACTCCCTCTGAGGTCTGGATCCCGATGGCTGTGGAGCCAAGCTGGAAAACACCACCACAGGCTCCAGCTCAATGGTAATTCTGACTTATCTGCAGGTGTGTTGGTTTGGATTCAATTGCATCACCCACACACAAACCCACTCTGGCTTTGCATGGTGGATTTTAAAGCTTATTCCTTGAAGGAGGGAATGGGGAAGGTGAAATCCATGTGATTCCCATGAGAACCCAGTGGGGCTGCTGCACATCCTTCATCTTTCAAGCAACAGCAGTTTGTGGAGCCTGGTGAGTGTAAAAGGCCCTGGGAATTCTCCTCTGCCAGAGGGAAAGAAGAGTTTAAAGGGCGAGAGGATTTCCCACGTCAGTACAAATCCTGCTGCACCTCGGGCTTGGGCACTTGGCTTTCCATAAGCTCCTGTTCTCTCCAGAGTCCCAGGCAGTCAGTTCTACCCAGGGACTGCAGGACACCTCAGTGGCACCACGGCCACAAGCAAAGGGACAGATCTCAGGGGCTCCTGGCAGTCCTTGTCTGGATCCTGCCATGATCCTGCCTTGATCCCACCCATTCCTTCCTGGATCCCGCCTTGATCCCATCAGCCCCTGCCTTGATCCCACCTCAATTGCACCAGCTCTCACCTTGATCCCACAAATCCCTGCCTTGAAGAACCCCTTCTTTGATCCCACTTTGATCCCACCAACCCTTACCTTGATCCTATTTAATCCCACCAAGCCCCACATTGGTCCCCACCCTAATCCCGCCAGCTCCTAAACTCGATCCTTGATCCCACCAACAATTACCCTCATCCCACTTTGATCCCACCAGCCCCTGCCTTGATCCCACCTTGCTCCCAGCACTCACAGCTTTTCCCCACCATGGAACTTCCTGGCATGATCAGCTGCAGTGTGCAGTGCTAACAGCTCCCAACATCCACTTCAAGACACAGGCTTTAGTTCTAACCCCAAGATTCCCTGGAAAGCTGCACCTACAGTCACAGGTCTTGGCAGGAGATGTGTTTTAATTTATGAAGCCAGCATGGTCACCAACATCCTCCTGGGAGCTTTAATTCCCTAGTCCTTGATACTTTTAATACTTTTTCTGTTACATTATTACTTTATTCCTCTTTTCAGTGCTCCAAAGAGCTAAAGCAACACAGAAAAGATGAAGCCAGGACCCTTCTCCCCAATCCAAACACCTCAGAGCTTTTTCCCTTCATAACTTGACTTGCTTCTTCCAAATTTAAGCCATTACCAATCAACATCCACATTCTATAAATACAATAAACAGGAATATTTATCAATTAAGGACATTTATCAATTAAGGATATTTTAATCCCCATTTACCAATTAAGGATACTTAAACCCCATTTGGCCCTGCAAAGGTGGGTTTGCTCATAACAATCTCCAGATTTTAAATCCACCCAAGAAGCCTTTTAGGTTTGATTTGGGGAAAAACAGCTTCGGATTGGGTTTGGTTTGGGGATAAATCACTTGGTAGGACAGGGGATGGAACATTCCACTGAATTTTGGGGAAAATCAATGGGTTTTGGTTCTTAGTGACCCATAAAAGATCAGAGCTGTGGGATGTTTGGCTGGAGGAAACAGGCACAGCCTGGATCAGTCCTGACCAACCCATACCTGGGGTTTGAAGGAGCCCTAAATGTCACAGTTTGGAAACGTTTTAACGTACCTTTATGGCCTCGATGGCATATTCCACCTGGAAGAGCCTCCCCTCTGGAGAGAACGTGTTCACACCCCTGCAAGGACAACACAGACAGAGTGAGAGGGGCAGGAAACCAAAGGAATGCAAGTCCTGGGCACAGGTAGCACAGGTGGGGCAGGGGGATGTGTCCCCCTCAGCACCGAACACCCACAGGGGCTGGATTCGGGATGTTCATGGAAAGGAAAATCCAGCAGGTCAAGGGACAGGTGAGAAGCAGGTGGGGTGTCACATCACACTCTGGGTGCTGGAAGCCTTTGGAATCCAGAGGGTGCACCACGAGCCAGAAAGGTTTTGTTTCCCCATGGAATCCTCGAGGTTGGAGAAGTCCCCTGAGATCGTCGAGTCCAACCGTTCCCCCAGCACGGCCAAGGCCAGCACTAACCCATGTCCCCAAGTGCCACATCCACGTGCTTTTTTGAGCCTTTCCAGGGATGAGGACTCCACCTCTGCCCTGAGCAGCCTGTGTCAGGGCTGGATAGCCCTTCCCCTGAA
>NW_008239114.1:443905-444162 GCF_000691975.1 Corvus brachyrhynchos | reverse complement strand
GAAGGGGTACCGGGAAGGGGTACCGGGAAGGGGGTACCGGGAAGGAGTCCCGGAAAGGGGGTACTAGGAAGAGGTACCGGGAAGGGGTACCGGGAGGCGGTACCAGGGAGGGGATACCGGGCAGGGGCACCGGGAAGAAGCTACGGGAGGCAGTGTCGGGAAGGGGCTACGGGATGGGATGCAGGGAAAGGAATACCGGGAGGGGGTATATGGCCCTGGAGCCCCGGGGCCCTAAGGGCCACCCAGCGCCCAGGACA
>NW_008239114.1:442419-442645 GCF_000691975.1 Corvus brachyrhynchos | reverse complement strand
CCATGGAATCCCAGAGCCCCCCCTGCCCCTCTGGAGCTTCCTGCACCCCATCAGCACCGGGAGTGGAGAACTCATTTTGGGGGCTCCGGGAGAGGAGGGGAGCAGGGCCACACGGACCCCTGGGTTCAGACCATGAGCCCCTCCCCGGCCCTCCCCGGTGACCTTGAGCAGGTGGCTCTGCTGGGCTGTGCCAAAGGGGACAGTGACATCGGGGTGTCAGCTCCCC
>NW_008239114.1:439288-442366 GCF_000691975.1 Corvus brachyrhynchos | reverse complement strand
AGGGGGACCCTGTGGACAGGGGGGGAGCCAAGCGCCCGCGGCTCTGTCCTGTCCTGGCCATGCCATGAATGGCTCCCTGTGAGATTGGATTTCAGGGTGGCATTTCTGCAGCTTGGCCTTGCCAGGGCTGGGGGGCTCCTAAGGGAAACTGAGGCACCGGGGGAGACTCAGCCTTCTTTGGGCATCTCCTACCTGGAGGAGCCAGATTGAGGGGCTTTCCCCCAATCCTACAACTCTTTGGTTTGCATAATCCCACTCACAGAGGCTCTGGGCTCCCCCTGCCATTGAGGTCATCATATGGGATCAGACCCCATGTGCAAAGACACCCCAGAAACAAAAACGAGGGGGAAATCCCTGGAGGATCCACCAACACTCCTGCTTAAACCCTTGGTGCCACACATGGGGCTGCCCATCCCTGCAGCGTCAGGCCTGGTGGCTTAGATTCCCCATTTCACCCGGGAAGCTGGGAGCTCAGCCAGGAGGAGTTGCGGGAAAACACTTTGAGAATGGTGTTTTCCCGGCACCCTCATCCAAGAGATGAGGGCAGCGTGACTCTAAGGGCAAGGGAGGGCGGTGCTGGCTCCTGGGGAGGGGACAGCTCCGGGGGTGCCACCGTGGGGATGCTCCCAGCTGTCTGGAAACCCACTCTGGCACTCAGTACCCTGCCCAAAATTAAGGGGGGGGTCGAGGTGGGTTTGGCCTTGGTGTCCTCACCCCCCCAAACATGACCTCCATCCTCAAATCCCGGTGCCAGTAGAATCCCAGTAGAATCCCAACAGCCGGGGGGTGGCAGCTTGCCCATTACTCAGTGCTGGGGGTACAACCCACCCCCCAGGGATGAAAGGGGTCCCCCCAGGGCCTCAACCCCCCCAGACCCATTGCCCTCTCCTGTAGCTCTTTGCCATCTTCGCCTTTGGCTCCTGCGGCTCCTTCAGCGGCGAGACCGGAGCCACAGTGAAGTGTGACGGCAGCGGGATGACAGTCATCAACATCCAGTTCGGGTACCCCTTCAGGTGAGGGGGTGCTGAGCCCTGACACCCCCTCAGGACTGCCCCCAGGAAAGCTGGGGCGTGCTGGGTTGGGTTAGACTCCCTTCCTGCTGGCAGGACCTCCATGGGCCCACAGCCATGGTCTCTGCGGTGCCATCTTCGGCTGGGGACCATCCACACCCTGACACCGTGGGACATCCCCCGGCTTCAGTTCCTGATGCGTTCCAGGGGGATCCTTGTTAATCACAGAAGACCGGGCTGGGGAAGGAGGGGAATTGTCATTAATCAGGGAAGACCAGGGGAATCCTGATTTATCTGGGAAGGCGATGATGGAGCTGGGCCAGATGAGAGCCGCGGTTCTAACCCCTTTCCTCTGCCACGGGCCCCATGCCAGGGCACTAGACCCTGGAAAAGGATCCAGGTTATGGAAGTGGATTGGTGCCCTCCATCCCAGGGGCCCACCCCAGCCTGCTTATTCTAGCCACCCCCATCAAACCTTCCATTCCCAAGGGACCACCCCAGCCCTTTTTCCATCCATCTCCGCCATTCCAGGGGACCACCGCAACCTGATTATTCCAGCCATCCCTGTCATCACCTCCATTCCCAGGGGACCAACCCTGCATGGTTATTCCACCTACCCCCACCATCCTCTCCATTCCCAGCCCCCTGACATCCCCCTCCCTCTATCCCAGGTTATACCAGATTCCCTTTGGGATGCCGAATTGTGAGGATGAAGCAGAAGCCCACACCCTGTACCTTGTTGGGGATTTCTCTGCTCCCGCCGAGTTTTTTGTGACCCTGGGGGTCTTCTCCTTCCTCTACTCCATGGCGGCTCTTGTGCTCTACCTCCGCTTCCATTCCCTGTACACCGAAAACACGAAGCTCCCCTTCATAGTAAGGCAGGCTCATCCCTCGGGACACGTGGAGCCAGTGCCATGCCAGGATGGCAGCTGATTCCGGTCTCTCATCCTGGCAGGATTTCTGTGTCACCATCTGCTTTGCCTTCTTCTGGTTGGTGGCAGCGGCAGCGTGGGGCAAGGGGCTGAGCGACGTGAAGGCAGCCACGCGCCCCTCCACCCTCATCTCTGCCATGGGGGTCTGCCAGGGCGGTGAGGTGCTCTGCAGCGCCGGCACCACGCCAGCCTTTGGGCTGGCCAACATCTCCGTGGTGAGGGCCACACGGGCACACACATGGGCACACGTGGCCAAATACGCGGAATTGTTTCCTTGGGAGCACAGTTGATGGGGTTCAAGCGGAGCTGAGCCTTCACACACACGTGCAGCCCACAGGCTGCAAACGGGTGCGTGTGAGGGCACAGCAGTGCACACGCGTGTTCACGGGACAGCACGCACGGACGCATGAGCACACCGTGCACGCACAGCGCACACGCACAGGTGCACACAGGTGTGTGCTCACACACACACATGTCCTTGTGTGCACACACACGTGCCAGACTCCTGAGCTCGGCCAGGAGAGGGCAGTGGGAATGTGGACACACACATGAAAATGTTGGCACACTCATGGAAATGTGGGTGGAAACGTTCCACAGCCACCTGCTTTGGTCCCACGGGATGTGGGATCCACCCTGCACCCCCCCCCCCAGCCATAAGGGACTTGATGGGGTGGGGGGAGGTGGTGCAGTCCCTGGCATTGGTGTTTGGGATGTGTGGGGTCCGTGATGTGGATGGGGGCACAGAGCATGTGGGGTGCATGAGGTATATGGGGTTTATGGGGTGCGTGGGGTGAACTGGGGTGCATGGGGTGCATCTGGCATGTGGGATGCATGGTACCCTGCATACAGGGTCCATGGGTAGCACAGGGTGCATGGCACATGTGGGGCACATGGGGTGCATAAGGTGCCTGGGGTGCATGGAGCACATGGGGTGTATGAAGAGTATGGGGTGCGTGGGGCACATAGGGTGCATGGAGCATGTGGATTACATGGGGTACATGGGGTGCACAGGACATGGGTTACACACGCATAACATGGGGCACACGGGGTGCATGAGGTGCCTGGAGCACAGTGCACGGGATGTATGGGATGTGTGGGGTGTATGGGATACACAGGGCACACACGACACAGGGTAC
>NW_008239114.1:437825-439001 GCF_000691975.1 Corvus brachyrhynchos | reverse complement strand
TCCATGGGCTCTATGGGGTACATAGGGCACACACGATGCACAGGGGTACAGGGGGTGCTTGAAGCTCATGGGGTGCAAAAGGTGTGTGGGGTGCTGGCGCTGTGCTCCCCCGAGGATGCCCCGTGGGACCTTCTCCCTTCTTCTCTGTCTTCTCCCCTCTCCCCTTTCCTCTCCTGCAGCTCTTTGGGTTCCTCAACTTCCTGCTGTGGGCCGGGAACTGCTGGTTCGTGCTGCGGGAGACGCCGTGGCTGCGACCGCCCGCGCCCCGCGACAGCGCTGGTGTCGCTGTCCCCGGGGTTGGAGCCGCCGGGGGTTCGGATGCTGAAGGGGGACACGGAACCCCGGGGGTCCCGCTTGTTGTCGGGGGCTCTGTGTGTCACCCCGGGGATCCAGGTCTGTGTGGGGGCGCATAAAGTCCTGGGTACCAGCTCTGGATTTGGGCTCCTGGTGTCTGCCTCGGGATGGAGGTGCGCACATCCCTGGGTGTCCTGGTCCGTATAGGGATAAACTGGTCCCCATCGCTGGTGTAGGGATAACTGTGGACCTCAGATCAGTATTGGGCTGATGGGGGAGGTCCCAGACAGGCAACAGGGGACCCCAGACCAGTAAAAGGATAACCAGGAACCCCAGGCCGGTATTGGGATAGCAGGGGGCACCACTCCAATGTAGGGATCACCTGGGACCCCAGCCTGGTATGGGAATAATGGCAGGGAGTCCCACTCCATATAGGGATAATAGGGAACCCCAGACCATAATAAGGACAACGGGGGACCCTAGGCTGGTATAGGCATAACGGGAGTCCCCAGCTCCGTACAGGAATAACCTGGGACCTCAGCCTTGTGTGGCAACACCCTGGGATCACTGCCCAGTAGTGATTACTATACCAGACCCCAGCCCGTTATGGGAGTAACTGGGGTTCCGGGCCCGGTATAGGGATAACAGGGAACCCCAACCGAGTATAGGGTTACCGACTGCCCCTAACCTGTTATAGGGACACCGGGTACCCCCATCCCAGTACCGGGATAACAGGAAACCCCAGCCTGCTACAGGGATCACTTGGGACCCCCAGGCCAGTGCGAGATAACGGGTGCCCCCAACTCAGTATCGGGATATCGGGTGCCCCATGCCGGCACAGGGATATCTGCCAGCCCATCCCGCTGTGGGATCCGCGGGTCG
>NW_008239114.1:437174-437767 GCF_000691975.1 Corvus brachyrhynchos | reverse complement strand
GGGCAGCGGCACCGGGAGAAGGGAGTCCGGCACCGGGAACCGGGAGCGGGGCATCCTGCACCGGGCACTGGGAACGGAGCATCCTGCGCTGGGCAGTGGGAGACCGGGCGCTGGAAAGCCTGTGCTGGGCATGGAGACCTGGCATCCAGCAGCAGGACCTGGGCACACAGCAGCGGTGCCGGGTGTGGGTGCCCGGTGCAGGGTTCCCGGTGCCCAGTTTCTGGTGCCAGGTGCCCGGAGCAGGATGTTCTGGCATGTCCTAGGATGTTCCCCGGCACTGGGAAGTGGACACCTGGAATGAAGCATCCTCTACTAGCACCTGGCACTGGGAACAGGGCAGCCAGACCTGGCACCCAGCACTGGGAACCAGACGTTGGGAAAGGAGCATCTGGCACTGGGCACCTGGAATCTTGCACTGGGCACCTGGAATCTGGCACTGGGCATCCAGACCTAGCACCCAGCACTGGGAACCAAACGTTGGGAAAGGGGCATCTGGCACTGGGCACCTGGAATCTTGCACTGGGCACCTGGAACTGGCACTGGGGCATCCAGACCTAGCACCCAGCACTGGGAACGAACGGTGGGGAAGGAGA
>NW_008239114.1:435564-437074 GCF_000691975.1 Corvus brachyrhynchos | reverse complement strand
AGGAATGGGGCACCCAGAACTGGGCACTGGACAATGGGAATAGGACATCCTCCAGTGGGAACCTGGCACCAGGAACTGGGCACTGGGAGCCGCGCACTGGGCATCCCGACCTGGCACCCAGTACTGAGAGCTGGGCGCCCAGCACTGAGCACTGGGAACTGGGAATGGGCACTTCCTGCACTGGGAATGTGGCATCCAGCACTGGGCACCTGGCACCAGGAATCGGGACTGGGAACCTGGCACTGGGCAGCCAGATGTGGCACCCAGTACCAGGAACTGGGCACTCAGTACTGGGCATTTGGCACTGGGAACAGGGCATCCTGTACTGGACACCCAGCACTGGGAACTGGGAATGGGGCATCCTACAAAAGGTGCCCAATACTGGGAACCTAACACCAGGAATCCTGCGCTGGACCCTGGGCACCAGGAACCAGGCACCTGGAACTGGGCACCCTGTGCTTGCACTGGGAACTGGGCACTAGGCAGCCAGACTGGGCACTGGGAACCAGGAACTGGGAACTGGGCACCCAGCACTGGGCACTGATCTGGCACCAGGCACCCCAGTCTGCCCACTGGGAGCCCTGTGCCTGTTACTGGGAGCCAGTTATTGGGTGCCTCATCCTGGATTCCAGATCTCCCAGGTGCAGTGGACACTGGTGGGAACAGAGCAGTAACTGGGGAGCCTGGACTGGGAACTGGTTGCCACCATTACCCCAGAGCAGACAGTGGGTACTGGGAGCCTCAGCTGGGGCACTGGGATACCCTGCACTGGGAACTGGGCAGGGCGCACTGGGAGCCAGGTGCCCCTTACTGGGAGCTTGGCTGTGTCCCAGTGGGCTCTCAGCACTGGGACTGGCTACCCCAGACTGGGCACCAGTCATGGTGCATCTGAATGGGTCTGGGTGCCCAGTATGGCACAGCTAGATGGCACTGGGCACCCAGTATGGCATGGGCAGGCAGGACTGGGAGTGTATGCCCAACATGGCACAGCTGGGTGGCACTGGTTGCCCAGTATAGCACAGATGTGACCGGGTGCCCAGTATGGCATGGCCAGGCAGGCAGGACTGGTTACCCAGTATGGCACAGCTGGATGGAACTGGGTGCCCAGTAAGGCAGGGCCTGATAGGACTGGGGATGGACTGGGCACCATCACCACTGGCTCAGTGGCCACCAGCCCCCCAGAGCAGAGCCCAGGACACCGGCCAGGCACAGCCAGTGGAGCCACGACTCTGTGGGAACCAGGGTGTCCCAAGGGTGGCACATCCCAGGACCAGGATGTTCCCAGGCGTGTCACATGCCAGGACTGGGGTGTCCCAGGGGTGGCACATCCCAGGACCAGGGTTTTCCCAGGGGTGTCACATCCCATACTGGGGTGTCCACAGGAACATCCTACTGGCATTGGGCTGTCAGGATGGGGACCCTGGAGGTGGTGATGCACCACAGGGCGACCCCACTCACAGAATGGATCAGACTCTCTGGTCTAATTTTGCCTGGTTTAATTGTTCCAGGA
>NW_008239114.1:434503-435489 GCF_000691975.1 Corvus brachyrhynchos | reverse complement strand
GGAATGCTGGGACCATCCCTGTGTGGGAGCACCGGGACCATCCCTGTGCCAGCAGCCACTGACAGGATTTTGTCTCTGGCAGGATCAGGGTCAGAGCTGGAGGAGAATGGGAAGAGTGGCAGCAAGAAACTGGACACCATGACCCTGATTAAGGAAGGTGAGCTCCTCTCTGGGGTGAAACCCCACGTTTTGGGGCTGTGTGAGCCTTCGGGTTGGGATTGTTGTCTGCAGCACCAGGTCTGTGCCAGCTGACTGAGCTCTCCCCACAGACATGGACATCTTCGGGCACTGCCCTGCACACGACGAGTTCTACCTGGTGGTTTGCAACCACTGCAGCCAGGTGGTGAAGCCCCAGGCCTTCCAGAAGCACTGTGGTGAGCCAGGGAATTCCAGGAATGGCTGTTCCACCCCATGGTGCTGGGAACAGCACCGGAATGCCACCGGGGAGCCACCGGGGCTGGCTATGGGGGTACAGCCTGCGGGGGGGCACAGCAGTGGGAGGCCTGGTGTGGGCTAACAGTGGGTTTATCCCATTCCATCCCATCCCATCCCATCCCATCCTGTCCTGTCCCAACCCGACCCTCCTGGCAGAACGCCGGCACGGCCCGCTCAGCAAGCTGTACGCCCGTGCCACCGCGTGCCACGTCGCCGTGAATGGGACCCCCGGAGCAGCCAAAGCGCTGCAGGAGAAGCATCCCGGTGCCCGCGGGAGAGCCCAGCCCCTCCCCGAGCACACGGACAAGGACAACAACCTCTGGTGAGTGCCGGGATGGGCGACGCTGATGCTGTTGTGGGGTCACTTCGATTCCATCCTTCCTCCCCAAAATTCTCTCCACAGCTTGTTTGTGCCCGTGGTGAACCTGGAGAAGATTCCCAGCATTCCCAAACCGGACGGGCACGGGATCAAGGTGCCCCCCAAAGCCGTCCCCACCAACTCCAAGGAATCCCTGGGGAAACCCGCGGCTGCCGCGGTGCCCACACAGCCC
>NW_008239114.1:432868-434295 GCF_000691975.1 Corvus brachyrhynchos | reverse complement strand
TAGGTACCAGGGGAGGGGCTCCCCCCCCCTCTCCTCTGGCGGGTTTGGGGGGGGTCCCTGCCCTTCCCCCAGTTCCGGTCATCATGCAGGTTTAGGGTCTCCACTTGACTGCTCCTGAGGAATGGCCACAGTGGGAGCTGAGGATGGATCCCCAAATTCCTGTGTGTTCCTCCAAAAATGGGGGTCAAACACATGTCCACCATAAAAATATGGAGGTAGAACACATGTCTCCCCACAATATGAGGGTTGAACTTGTGTCCCCCACAAAAATATGGGAATTGGATATGCAACCCCCAAAATTGTGGGGGTCAAATGTGCATTCCCCCCAAAATATGGGGGTTGGATACGTGTCCCCCAAAGTAGAGGGGTTGAACATATGTCCGCCCAAAAATATGGGGTTTGGATGTGTATCCCTCTAAAATATGGGGGTCAAACGTGTCACCCCAAAATATGGGTGTTGAATGCATGGTCCCCCAAGATATGGGGGTTGAACACATGTTCCCCCCAAAATATGAGGGTGAAATGTGTGTCCCTCCCAAAATACGGGGGTCAAATGTGTATCCTCTGAAAATGTGGGAGTTGAACACGTGTCCCCCCAAAATTATGGGGGTTGGACATGTGTCACCCCAAAATATGGAGGCTGGACGCATATCCCCCCAAAATATGGGGACCAAATGTGTTGTCCCTCCCAAAATATGGGGGTCAAATGTGTGCATCACCCCAAAATATGGAGTTTGGATGTGTGCCCCACCCCCCCCTCAAAATATGGGGTTTGGATATATGTCACCCCAAAAGATGGGCGTTGGACACATATTCCCCAAAATATGGGAGTCAAACATATGCCCCCCCACCCCCAAAATACAAGAGCCAAACGCTGCTGTGCCCACAGACACTCCCAGGTGACGGCAATGCCATTAGCAGGACCCAGGCAAGAGTGGGGATGGGGGGGGTGTCACCCTGCAGAGGGGCAAAAAGGGGAGGGAGCAGCACATGGTGACCCCCCCACGACCCCCTCAAAGCTTCCCAGGGTTGTGTCCCCCCCCTCAGAGCTGCTCCGAGGAGTGGGTGCTCCACGCCCAGCCCTGGTGGGGGGTGTTTGGGTGCCCCCCCGGCACTCCCCAGCACCCGCTGCCTCCGTGTCCCCCCAGGTAAGGAGTGTGACCTGAACCGGCAGTGTGGGGTGCGGAACCCCGACACCAACAAGCTCTGCACCCGCCTGCTGACCTGCAAGGTAGTGGGAAACGGGGAGGGGGCACCCCAGTACCCCACCCTGGGTGTTTTGGGGGGGTCCTGAACCCCTCCCTGCTATCGGCCAGATCCACTCGGTTCACCAGCGCCGGGAGGTGCAGGGTCGAGCCAAGGACTTCGATGTGCTCGTGGCCGAGCTCAAGGCCAGCACCCGCCGAGGGGACGCCCCCACAAGCAGG
>NW_008239114.1:431192-431619 GCF_000691975.1 Corvus brachyrhynchos | reverse complement strand
TGAGGAATTGTGGGGTCCTGTCTCAGCCCCTCTGCACCTGAATTGGGAGGGGAGGTGGATGGAAATGGGGATTTGGGGGGGGGTGCCCATCTCACCTTTCCCCACCTGAATTGGGGGGGGCACATTGTAGGGATTAGGAGTGGGGATTTAGGGGGGGGTCTCATCTCACCGTGACCCCCCAGTATTGAGCATCCCCAAAACTTCCTCTCCGGTGCAGGGCCCGACTTTCCTCTGACAGTGACCCTGAGGATGCTCCGGCCACCTCTGGGGAGGGGGGCACAGGAGGCTTCCCCCCCCCCCTGCCCAAGGGGGGCAGCCGTGTGTCCAGCGAGGAGAGCGAGGAGGAGGGGGGCGAGGAGCCCCCCCGGACCCCAGTGCGCCCACCACGGCCTCAGGCGGTGAGTGAGGGGAGCCCAGGGAGGGGCGG
>NW_008239114.1:430267-431060 GCF_000691975.1 Corvus brachyrhynchos | reverse complement strand
GTGGGACGGGCAGCGGGCAGGTGAGTGGCAGCCTGTGCACGAGCAAGCGCAGCCGTCTCGCAGGCGACAGATACATCACTGACAGGTGATGGGTTTGTGAGTGCAAGGGAGTGTCAGGGAAGGTGGCTGGGTGATGCTTGCGTGTCCTCACTGCTGACAGCGAGCTATCTGCAGTGGTACTTGACACAGGCCAGACACCAGGAGTGGCAGGGGGGCAGGGGGGGGGGGGGGGGGGAGGGGGGGGGGGTTTGGGGGGGGGGTTGGTTGCCCCCCCCCCATTCACACTGGGCAGGGATGGGAGTGGGGAATTGGAGGGGGTTTCATTTCACCCCATTCTGATCCAAACTGATGGGGATAGAGGGACGGGAGCGGGGATTTGGGAACCCTTCCCTACCTGAATCAGGAAGGACTGGGGGGACAAAGATGGGAGTGGGGATTTGAGTGGTCCCATTTCACCCCCTTCCCACCCAAATTGGGAAGGACAAGGTGGGGATGCAGGACTGAGAGCAGAGATTGGGGGGGGCAGGGCTGTTTTGCTGCTTCACCCCTCCCTCACCTGAACTGGGGTGGAAGAAGGCAGGGGTGTGAATGGGGGATTCGAGGGGATGTCCTGTTTCACCCCTTCCCACCCAAACTCGGGGGACAAAGTGGAGTCGGAGGGATGGGAGTGGGGCTTTGGAGGGGTCCCATCTCACCTCTCCCCCCCTGAACTAGGGGGATGTGGTTGGGAGCAGGAGTGTCGAGGGTTCCCTATCTCACCCACCCCCTCCCTTCTCACAGGAAGATCCCTCCA
>NW_008239114.1:428822-429498 GCF_000691975.1 Corvus brachyrhynchos | reverse complement strand
GGGCTCCGGCACCTCCGCCTCGGGGGGCTCCATGCGCAGGAAGAAGCCGGGGACGCCCCTGGGTTTCGAGGAGAAGAGGAGCGTCCTGAAGGTAGAGCTGGGGGTGGGCGGTGGGGACGGGTGGTGAACCCCCCTCCCTCAGGGTCACAGCAGGCAGCGGGGTTGGAACAGTGGGAGTGGGGTCACTGTGCCCTCAGAGATGCTCTGTGCGTGTCCCCCTGTGGGGGACACCATGGTCCAGTGGGGGGACAACCACGGGGACATCCTGCTCTGGGGTGGGGTGGGGAGACACCGGGGGACACCCTGTCCTGTGGGGGGACACCGTGAGGACCTCCCCAACCCCGGGGACACCGTGGGGCTACCCTAACCCTGCCGAGAGTCCCCATCGGGCCCTGTCCGCCGTGTTCCCCCCGGGGCTGACTCATCCCCTCTCGCCCCCGCAGTCCAAAGCCCATTAACAGAGGGGTCACCGGGGGCCCCGCTGTGTCCTCCCCACCGGGAAACGCCAGAAAACCGATGAAGGGGGAAAAAAAAATCCCAAGGAAACACGAAGGAAAATCCCAAACTTCCAGAAAATACCTCAAAACTCTCAGTTCTGTTCTCTTGCTGCTAAACGGCCCCGGGAAGGGGGGCGGCACTGGGGACCCACCCGGACCTCCCGGGGCCCCTTCGGCCG
>NW_008239114.1:427821-428228 GCF_000691975.1 Corvus brachyrhynchos | reverse complement strand
GTGGGGCTGGGCAGGAGTTCATAAGAGTCTTTGGGAGGCTGAGGGGGTCATTGGGGTGCTGGGGGATTTACTGGGGACTATAGGGGATCTTCGGGGTGCTGCAGGATGGGCAGGGTCCCATAAGGGTGTTTGGAGGTCTGGGAGTTGGTCAGTGGGGTCACTGAGGTTTTGGGAGTTCACTGGGGTGCCGGGTGGTGGTAAATAGGGTCATTGGGGGGATGGGGAGGCTCAGTGAAGTCATTGGATGGGGGGTACTGGGGACCATAGGAGGTTTTTGGGGTGCTCATGGGGATGTGGAGGCTCATAAGGGTGAGTGGGGTTATTGGGGTGCTGGGGAGGGGTGTCAGTGGGGCTTTGGCGTGTTGGGGGGGTTAGTAGTCTGCTGGGGAGGGTTAGTGGGGGGTACT
>NW_008239114.1:427259-427735 GCF_000691975.1 Corvus brachyrhynchos | reverse complement strand
GGGTCCCGGGGGTGTCAGTCGGGTCACTGGGGTGCTGGGGGGGTCATTCGAGTGGGGGTGAGCATGGGGCTGGCCGCAGGGGGGCTGCCCCGAATCCCCCTCTCAGCACAGCTCGTCGGGGTCAGGGGGACCCTTGGGTGGGCGCACTGGGGTGACCGGGGTGGCTCCCCCTCCTCCCCCTACCTCCCCCCCTTGCACCCCCGATGGGGGCCGGGGAGGGCAGCAGGGCCCCCCACTCAGCCTTACCCCTCACCCCGGGGGGGTCCCACAGCAGTGTCACCCTGTCCCCACCCCAGCAAGGCGTCCCATCTTGGGGACACCCCCTTGAGTCCCCCCAAACCGGGCGAAGGCTGCGCAGGCACGAGGGCAAACACGTTTATTGGCCATGGCACTGGTGGGCATTGCCCAGTGCGGGGGGTGGGGGGAACGTCCGGGGGGGCACAGGAGACACAGGCTGGGCTGGCATGGGGGATGAG
>NW_008239114.1:425889-427112 GCF_000691975.1 Corvus brachyrhynchos | reverse complement strand
GCGCGCCTCCCCCCTGCCACTATCACTGTCCCTCAGTCCTCCGGTGCCTGGTGGGGCTGGTGCCCTGCAGTTTGTGGCCAGGTTGTCCTCACTTGCCAGAGACTTGCCCCTGTGGTGCTGTGGTGACCTCGGCAGGGGCCAGCAGCGATGCTCAGTCCTCAGTGGTGGGACCCCCAAAAACCAGGGACACGGTGGTGGGAGTCCCATGATCCCTCCTGCCCAGGGCCGGGTCACAGCAGGAGACTGTCCCCACGCTGTGTCCCCTCACACCCTTGTCCATTGCAGTCCCACGGTGACCCTGGCAGGGGCCAGGGATGATGCTCAGTCCTGGGGAGTGACGGTGCGACCCCCAAAAGCTGGGACATGGTGGTGGGGGTCTGGCCACCCTTCCTGCCTGGTGACAGGTTACCCCTTCACATCCTTGTCCCTTGAGGTTGCGCAGTGACCTCGGTGGGTGCCAGCAGTGACACTCTGTCCTGGGGGGCAATGGTGTTGCCCCCCCAAGTTGGGGACACAGCAGAAGGGGTCCAGCCACACCCTCTGCCCGTGGCATGTCCATGGGGAACAGGTGACAGCAGCAGTAGGAACACAGGGTGTCCCAGTGGACTGTCCCCACGGTGTGTCCCCTCACACCTTTGTCCCTCACGGTCCCTCGGTGATTTCAGTGGGGGTGAGGGATAGTGCTCAGTCCTGGGGGATGATGGTGGGACCCCCAAAAGCTGGGGCCATGGTGGTGGGGGTCCAAGCACTTCTCCTGCCCAGGGACAGGTCACGGTGGGAGACTGTCCCCAAAGTGTGTGTCACATCTCTGTCCCTCACTGTCCCATGGTGTCAGTGACCTCGGCGGGGGCCAGCGGTGATGCTCAGTCCTGGGGTGTGATGGTGTGAGCCCCCAAGGTGGGAACACAGCAGTGGGGGTCTGGCCACCCCTCCTGCCCAGGGACAGCTTGCAGTGGCGGTGGGGGCATGGAGTGTCCCTGGGGACCGTCCCCACAGTGTCCCCTCACACCACGATGGGTGTGTCGGAGAAGACGGAACTCACCGAGTCTGGATCCGACACCTTCCTCTGCGCCTTGGGGCCCTGCCGGGCGGGCAGCGCGGGGGTCCCCCCACCCTTGAACCGGCCGTTCTGCCCTGTGCCAGCACTGGAGGCGATGTGGGATCCGCAGGGCTCCCCGGTGCCGCCAGCGTGGTTCGGGGTGGTGCTCAGCACCGAGGAGTTG
>NW_008239114.1:423687-425165 GCF_000691975.1 Corvus brachyrhynchos | reverse complement strand
GGGTGCCCTCCCGGAGCAGCTCCAGCGGGAAGCGGGCGATGCGGTTCTGCCCCAGGTAGAGCTTGCGCAGCCGGCCCAGGTTCTCGAAGGCCGTGCGATCCACGGTGGTGATCTCATTGTTGTACAGCAGCAGCACCTCCAGCTCGCCCAGGTCGCTGAACAGGTTCTCATCCAGCGTCCGCAGGCGGTTGGAGGACAGGTCGAGGTGGCGCAGGCGCGGCACGTGGGTGAAGGCCTCGGTGGACACGAAGGCCAGCCCGTTGTGGCTCAGCAGCAGCGCGTGCAGGTGCGGCAGCCGCGCCGGTGCCCAGTCTGCGCGCAGCCGCGTCACGTTGTTGTGACTCAGGTCCAGGACGGCGGTGAAGCGCGGCAGCGGGGCTGGCACCGCGCTCAGGTTGGCCTGAGAGCAGCTCAGCAGGTTGGAGGCGCAGACGCAGCGCGGGGGGCAGCTCCATCCCGCAGAGCCCTGTGGGGACAGCAGGGACAGCGCCAGCAGCAGGGACAGTGGCCCCACGGGGACACTCATGGCCACACACGGGTGACAGGATGGCAGCATGACCGGGACACGCAGCGTGGAGAGTGGGGGAGGCTTCAGTCACATGGTGTCACGATGTGGAGCGGCTTGGTCACCCAGTGTCATAACACAGGGTGGCTTCGGTCACACAGTGTCACAGCAGGTGCAGGGCTCAGGGCTCAGCCAGTGTTACAGTCCAGGGTGGCTTTGGTCACCTAGTGTCACAGCACGTGCCAGGCTGATGGATCAGCTGGTCCAGGGTGGCTTCAGTCACACAGTGTCACGGCAGGCACCAGGTTCTGGGTTCCCCAGGTGTCATGGTGCAAAGTGGCTTGGTCACTTGGTATCACAGTCCGACATGGCTTCGGTCACCCAGTGGCAGGTGCCAGGCTGGTTGATCAGTTGTTGGTCACCCAGTGTCGCAGCATGTGCCGGGCTCAGGGCTCACCCAAGAGTCACAGCACAGGGTGGTTTGGTCACCCAGTGTCACAGCATGTGCCAGGCTCAGGGCTCACACAATGTCAGCGGTCCAGGATGGCTTCAGTCACACGGTGTCATGGCATGCTCTGGGCTCAGGGCTCACCCGGTGTCACAGCACATGCCAGTCTGGCTGTTCACCTGGTGTCATGGTGCGGGTGCTTGGTGACGGGTGTCATGGCGCTGAGGGGGGCTGTCACCAAGTGCCACGGTGTGCACCCAGTGCCATTGCCTGGGGTAGCTGTGGTCCCCCGGTGTCACGACATGCAATGGCTTTGTGTCCCGGTGGTCCCTCGGTGTCACGGCTTGGGGGGTTCGGTCCCCTGGTGCCACAGGGTGTCCCTGGGTCACTGCCCACCCAGGTCACGGTGCGAGGTGGCTGTCACGACATGTCCCCACTGTCACGGCCCACCCGGGGCACGTCTGGCCTGGGGCTCCTGCCTGCTGGCCCCGGCCCGGATGCCTCCGCCCCCCCCGGGCTCGGTCG
>NW_008239114.1:420023-422549 GCF_000691975.1 Corvus brachyrhynchos | reverse complement strand
CGGGGCCGTCTCCCACCCCAGCCCCAGCCGTATGTCCGACCCCGTCCTCATCCCTGTCCCAGCCCGTCCCCACTCCCCTCTCCATCCCCATCCTCGTTCCTGTCCCGATCCCATCCTTATCCTCATCCCCCTCTCCATCCCCATCTTCCTCCCCACTCCCATCCTCATCCCCCTCTTTATTCCCATCCCTGTCCTTTATCCCCATCCTCATCCTTAGCCCCATCCCAGTCCCCATCTCCATCATCCCAATCCCATCCCTGCCTTTATTCCCCATCTCTAGCCTCACATTTATCTCTCCCCTATCCCCATCTTCATTCCCATCTCTGTCCTCTATCCCCATCATCCACATTCCAGCCCTCATCCTCGTCCCCATCTCCCATTCCCATCCTCTCCCCATCCTCATTCTCATCCCTGTCCTCTGTCCCCACCCCCATCATCCCCATTCAATCCCTGTTCTCATCCCCATTCCCATTTCATCCAATCCAATCCCATCCTGGCTCTCATCCCCATCCCCATACCTGTCCCCATCCCCATCCCTGTCCTCATCCCCATCATCTCTATCCCATCCCTGTCCCCATTCTCATCCCCATTCCTCTCTTCTTCCCCAACTCTCCATCCCATCTCAGCCCAGCCCTCATCTCTGTCCTATCCCATCCCTATCTCCATCCCCATCCCATGTCAGCCCCAGCTCCACCTACACTCCCAGCCCCATCCCGCTCTCACCCCCACCCCTGGGGGCAGAGCCCCACACTGCCCATTCCACCCCAAAGTCCTGACCCCATCCCACAGCCCCACCCACTGCCCCTTGGACAGAGGGGACCCCCCTGCCCTGGGCCCCCCCCGAGCGGCACTCCTGGGTGTCACAGCCCCAGCCAGCCAGGAGCCCCGCACCCCCCACTAGTGGCTCTGATTCCCAGTAGTATTTTTAGATCCAAACATTCGTGCCGGATTTTGGGTCCAAAATTAGAGGGAAAAGAGCTGGAACAAACCATGCTGGGATGGCTTTTTATTGGGGGGGGGGGGGGGGGAGGGATTAAAAGGAACCCCTGGAACACAGAACAGGGTGTCCTCATGTCCTCAGGGTGCCCCTCACCCTGTTCCCTGCACCCTAACGTCCCCCCCGGCTGGGTGCCCCCCTGAATCAGACAGGGAATTTTGTCCTTGGATCGTCCTTATTTTCCCAGTTTTAATCCGGGAGTTAATCCCTGCCCAGATCCCACTGCCCAGCACCCGTGGCAACAGCCAGCCCCACCCTCACCCTGACACCCCCAGCCCAACGCTGGGCTTTGGGTGGCCTTGGGGGACCCTGGGTGTCTCAGGGGGCAGCGGGATTGGTCCCGGGTGCGTGCGGTACGTGACAGCACACGTGTGTGAGCACACACACAGGGACACGGACACACAGACACACGTGTGTGAGCGCACACACACAGAGACACACACAGACAGACACACGCAAACAGACACAGACACACAGACACGTGTGTGAGCACACACACAGACAGGGACACACACAGATGTTATAAGTGTGGCAACTAAGAACACACTTTGATTTTCTTAGATGCAATTTATTAATAATTTAGCAAGTAGAATGTGAGCAAAAGCAGCGCTGGGTGACAGGGGAGTCTCCACTCCACCAACTGCCACGCTTATACTTCAAACCATTGTCCTTTTATACTATCATACTTCCGCTTTCTTGTTCCTGTATTGCTCTTCCGCTTGTAGCTTGTGGTTCCCTCTGCGGATGTGCATCTTGTTGCTAGGGGGTCTTTTTCTGCCTCCTGGTGGTCGTCGAGGCTGAAGTAAGAAGTCCTCCTCTTTTGTCCTTTTGATGACCCTCATCTTTTTCTTCCATATTTGGTATAATATCTCTTTACTTACATAACTTATAAGTGGAAGCAGCACATATTTGGCAATACATATTTCACAAACTACGAAGGCACATCTTTGGCAATTCATATGGTTCCGGTTATATGGGCGTAATTCTGCAAGCGTATTCTCCTTCAACCACAGAGGAGAACTCATCTACCTTCATAGTTTAATAAACATTTGCAGGTTTTAACAACAGACACACGTGTGTGAGCATACACACAGGGACACAGACACACTTGTGAGCACACACGCAGACAGACACACACAGACAGACACACGTGTGTGAGCACACACACAGACGAGGACACAGACACACAGACGTGTGTGAGCACACACACAGGGACACACACACGTGTGTGAGCACACAGACAGGGACACACACAGACACACAGACACACGTGTGAGCACACACAGACACACAGATACACGTGTGAGCACACACAGACACATAGACTCACAGACACGTGTGAGCACACACACAGACACACAGACATGTCAGCACACACAGACAGGCACACAGACACACACACACACAGAGACAGACACACAGATGTGTGAGCACACACACAGACACACAGACACGTGTCAGCACACACAGACAGGCACACACAGACACACAGACACGTCAGCACACACACACGCACACACGAACCCACA
>NW_008239114.1:417482-419843 GCF_000691975.1 Corvus brachyrhynchos | reverse complement strand
CACAGACACGTGTGAGCACACACACAGACACGTGTCAGCACACAGACACACACACACACACAGACATGTAAGCACACACACAGGCACACACAGACACACAGACACGTGTGAGCACACACACAGACACGTGTCAGCACACAGACACACACACACAGAGACAGACACACAGACGTGTGAGCACACACACAGACACACAGATACACGTGTGAGCACACACAGACAGGGACACAGACTGAGCACACAGACACGGACACACGGACACATGTCAGCACACAGACAGACACACAGATGTGTGTGAGCACACGCACGCACAGAGACACAGACGTGTGTCAGCACACACAGACACACAGACAGACGTGTGTGGGCATACACACAGAGACAGATACACGTGCGAGCACACACAAGACAGGGACACAGACACACGTGTGTGAGCACACAGACACGGACACACAGACACAGACACGTCAGCACACAGACACACACATACAGACACACAGACGTGTGTGAGCACACACACACAGACACACGTGTGCACAGCCCACGTACGTGTGTGTGCCCCCTCACACACGTGTGCACACAGATGTACCCCCAGACTTGTGTGACCCCCCCAGGCAGCCACACATGACACAAGGGTGTACCCAGGTGTGCAAACACACACCCACACACACCCACACACACCCACACACACCCACACACACGTGAACACGCTTAACCTGCGTGTCCGGCAGGGGCTCTGCAGATGGGACAGGGACAGGGGTACTGGGGTGCCCGGGGCTGGGGTACTGGGACACAGGTAACCTGGGGTGCTGGGGTATTGGGACACTGGTACCCTGGGGTTCTGGGGTACAGGCGTGCTGGGGGATGAGTATCTCAGGGTATTGGGGTACTGGGATGCCAGGGGCTGAGGGGCAGGGGTGCGGGAGGATGGCTAGCTTGGAGTATTGGGGTACTGGGGTGCCAGAATGTTGAGGTACTTGGGGGCCAGAGTACTGGACTACTGGGGTGCCAGGATGGTGTGGTGGTGGGGTGACAGGACACTGAGGTACTGGGTACCACTGTCCTGGGGCACTGGGGTGTTGGATTGCTGGGGTGCCAGGGTGCTGGGATAGTGGGGTGCTTGCGGACTGGGGTACTGGGGTAGCAGGATGTTGGGGTGTCAGTAGTCTTAGGGTGCCAGGGTGCTGCTATCCTGGAGGGCCAGTGTGCTGGGGTACTGGGGTGCCAAGGTATTGAGCACTGGGATGCCAGGATGTTGAGGTACTGGGGTCCCGAGGTGCTGGGATAGGGGGGTGCTTGGGGACTGGGGAGCTGGGGTGCCAGGATGCTGGGATAGTGGGGTGACAGGACACTGAGGTACTGGGGTTCCAGGGGCACTGGGATGTTCAGTTGCTGGGGTGCCAGGGTGCTGAGGCACTGGGGTGCCAGGGCACTGGGATGCTGGGGTGCCAGGGTGACGGGGTGTGGGGCACTGGGATGCCAGGGTGCTGAGGTGCTGAGGCACTAGCAGGCCAGTGTGCTGGGGTACTGGGGCACCAAGGTATTGAGTACTGGGATGCCAGCATGTTGAGGTACTGGGGTCCCGAGGTGCTGGCATAGGGGGTGCCAAGAAAATGGGCACTGGGATGCCAGGGGCTGTGACAGTGCAGTGCTTGGGGACTGGGGTGCTGTAGTGCCAGGGGTCTGGGGTACCAGAGCGGGGTGTCCTCAGGTATTTGCTGCCCACACGAGTTCCCAGGAAAAGGGGGTTCCGTGCGTTCCCCCACTCTATGGACCAGGACCCACTCCCGTGCTCTGCTTCCGACACAGGGGCCGGACCCCGGGCAGGATGGATCCCCGCGGATCCGCCCTGTTCCTGCTCACCGGGAGCCGCGTGCCGCTATTCCCGGTGTTCCCGGTGCCCGGGGTCCCACCGGGAGCCGCCCGCGGGCCCCAGAATGCCAGGGCTGGTTCATCCGAGGTCGGGCGTTTCTAATCTGGTTTGGGTGGATTTATTTTTGGGAGCCCGTAGCCTGGCAATGGACACGTGACGCGCAGGGACACACGTCACCCACGGCTCACTTGTCAGCCCCCATCCCGGGAATGGGATCCTGGTGGCCGCGCATCCCACCCGGGCACCCTTGGGATGGGGGCCAGGGCACTGCAGGGGGAAAGTTCGCAGCCCGAGCAGGATTTTGGGGTGATGGAAAAGATGGGGGCCCCCCCTTCCTGCAAGGGAATGGCGATGTCCTGGGAAAACTGAGGCACGGGGCGTGGCGGGAGGGGCACCCGACCCCATCCCGCTTGCTCCGTTGCTGAACTCGGACCAAGGGAGGGGGCGCTGGGGTGGGGGTAGGCAGAGCTGGGGGGGCTCTGCGGCCCCTC
>NW_008239114.1:415729-416234 GCF_000691975.1 Corvus brachyrhynchos | reverse complement strand
CCCACCCCGTGTCTCTCAAGGGCCGGCTGTGATCCCACCATGGCTCTCAGGGGTCCCCTCAGTGTCTCCCCCCTCTTCTGACAGCTCCACCTGCCCCAGGTATCTGTGGGATGCAGGTGGAGGTCCAGCTCAGCTCTCAGGGGTCCCCCCAGGGTTGTGCCCCCCCATGACAACTCCACCTTCCCCCCAGCACTGCTGTGACCCCTGCCATGGCTCAGAAGTCACCTGTGAGCCCCCCCAAGCTCTCAGGGTTCCACCCAGGGTCTCTCCCCATGACAGCTCCACCTTCCCCCAGGTACTGGGGGGGCTGCAATTGGGGTTCCAGCTTGGCTCTCAGGGGTCCCTTCAGAGTCTCTCCCCCTTTCCTGACAGCTCCACCTCCCCCCAGATACCTGGGGGCTGCAACTGGGGGTCCAGCTCAGTGGTCAGGGGTCCTCCCAGGGTCCTGCCCCCCCCAGTGACAGCTCCACCTCCCCCAGGTACCCCCTCGCTGCGCAGCGGGGGG
>NW_008239114.1:415174-415613 GCF_000691975.1 Corvus brachyrhynchos | reverse complement strand
CGTGGCCTCCAAGTCTGTGGGGCTGTTCTTCATGGTGCTTCTGGACCTCACGGCCATTGTGGGCAACGCCGCCGTCATGACGGTCATCGCAAAGACGCCGGCGCTCCGCAAGTTCGTCTTCGTGTTCCACCTGTGCCTGGTGGATTTCCTGGCTGCCCTCACGCTGATGCCGCTGGAGATGCTGTCGGGCTCGGCGGTGTTCGAGAGCCCCGGGCTGGGCGAGGCCGTGTGCCGCGTGTACCTGTTCCTCAGCGTGTGCCTCACCTCCATGTGCATCCTCTCCATCTCCACCGTCAACGTGGAGCGCTACTACTACGTGGTGCACCCGCTGCGCTACGAGGTGCGGATGACCGCGGGGCTGGTGGCCGGAGTGCTGGCTGGTGTGTGGCTCAAGGCTGTGGCCACCTCGCTGGTGCCCGTGCTGGGCTGGTTGTCCCCC
>NW_008239114.1:413284-414356 GCF_000691975.1 Corvus brachyrhynchos | reverse complement strand
GAGGGTTGGGGGTCCCACAGTGCTTACTGGGCTGGGGGTACCACATTGCCATGGAGGGTTGGGGGTCCCACAACACTTGTTGGAGTGTGGGGGGTCCTCACTGCAGCCACAGGGAATTGGGGAGGTCCCGCAGTGCCCACTGGGGTGATGGGGTGGGGGCTCCTCGCTGCAGCCTTGGAGAGGTGGGGGTCCCATGGCACTTGCTGGAGTGGGAGTGATTCTCACTGCTGGAGGGGGATTGGGGGTCCTACGACTCTTGCTGATGTGTGTGGGGTCCTTACTGCCGGGGGGGGGTTGCGGGTCCCACGATGCTCACGGGGCTGTGGGAGGATCCTCATTGCTGCCATCACAGGTGACTGGGGAGGTCCCACGACCCTCGTTGGGTGGGTGCGGGGGGGGTCAGCACTGCCGCCACTGCGGGGTTCGGGGGTCCCGTGGCACCACCGGGGTTGGGGGGCAGCAGCTGGGGGGCACAAGCCCAGTGATGGGCAAGGGATGAGTGTGGGGCTCGTGTTTGGGGGCTCCCCAGGAGAGGTGGCTCCGTGCCCACCCCCCCTGTGTGGCCACTCCACAGCCGGGGAGGGGAGGGGGGTTCCTGCGGAGGGGGTTCCCTCCATCCCCCCATTGCCCTGAGACCCCTCCTCAGTCCCGGAAACCAGTTCCCATTTCCCCGAGCCCGCCTGGCAGCCGCGGGGCCGAGGCCCGGCCCTCTGGGGGTGCGGAGCCTGAGCCCCCATCATGAGGGCGGGCTGGGGAGGGTAGGCAGGGCCTGGGGGTCTGCGGGCGCCCCGGACCCCAGCGAGGACTACAACTCCCATCATGCTCACCACACCGAGCCGGAAGTCGAGCATTTCCCATCATGTCTCGCTCTATCGAGGCGGAAGTAAAGCGCTTTTTTTCCCCCATCATACTCCGTTCTAACGTGGCGGAAGGTGATGCTTCCTCCCATCATGCCCCGCTCTACCGAGGCGGAAGCAGCGCCCTCCTCACGCGCTCAGCCCGCGGGACTTTATTTCCCGGCGTGCCTTGCGGCTCAGGACCGGAAATCCGGCGCCGCCTCAGGAGCCGCCCG
>NW_008239114.1:407588-412912 GCF_000691975.1 Corvus brachyrhynchos | reverse complement strand
GAGGGGGGGGCGGGGGGGGAGAGGGGAATGGGGGTTTCCGGTCTCGGGAGGGACTTTGGGGAGGCAAAGGGGGCCTCCACCCTCAGGAAGGATTTGGGGAATGGAGAAGTGGGGGTCCCTGGAGGGGCTGAGGAGGGTCCCAGGGGATCCCTGAGGGGGCTGAGGAGGGTCCCGAGGAATCCCTGGGGGGGGCTGAGGAGGGTCCCAGGGGATCCCTGGGGGGGCTGGGGGGGATCCCTGGGGGGAGTTGAGGTGGTTCCCGAGGGATCCCCGAGGGCTGAGAAGGGTCCTGAGGGACCCCTGGTCCCCTTCCGAGGGGGAGGGCATGGCTTATCCCATCCTTGTGGGGGGCTCGGGTGTTCTGAGCTGTCCTGGGATGCGGCTCTCGGGCTTTGAGGAGGGTCCCAGGGGATCCCTGGGGGGGCTGGGGGGGATCCCTGGGGGGAGTTGAGGTGGTTCCCGAGGGATCCCCGAGGGCTGAGAAGGGTCCTGAGGGACCCCTGGTCCCCTTCCGAGGGGGAGGGCATGGCTTATCCCATCCTTGTGGGGGGCTCGGGTGTTCTGAGCTGTCCTGGGATGCGGCTCTCGGGCTTTTCCCGATGGAATGTCTCCTCCGTGTCCCGATGGAATTTCCCCGTGCTCCCTCCTGGCTGTCCGGGGGGAGGGCGGTCCCTCCCCGGTGGGATTGGGCCAAGGCTGGGAGACGGAGGTCTCATCCCGCGGGTCCGGCAGGGAAGGGAGGGAATGCTGGGGCTGGAATTAAGTTCCCAGTCCGTGCATTTGGGACCAGCAGAGGTGGGACATCCTGGGGGGATTCAGCGCATGGGAACAGGAGGTGTCAATTCTCTGTCTCTTGGCTTTTTCTCAGGATCTGGGAAGAGCTGGATGGATAGGAAGGGCGGCAGATTCCCTTTAGTTTTGCTGGGTTTGATCTGTGTTCTGGAGTTCTTGGAAGTGATGATGGAAGCTCAGAGGAGGCACAGACTACCCTCCCTGAAGGCTGGGGAAGCAGATTGAGATGAGATACTGGGGAGAAATTGGATATTGGGAGAAATCCCTCCTTGTGAGGCCCTGGCACAGGGTGCCCAGAGCAGCAGTGGCTGCCCCATCCCTGGGAGTGTCCAAGGCCAGGCTGGATGGGGCTTGGAGCAGTCTGGGACAGTGGAAGGTGTCCCTGTCCATGGCAGGGGATGGACTGGGATGAGCTTCCAACCCAAACCAGTCTGGGATTTTGGAATTCTGTTCAAATCCTCACATTTTATAAGCACCACTCGGGGCCGATGAACCATCTGCTCACGCTGGTCTCTCTTTTCAAGGTCTGGGTGTATATTTTTGATTATCCTGATTTTGCCGTCTCGGAGGAGACAGATGGAGTCTGTGAGGATCCGAACAGCAGTGCTGAGTGGGTCCTGTTAGAGCAGGATGTGTTAAGGAACCACCCTGCTCCAGGAATCCTTTTTCTTTCTCATTTAGCCCGTTTTCATCGCTCCCTGCTGGAGCTGCTCCGAGCTTTGTACTTGGTGTGTCCATGGAAAAGCTCTTGGCTGTGTGTCAGGAGAGTCCTTTGTTCTCCAGGTGTTTGTTTTGGTGTTAATAAGCAACACTTGCACATTCCCTGCAATAATTCTTTCCTCGTGTTTTTGTATGACTTTTTTTTTTCCAAAGCACCGAAGGCTTTGAGGATGAGATTGGTCTTATCAGCAAGCATGGAATGGGGGGAGTACTCCAAAAATTGTACAATGATCAGTTGGAATGTGTTAAAGACCAGGTGAGGCTTTAGAACTCAGAGCAGCAGCTGATTTTGGGTCACTCTTGTTTTTTGGATGGCAGGAAAATTCCTGCAGTTCCTGGTGTGTCTTCAGGTGAGGAGCTTTTTAGGAGTAATTGGAATGTTCATCTGGACCTGCCTCTGGATCTACCTGATCCCAGGTCACGTTTGCACCTGGTTGTCACTTGCAAATCTCTCTCAGATATTTCCTGGTTTTACAACTGAGCATGGTGATTCCTGGGAATACCAGGGAATGCTGAAATCTCCCCACACACATCGTTCTTGATGTGCAGGTAAAGCAGAACAGGGAATTCCCAGGAGAAATTATCTGCAGTGGGAACATCCTTTCCATGAAGCCAATGGAAAAGTCCATGAGGACTTTTCCATTGTTTGAGGAAGGGTTTTTTATCCCACTTAAAATTGTCTGGATCTGCAGGGTCTCGTGTTATTCCCTGGGTGGTTTCTGCCCCTCTCAGAGAGGATTGGTGAAAAAATAATGGATTTTTCCTGAAGTTTGGAGTCCACCCACCCTTCCCAGCTCTGCTAAAAGAGTTGCCCCAGTTTGAGATCTGCAGAGTTGTGATGAGCGAGGAAAGGGCTGTGCCTGTGGAGAGGGAGCTGGATCCTTCCCAGCTGGGCTGTGAGGAGGCTGGGGAGGCACGGATGGACCCAGAATCTGGAGGGTTGGAAGAGGAGAGGGAGAAGAAGGCAAAAACCGTGAAATTTGGGAGAGGAGAAGAAGTGAAATACAGCCCAAATCAGGAAATTTGGGAGAGGAATCAAGTGCACATGAAAATCAGGGGGGATGTGGGAGAGGAGAGGAAGAGGAAATAAAATACACCTGAAATCAGGAGGTTTAGGAGGAGAAGAGAGAAGAAAGTAAAGACACTGAAAATTGGGAGATTTGGGAAGAAAAGAGGAAGTAAAATACAGCCAAAATGAGAAGATTTGGGAGAGGAGAGCAAGAGAAAGGCAAATATACCCAAAATCGGGAGGTTTGGTAGAAGAGAGGAAAGCAAATACAGCTAAATTTGGAAGATTCAGGAAAAGAGGGGGAAAGGAGGTAAAATATACCTGAAATCAGGAGATTTGGGAAGAGAAGAGGAAAGCAAATACAGCCAGAATTGGAAGATCTTAGGAAAGGAGAGGAAAGGAAGTCAAATAGCCCAAAAATCAGGAGATCTGGGAGAGGACAGGAAGACAGAAATCCCCAAATCAGGGTTTGGGTGTGTTTTCCTTTCTCTCCTCCATAACCTTTATCTTCTCTTGAGTAGGGGAGGAAGGGGAGAGAATTCCAGTTGTGTTTCCTTCTCCTGGGAGCTTTGGCTTGATTTTTTCCAGCGCCTGCCACCTGGGAGAGGGTTTGGATGCTGAAGGAAGTGGCCCCAGCACCTGGATAACTGCAGGATTGCTGGGGTAATGTTAATCCTGGAGCTGTTCCTGGCAGCTTCTCCACAGGGATTTCAAGTCCTTTCCTTTCACAACTCCGAAGTTTGTTGAGCAATTCCAAGTTTTGGGGATGTTTTCTAAAACAAATGAAACCTGAGTACTGAATAATGACTGACCCTGGTTGTTACGACCCTGTGGGATGTAATTGTTGTTCCATGGAGG
Source organism: Corvus brachyrhynchos (assembly GCF_000691975.1). NCBI lineage: Eukaryota > Metazoa > Chordata > Aves > Passeriformes > Corvidae > Corvus > Corvus brachyrhynchos. The sequence goes on along the minus strand of NW_008239114.1, from coordinate 409,533 downwards.
AATGCCACGGGCAGCTCCGCTGGCATTGCCACTGGCATGGTCAGAGTGCTGGCAACCATGGGTTCACTCTCTGGAACAGCAGCCAAAGCTCCTGGGAGGCTGGGAACAAGCTGGGAATGGCCCAGGAGCCCTCACTCCCATTTGCCCCCAGGAAAAGGCTCCTCGACAGGCACATCTGTGGTTCTGCTGATGGGGAGAGCTGGCAGATTTTTCCAGCTGGGATGAGCAGCCAGATGGAGCAGGGTGCTGGAGCTCTTCCTGGTTGGGTTAGGAGCTAACCCAGATCCTTCACTCTGCTTCCAGTGCCTTTCCAAGGTCTGGCATGTTCTGGGCCATGTCTCAGGGGTTTGTGTGACCCCAGGTGGGAAAGCTGGATTCCAGAGTTGTCCCATTCCCAAATCCCTGTGTAAAGGGCATTTTTGTGGCTCTGGCTCTGTGGATGCACCAGCTTTGGACTGGTTTTGCCCAAAACACCCAGCCTGGACAGCTTCCCTGGCTTTGGATACTCTGTGTAATTACGTTGAAGTGGTGCTGCTAATTAATGCAAAAACAATTAAAAGCATAAATTTGTTTTAAAATAACCTTAATTTGCATAATTCACCCTCCACTGCTCCGGGAGCCCTCGGCTTTTTCCTGACACTGATTTTTCCAAGCTTTTTTCTTTCCTGAATTCCCCAAAGCATCCTCAGCACTGTTTCGGTTGTGCTTTGGTTTAAGGTAGGAAGGTGTTTTCTGGGGATGCAAATCCAGGCTGAGCTGGTGCTGCAGTTAATGATATCGTTAATTGAAGTGGCTTTTCTCGGAGCACAGCAGCTGTGCTTTGGATCCCTATTCCAGAGGATCCATCTGGGGGTTAGACCTGGCTGCTCCTCAGCTCTGGAGCTGCTGAATGCCCTTGGAATGGTGATAGGAAGCTCTGGGATGGAGTGTTGGTCTCCAGATGTTGTCCCAGCAGTGGCTGCTGCTCCAAGTGTCCTTCCTTGTGGGATCTGATGGAGGAATCCTGCTGGGAAAGCTGCAGGGAGCTGTTGTTTCTCTGATCTTGTGGGTATCTGGGTCTGCTGGAGGTTCCTGGTGGCTCGTGGCCATGGGAGGGTTCTCCTCACACACTTCACAAGGACCTGACTCAAGCCAGATTGCACCAGGGAAGATTTAGGTTATATATCAGGGAAAATTTCTTCATGGCAAAGTTGTCCAGCTCTGGCACAGCTGTCCAGGACAGTGGTGGAGTCTCCACCCCTGGAAATGCTCAAAAAACATGTGGATGTGGCACTTGGGGTGTGGATTAGGGGTGGACATGGCAGTGCTGGAATGTGGTTGGACTCGATCTGAGAGGGCTTTTCCAACCTTACCAATTCCATGATTATAATAGGTCAGATCTCTTTGAAGACACAGCTCTTCTGTGGGCTTTGAGCTCTGAGGAGGTCTTTCCACAGCTGCACTGGAGGCTAGAATTTCCCTGTCCTCAGGTGTTGGAGCTGCAGCTTCCACCCATGTTTTCCCACCTTTCCATTGGGTCTCTGTGTATCTTCCCCTTGATTTTCTGTTCTGCCCTTTTGGCACCAAAACCACATGCAGGGCAGGCAAAATGCTCCTTATCTCCAGAGTGCCTGAACTCCTCGAGTTTTTCAGGAATCAGCCATGATTTATTTAATCTCCTGGAAAAGAGCTTTTGTTCCACCAAACGCCCTCTTTTCTGCACAATGCCATTTTCCAGCTGTGGGATGGGAATTCTTCTGTCCCCTGTGTTGTGTGTACATCACGTGCTCGTGTCAGGACACACGGGTGAGTGTCCATGCCCAGCACTGGGATTTGGGGATGGACAATTTCCAGCAGACAGCTTGGTTGAGGAGTTGCCATTCCATCTATCCTCCAAGAGCCCTCTGGATATGGTTCAAGTTTCATTAAATTCTGAGGCAGAGCATTGAAATAACTTTTCTCGGAA
>NW_008239114.1:400690-407557 GCF_000691975.1 Corvus brachyrhynchos | reverse complement strand
GGAAGAGCAGAGGGAGCTGTAAAGAGGAATTTTTTAATTAGATCATGGATCTAATCTCCTGGAAGTTTGGAGTGAGCAGAGCTATGCCCACTCCTCCTGGGATGCAGCAGGCACTTGTTCCCTGCAGAGGTGGGATTGAAAAATGGTCTTATAATGACTTAAATGGGGTTTGGAGCTGAAATGAGGGACAGATGCCGATTATTTTTCTAGCACGCTCTTTGTGGTGATCCCTGTCCTGTCTCCTTTGTTCCTGGGGATCCGATGCCTGGCTCTTGTTTCATGTTTTCCCAGTTGGTGTTTGGTCACTTCAGCACCTCCTTTAACCTTCTCTGGTTACCGGCGTGGTACTGCCTGGGTCAGCTTTAGAAACAAACACTGGGAATGCTGGCACACAAGCTTGGCCTCCTGGAGCTCAGTGGTTTGGGGTCTCCATCCCCCGCAAGCTCCCCGTGTTTGGGGAATGAGCTTATCCCTCAGCAGGAGCTGCCAGGCAGGGAGAGCCCGGCTGCATGTTTGGAACAGCTCAGGATTGTTGTCCCTGCAGGAAATTCAGTGGATGTTTGACTTTTAAAAACAGGCCCAGCACAAGATGACACTTGATAATCAGGAAAACTAAGGAGTATCTTTTCCAAGCTTGGCTCTTCCCACTGTTCCCTCTCTTTCCAAGTTATCTGTTGCTTTGTCATCTAACTCCCATTTAACAGGCCTTGCTTGGCTATTTCTCTGCTGTTGCCACCCAGACTTGGCGCCAAAGACATCAGACCTGGCCTTTTTACCCCGTATCTCCAAGCACATCCATTTATCATGAAAGCCTGGAATGGATTGAGTTGGAAGGGACCTTAAAGCTCATCTCATTTCTGTGGGCAGGGACACCTCCCACTATCCCAGGCTGCTCCAAGCCCCATCCAACCTGGCCTTGGACACTTCCAGGGATCCAGGGGCAGCCACAGCTGCTCTGGGCACCCTGTGCCAGGGCCTCCCCACCCTCAATTCCTTCCCAATATCCCATCTATCCCTGTCCTCTGGCAGTGGGAAGCCATTCCCCCTTGTCCTGTCCCTCCATGCCCTTGTCCCAAGTCCCTCTCCAGCTCTCCTGGAGCCCATTTAGGCTCTGGAAGGGGCTCTAAAGTCTCCATCCCTGGAAGTGTTCCAGGCCAGGTTGGATGGGGCTTGGAGCAACCTGGTCTAGTGGAGGGTGTCCCTGCCCATGGCAGGGGGTGGGATGGGAAGAGCTTTACAGCCCCTCCCAACCCAAACCATTCCATGGTTCTGTAATCCCCTAAGAGTGTGGATGAGGAGCTGTGGGGATCAGGGGGTGCCCAGGAGGCCGGGGATGGTGGTTTGATGTTCAGCCAAGAGCCACACCAGGCCTCTCCATGGGGGTCTCCAGGCACGCTGCTCGACAACAACCATAATTCTTTCAAAACACTCCTGGGGGAGATCAAAGAGCTGGACAAACAAATTCAAATCTGACGTCTGGGCTGGATCTGTGCTGATAGAATCCCAGGATGATTTGGGCTGGGAGGGATTTTAAAGCTTATCCCGTTCCATCCCCTGCCATGGGCACAGGCACCTTCCACTAGACCAGGTTGCTCCAAGCCCCATCCAGCCTGGCCTGCAGCACTTGCAGGGAGGCAGCAGAGGGGGGTTTGCTGCTGGTTTGTGGCTGTTTCAGCAACTCCTTAAGGAATTTCTCAGAACTGTCAATGTTCGTTCAGGTCTGGGTGTAGGGGACAGGCGCAGGTTCCTCCAGCCTCATGTTTCCCAGGAATAGTGCAGAATTCCTGGAGATATTTTAACCTTCCAAATGGTCATGGGATGTTTCTAAGCTTTGAAGTAATCGTTACATGTTTAAAGCCTTTATTAAAGCTGGGTTGGGGTTCCAGTACTTTCAAGGCAAAATGGAAAACCCCTTCTGGAGCCAGGCTGGGAGAGCTCGGAATGCTCAGCCTGGAGAGGAGAAGGCTCCAAGGAGATCTTAGAGCACCTTCCAGTGCCTAAAGGAGCTCCAGGAGATCTGGAGAGGAACTTTGGACAAGAGCCTGGAGTGTGAGGATGAGAGGGGATGGCTTCCCACTGCCCGAGGGCAGGGTTAGATGGGATATTGGGAAGATGGGAATTCTTTGAGGGTGGGGAAGCCCTGGCACAGGGTGCCCAGAGCAGCTGTGGCTGCCCCTGGATCCCTGGGAGTGTCCAAGGCCAGGCTGGATGGGGTTTGGAACAACCTGGGCTAGTGAAAGGTGTCCCTGCCTATGGCGGGGGGGGTGGAATGGGATGGGATTTAAGGTCCTTTCCAACCCAAACCATTCCAGGATTCCTTCTATGATTCTAAATCTTCTATCGGGGCTGCTGCTCTCCTGTGCAGCTTCCAGATACCTTTTGCTGGTCAGCCATGTCAGCTTCAGCCCATGTGCTCCAGCAGGCCCAGCAGTGCTTGAAATTTCACTGAAGTGATCCTGGGGCTAGTGTTGCTTCTGTTTCCAGTGTGCCATTCCTTACCCAAGCCTCCATTTCTATCCCCTCCGGAGGCAGTGACAGCCTCACATGGTTTATCCTGTGCCATTGGCTCCTGTTCCCTCTGCAGTGAGGCTGAAGCCAGCCCATGTGCCGTGCTTATTTGAATATATTGTTTTTCCCATCATTCTTACGGAATTAGAAGTGTCAGCCTAATCTCTCCTGGTTCCTGTTGGCTTTTGCAACAATAGCTGGATTTTTCAAGCCTGGTGGTACAACACTGCTGCTCCTTTCTCCAGTGTTTTTCCCTTTCTCCTGATTGCCAGTGCAGTTCCCTTGTTGGATGTGATTCTGTGGTATCCAAGAGTTTTCTAGATGTCCATTGAAATAAAAAACCTCGACAAGGGAATATGGGATCTGTGTTATCGGGGATGGCAGCTCTAGGAAGGTCAGGATGTTGGGATATGCATTCCACACGGTGAGATTGGAAAGAGGGAAGTGGCGAAGAGGATGAGGATTTGATAGTTCAGCTTTCCCCAACTGGGGCTGCACAGGTCCATGGGATGGCAGAGGTTGTTGGGGAGATATTCCTCACGGAATGCAAATCGGGAATGCAGTGCTGCGGAAAACTAAGGAGGGTGTTGGTGGGTAAGGGGAGATGTCTGTGTTCCTTGTGGGGTGGGATGAGTGTTAAATAAAGGAGACATCTGTTTATCAGGGAGATACCCATCGGATTTAGGATGATTTGAACAGCCCCTGCTCCACGCTTCCAGTGGCTCTAAAGCCACTGGATATTTTTGGACCTGGATTCCTCCCAACTTGGTCGTGCTGTTGTTTTGGCCCCTTTCAGCCTGTCTGAGGGGAGCTGGTTCCATTTGGGATTTGGGAGCTGTAACCACAGCCAGATGAGCCGCATTGCTTCCAGCCTGCTCCTCCTACGGAGGGTCCTGTCACATTCCCGGGTCTGTAACTCACCCCTGGAGCTTCACGTGAGCACCTGGGGTTATTCCCGAGCTGTTTAACAGGGGATGTTGGAACTGCTGAGAAATACCCCTGGATTTGGGAGATCACCAAGGGTTGCAGCACCTCAGGAATGGGCTTGTGGAGTTCCTGCCAAATCCCTGCGGAGTTTCTGAACTGTTCCTGGAGGTCCAAGCCACACACCCATGTCAGGCCCTTCAGTTTTATCTTCCTCACTTGTACTTTAATGGATTGTCCGGGTGCATCCCTGTTCCGTCCCTGGAAGGATTTGTTTCAGCAGTGACCTGGTTTCTCTTCAGAAACTTGCTTAATTGTGTGTGTGGAACTCCTTTCCTGAAGTACAGTTTAATGCAGTTTTGATACCACTTCAGGGGAAAAAAAGCACTGAAAATAGGATTTTTAGGACTTTCTGGAGCAGGAAACTGGATGCTTGAGTCTGGAAGGTGTAGGGAGTCTGACCTACCTCCTTGGAGAATTTTTAAAGCAGAAGTCTAGGGTTGTGTGGAATTCCTCCCTTGGAATTCCCACTCCAAGCTGTGTTTTGTTGCTCCCTTCCGTGTAATCTCCAGCATGTGGCCATGCCAAGTTGCTTGGCTTCCCATCTCCTGCTCCAGGAAATCCTCTGGATTCCTTGGGGGAAGTGGTTGGATGATAATTTCCCCCCTTTGTACCCTTTGCTTTCCCAGGCCCAGTGCTGATACAGCTGGAAAGCTGCTCCAATTCCCTCCTGCTCCGGAGGGAGAAGGGGTCTGGCTGTAGGAATTTGTACAGGGATTGCTATCCTTGGAGATGGAATTCCAGCACTTAGGTGCTGAGCTTTTCCCTAAGCACTTGGGGTGTTACTGGGATGGTTTGGGATGTTACTGGGATGGTTTGGGCTGTTATTGGAATGTCGCTGGGGCGGTCTGGGGTGTTACTGGGATGCACTGGGTGAGGTGTGGGGGTTTTCAGGAGCTGGGATGCCTCCTGGCTTCATCTGGTTTCCAGAGGGAATAGGTGGACTCTCGTGGAAGGATGTGTTGAGGACAGGGACGTTGTGGAATTCTTGTCCTGTGTCCATGGAGTGGGACAATGCCTGTAACAGATGAGCTGCTCTTTGTGTCCAGGGTGGGATAAGGAGGTTCCTTGCTGCTATTTTGGGAAGAGAGAAGTTAAGGCTTCTGAAGCAGTTTTTCCATGGGGTTATGCCATTCACGCTGAGGTCAGCCCTGCTTTCTTGTGGCAGGATGTGATCCCTGTCTGGCTGGGCTAATGGGAGCAGAAGAGAAGGATTTGCTTTTCCTTTGACGGGCAGAAATGTCCCAGGAACGCCCAGATTTCCATGGGTTCAAATCCACTCTCACATCTCATGATCTTTGAGGTCTTCCTGGCTCCCCATCTAGTCCCTGCCTAAGATCCCAGAATCTGGAGCTTTGCCTGAGGAACCTGTAAGAATTCCAGTGTAACTCTATCCACTCTTGATGTGAATTTCTAGTGTGGAGCATCAGTTTGCTCTAGGTTGAAGCAGTGTTTCAGTAGCATTTGAGTTCCCATTTTTTATCACCCTATTGAAGGATTCAGCCACACTGGGTGTAAACACCTCACATGGGGGTCCCCAGAGCTGAGAACGAAGGGTGCAGGATAAAAGCTGCTGAGTTGGTCCAATATGGATCTCTTCATGCAAACCCTTTCCAGTGGGTTGGAAAATGGGGAGTTGCAGCTTGTCCAGTGTGAACATCTGCAAGTGTTTAGAGAAGCGTCAAAGGGCAGAAGTGAGACCCAGAGATGTTGAAATTAGGTCCAGAAAGGATGAGTAAAATGGGGAGTGGTTGGCTGGAGTGGAGTGAGAGGACCTTCCAGTCATCCCATTCCACCCCCCCTGCCATGGGCAGGGACATCTTCCACTATCCCAGGGTGCTCCAAGCTCTGTCCAGCCTGGCCTTGGACACTCCCAGGGATCCAGGGGCAGCCACAGCTGCTCTGGGCACCCTGTGCCAGGGCCTCCCCACCCTCACAGGGAGGAATTCCCATCTTCCCAATATCCCATCTAACCCTGCCCTCAGGCAGTGGGAAGCCATTCCCTCCTGTCCTGTCCTTCCAGGTCCTTGTTCCAAGTCCCTCTCCAGCTCTCCTGGAGCTCCTTTAGGCACTGGAAGGTGCTCTAAGGTCTCCATCCCTGGAGCCTTCTCTTCTCCAGGCTGGATACCACCAGCTCTCCCAGCCTGGCTCCAGAACAGAGGGTCTCCAGAATCATGGAATCCTGGGACTGTTTGGGTGGGAAGGGACCTTAAAGCTCATCTCACCCCCTGCCGTGGGCACACCTTCTGAACCAGGTTGCTTCCAGGGATGGGGCAGCCACTGCCTCTCTGGGAAACCTGTGCCAGGGTCTCGCCACCCTCATGGAATTTCTTCCCAATTTTCTCATCTAATCCTCCTTTTGTCAGTGGGAAGCTGTTCCTCTGTGTCAGCCTAGACATGGGCAGTGTTAATCCCTTCTTTTCCCGGCATTGCCCATCTCCTGGGCCATCCCAGCAGGAGCTCCAGCCTTCAATTCCAGAGCTGGAGCTGGAGGGGAGATGTTTTTCAGTGAGTGTTAATGAGGTACCTTGTCTGGGTGGCTCTTGCCTGAGAGAGAGAACCTGGAACAACAGGAAAAACTTCTTTAGGAATAACAACTCACTGCTTGGCCATGGCTGAGGAGCCAGTTTGGGGTTGTGTGTTAGTGAGGAGACAGTTCGGAGGATGTGGGTTCCTACTTTCTCCCTCTGCTTATCCTTTTGTAGTAAGGTGAGAGTAACCTTGGAGAGGGGAATTGCTGCTCTACCCAGCAGTGTTTGGGGTTGAGGGGGGAAGGGAAGAGGTTAAAGGAATGGTTGGAATTAGCGTTGTATTGGCAGGGTCGGATCTGATGGGGTTGGTGACAGGTAGAACAGCTTGGCTGCAGTGGGAGATTATTTTGGGATAATCTAAGGAGGAAATGACAGTGAATGTGATGCTGAGAGGGCAGAACCAGAGAGGTCATGTCAAAAGTCCCTTCTCAGTCTGAATTCGGGGCTGTTTGGGGACACGGGAGATTGGAAATCACAGGGAATGTGGAGAGTGGCCGTGGGAAATAAAAATGAGGCTTTGTCTCCTCCCAGGGTGGAAGTGCTGAGTCCACAGAGTGTTAATGTTTTCATACCTGACCACAAACACTGAGCTGCTCTGGGAGAGCTGGGAATGTTCAGTCTGGAGAAGGGAAGGATCCAGGGAGACCCGAGATCTAAAGGGGCTTCAGGAGAACTGGAGAGGAACTTTGGACAAGGGCCTGAAGTGCCAGGATAAGGGGGAATGGCTTCCCACTGACAAAGAGCAGGCTTAGAGGGGATATTGGGAAGGAATCCTTCCCTATGAGGGTGGGGAGGCCCTGGCACAGGGTGCCCAGAGCAGCTGTGGCTGCCCCTGGATCCCTGG
>NW_008239114.1:395367-400660 GCF_000691975.1 Corvus brachyrhynchos | reverse complement strand
AGAGTGGAAGGCTCCCCTGCCTATGGCAGGGGGTGGAACAGGATGGGATTTAAGGTCCCTCCCAACCCAAACCAGTCTGGAATTCTACGGGTGTTTTATTGTATCTGCGCTCGCCTGAGTCATCTGTCCAAATCCAAGCAGGTCCAGCATCATTCCTTGCCTGCAGCCAGCCCAGCTGTGTAGCTTGGGGAGTCTTGAGGCCGAGGAGCCCTGAGGCAGTGGCAGAGCCAGCTCCTTGGTGCTGAGCTCCTGGTGCCACATGAGGTGAAGTCCTGGAGTTCTGCTGACTTCAGGAGCACCATGCCTGCCTTAGGCACGCTCCCAGCTGGGACAGGCATGTGGGCAGCTCTGCTTGGCTCCATCAACCAGGATAACTGAGGGTTTGGAATCCCAGGTGTCCACTGCCCTGAGCCATACAGGAGGGACTTGGTTTGGGAGTGCTCTGGGATCTGGGACAAAAAACTAGGGAAAACAGGGAACTTGCTGGTTTTTTGCAGTTAGAGATAACTGAACCCCCCCCTCTAGGGATAAGTGACCCTTCTTCAAGGGATTACTGACCTCCCCAGTATAACTGACCCCCCGCTAGGGACAACTGACCCCCACACCCCCAGGGATAACTGCCCCCCCAGCTCTGCAGAGGTTTGGAAGCCAGGTATTGTTGACATTCCTTGAAGGAAGGCTGTTGGGATGCAGACATACCTGCATCTCTGAGATTTCACCTGGAAATTAGCCTGTGCCAGAGGTCACTTCCCTCCTGGTTGTTTAAGTCCTTTCCTGTCCAGCTCAGTAATGGTGAGAGCATCTGGGGATGCTGATGCACTTTGGCTGTCTTGGCCTGGAGTGAGGGATGGGAGCTGCTCTGTTGGATAAATCCTCATCCCAGTTCTTCAGACCTGTCTCCCTGCTGGCTGCCTTTGTTGACCTCTGGAAATTGAGAAATTCCAGGGTTTTTTAGCAGATGAACTCATGGTGACTGTTGGCATCTGTAAATAAAATCCAGGAAGGATCTGCCGGGACAGTACGGTGGAACTCTGCTATCCACAGCACTGCACGAGGAATATCCTACTCCAGACCCCATCAACTTCTCTGTGGGAACTGGAAAAAGCACATCCTGCTTTTCCTTTCAGTTTCATATGGTTAACTGGATGTTTTTTGTGCTTTTCAGGTGCTGGAGAGTCTGGGAAAAGCACCATCGTGAAGCAGATGAAGTGAGTGCAGGCTGGAACCTCTGTTTTTGTGTGAGATGGGATAAGAAATGTGTGGTGCCCTTCTGGTTTGGCTTGGGAATAATAACCTGGTGTTCTTCCAGGATTATCCATGAGGATGGCTACTCAGAGGAGGAATGCAAACAGTATAAAGTGGTTGTGTACAGCAACACCATCCAATCCATCATAGCCATCATCAGAGCCATGGGGAGGCTAAAGATAGACTTTGGAGAAGTTGCCAGAGCAGTGAGTATTCCATTTATTTCCTTTGTCTGAATTGTGTTAATGAATCCTGGAATTTCAGTCCGGGACAGAATACATTTGTTACAAGATAAAGTATCAAAAAACCTGTCATAACTTTAGTGTATTGTCAGTACAAAGCATCAATATTTTACTGAGGTTTTGGGTAAGAATCCTTAGTAGCTTGAATGCTCAAAAAATTTTAAGAAGTCTTAAAATCTTTCTCTAAATTATTTGAATTTTTGGGAATTTTGAGTTTGAAATTTTGGGAGGTTTGAGGCCCTGCTTTTCCTCTCCCATCTAACTCTGCGCATTCCCTGGCCTGCTTCTTGCATTTGTGTCCAGCACTTTGAGCTGGAAGTCAGGAAGCCTTGATCCTTGTGGTGGTGGGAAAGGCACAGAGTGGGAACTAGGGACTCCTGGAAATGTGCAGGAGAAAGGAATTGTGTCAGCACAGGGCTGCACTGTGACTGTTCCGCCTCGTGCTACAGTTGCTCGAGCCCCGGATGGTTCGAATTTATGGTATTTATTTTGGATTTATGATTCCAAGTCCTGGCCAAAGGGCACATCTGCACTCACATGTTCACCCAGGCTGTTGTCCAGCTGCTGCTCCAAATCCTCCTGGAGTTCTCTTCCACCTTTCCTGGTGCTTGTCAAAGCCAAGTTGGGATCTTGGAGCTGGAATGGGGAAGATGCTGACTCCAAGTCCTTTCTCAGTTTTCTGCCCATGCTGAGGTGGCTTCACAAGAGCTGAGTGCCGTGAATTTTTGCCATCCCGAAGGGCAGAAACCTTGCCATGCTTTCCCAGGAAAAGGCCAAGGATAGCCAAATGCATCAAACCATGGAGTGACCTACACAGATCCAGAACCGGGGTCCCTCTGCATTTTGGCTGTTAACACCTCAATAAAGTGGATTTGGGATCAGCACCCTGAGCTTGGCACATGCCCAGGGGGATTTGGGGCTCAGGGGAGAGGAGCCAGTGTTAGGAGGAGAATCCTGGGATAGTGGAAGGTCTCTCACAGCTCCCAGAAGGACCTGACAGGTCTGATCAGGGTAGGAATAAAAGCAGAGGGGGCTTTGGGGCAGTGTGGGGTTCCCTGTCCTAATCCACTGGATAACTTGGACAAGAGCCAGGTCCTGCGCTGGCTTCTGAGGGGGATTTTTCATGCTCAGATCCTGATCAGTCCATCCCATCTCCTGATGAGATGTTTTATTAAGGAGTCAGTCTCCCTCACTTCCGACAGCTCTAGCAGCAAAAGGCAAATCCTCAAAGCTTTGATCCCATCATCTCTCAGAACTCACTTTCTTTCCCTTTTCCCTGTGCTGTGCCACGCCAACAGAGGTTTTCCAGGTCAAACCTCCAGTTCAGTTCATTGGTCTGGAGTAGCACATCAGCATTCCCACCTTTTCTCTGGAACATTGCACCAAATCACTGAAACCCCATGGTTTTGATGGGAATGGTGCCTTCGGAGCTGTGATCCCCATGGAAGTGCTGTGGCCATCTCTGATCAGGGCATCTCACCCCACAGCCTGGAGCGTCTTCCCCAAAACTTCCCTTTCTGGCTGCAGGAGGTCAACAACTCCATGACTTTTGGGAGAAAACTGGATGGACTGGACGGTGATTAATTAGAACAGTGATTAATTAGATCCCAAGATGTTGAACCTTGCTGTTGGTGCCAGGAAGGGGAAGGTCTCAGTGGATGGACATCCCAAATGATGCGTTCTCTGTCCTGCAGGACGATGCCCGGCAGCTGTTCGTGCTGGCAGGGAGCGCGGAGGAGGGAATGATGACGGCTGAGCTGGCTGGAGTCATCAAACGGCTCTGGAGAGACCCTGGAGTGCAGGCCTGCTTCAGCAGATCCAGGGAATACCAGCTGAACGATTCTGCATCCTAGTAAGGAACCATTAGCAGCTTCTGGGCTCTTCCCAGCTCCCAGCATGGTGCAGAAGGGGCCGGTGTGGCTGGAGCAGGGTGGGACTGGGTGGGAAGGTCCTGTCTGCACTGGGCTGGGCTCACAGGGGGATGTGGTGCTGTTTGTCTTCCCTCTATGGAGCGTTGGGGAAAACCCCACATTCCTTGTTTTGTGCCTTGGTGAATTTAATCCTGGATGGTTTGGGTTGGGAGGGACCTTAGAGGTCTCGTTCCACCCCTGCCATGGGCCCGGACACCTTCTAGTAGCCCAGGGTGCTCCAAGCCCTGTCCAACCTGGCCTTGGACACTTCCAGGGCTGGGGCAGCCACAGCTGCTCTGGGCAGCCTGTGCCAGGGCCTCCCCACCCTCATAGGGAGGGATTGAATGTAATTTTGAAAAATGTGATTTTTGACAAATGTGCTGGTTTCATGGAAGAAACTTGGCATCTTGTGTGAAGGTGGACATGAGCCCAGATGTGCCCAGGGGGACAAGAGGCCAAAGGCACCTGGCTTGGATCAGGAACATCCAGTGCCCGTCCAGCAGGACCATCCAGTGCCCGTCCCCTGCGCTGGGCATTGCTGAGGCCCCACCTCCAATCTTGGGGTCAGTTTTGGGTTTCTCATGACAAGAAGGACATTGAGGGGCTGGAGCGTGACCAGGGAAGGGAACGGAGCTGAGGAAGGGTCTGGAGCCCCAGGAGCAGCTGAGGGAGCTGGGAAAGGGGCTCAGGCTGGAGCAAAGGAGGAGCAGCTGCTGAGCACTGAATTAGAGACCACTGAGAAAATGAGAGAGAGGAACCAGTCAGGTTCCTTGATCCTACAGAAAGAATGGGAATAGACAAAAGAAAAACAAAAATAATCCTTTAAACTGTGGTGGCTCTTCCACTGGGGAGAATTTCTCCATGGAAAGGGTGCTCAGGCCTTGGCAGGGGCTGCCCAGGGCTGGAGTTCCCATCCCTGGAGATGTTCATGGAACAACTGGATGTGGCACTCAGTGCTCTGTTCTGGTCTGGTGACAAGGTCAGTGGTTGGACTCCATGATCCTGGAGGTCTTTTCCAAGCTCAGTGTTTCTGGGATTCTGTGGAAGTGGCAAGTTCTCAGCTGTGTCACCTCCATTGTCCCTGCACAGGGGAGCAACACTCCTAAAACTTAAGCTGCCACTTTCCTGACATTCAGCAATTTCTGAAATGGGATCTCCTCACCTGGCAGGTCAATATTCCCAGTTTTCTCCTTACAGCTTTCCCTTTCCTCCTGTCCCTATGCCTGGCACCTCACAGGCAATGCTGTCTCTAAACTGTTCTGATTCTAAAATCTTCTTGTCCTGGTCCTAAAATCAACACAGCTGTAGAACACCTGGAAGGTTCCAAGTAGATAAACAGGCTGCTAATGGAATTTTTGATGAAATGCCTGATCTTTTTCCAAGGGCAGGTTAGTGCAGGAAAGGGAAACTGTTTCTTTAATGAGTAAAACAGTTGTTGGGTTTTTCCCCTCTTTTCTTTTTAAACTCACATTCTTTGTGTCTCTACAACAAATATTTGACACCCTGAAAGGTGATCTTGGGGTTCAGCATTTCTAGCTGAAAACTCATCTCAATTTAAGCTTTAAACCTTGGAAAAATGAGTTGGGAGGAGCATTGTGGAGAAGCTTTAGCTGTGCCACAGCTCACTGCCTGCAGGGTTTTGCTGTTCAGAGCATATTTAAGCTTGAAAATAAGGCAGAATCCTTCTAAATTTGCAGCACCTTGGCAGGGGTTTGTATCAAGGGAAGGGCTGACAGGAGACTTCTTGGATTTGTGCATGCCTTTGCAGCAGGAAAGGAGGAAGGCCAGGTTCCAAGGGAGGGAAGATTGATGAGGAGGGGGAAAGGAAGGAATGATTTAATGGAAAGATGTGAAGAAGAGGAGGAAAGATGAAGGACTTGGGCAGAGAGCAGGAAT
>NW_008239114.1:377759-395325 GCF_000691975.1 Corvus brachyrhynchos | reverse complement strand
AGAGGAGGAGGCTGAAGGCAGCTGAAGAAAAGGAGCAGATGGGGAAAAGAGGGTGTTACCCTGCTTTTGTAGGTACCTGCTTGACCCAACTGCCTTCCAGGGGTGGGATTTTGGAGGGTTCTTCCCATTTCTGGATATTTGCCACCCACCCATGTCCAGGTGCAGGTGTGGCTGCTGCCAGGAGCTGGCACAGCCTGGGATGGGGACATTGCACCCGGGATGAGCCACCCAGGCATTTCCTGAGGAGTGCCCCAGAAAATTCAGCTTCCTGTCCCAAAACCACAGGAAGTTGCACCAAACCAATGTTATTGTGCATCTGTAGCTCGGCAACTTCGTGGTTGAGAAATGCTGCCAGTGGGTTCATTTCTTCACAGCAAGTTCACGCTGGTAAAGGGCTGGATCTTCCACCGGACTTGCAGAATTCCCTGGGTTTTCCTTCCCCTCAGCACATGGCTCCTGACCTGCCTTATCTCTTGTGTTCCCCAATTAATTTCCTTCTCCACGCTTAGAATCATGGAATATCCTGAGCTGGAAGGGACCCACAAGGATCATCAAGTCCAACTCCTGGCCTTGCACAGGACATCCCCAAATCCCACCCTGTGTTTGAGGGGATTTTGTTCCATGGATGAGAGCATTGTCCAAATGCTCCTTGGGCTCTGGCAGCCTTGAGGCTGTGACCATTGCCTGGGGAGCTGTTCCAGTGCCTGACCACCAGGGATGGATGTCCTGCATCCCTTTTTGTGCTGGGATGATGTAGGCTTTGTCCCACTTCTCTTGGGAATTTCACTTCCCTGTTCCTTTCATTATCTCCTGCAAACAGCACTGAAACCTCAGGGTGAGCAGCCATTAAATCCATGCCCCATTTGCTGGTTTTCCAGCTGAAATCCAGTTTTGTGCTGTGCTTCCAGACCAGTTCTGGCTCCGCATCAGATTCTGGGGCTGAGACACGTGGAATGGAGGAAGAGAGGAACAGACAAGTAACTGCTTGTGAAAATCAGGTGGCATCAAGAGCAGGGGTGCTGTGGCAGAGAGCTGAGCATTTCAGCAGGGAATTGTTCCAAAAATTCCCCTTCCTGCTGTTTCCTGCATCACTGAGCCCTTTCCCTTGTGCAGGCAGAGATCCTGCCTGTCGGAGCACTGCCCTGGCAGGCTGGAGGTGGTGTGGGAGGAGAGGGGGTGGAGGATAACACTAATCCAAACAATTTCTCCTGGAATCATAGTGTTTTCCATGTTTTCTTCCTTTTTCTTGTCTTAAAAAGAACACTTGAGTAGCTCCTGGTCCAGGCTGTTGATGTGGAAATGCTCAGTGCCTTTCCCAGCACAGTCTGCTAAAGCCCCCTGGAGCCACCCTGGGTTTTGTGGAATATTGCAAACATTTCTTTTTTTAACTCTCCTTTTTGCAACTTCCCATTTGTCTTTCCCTCTGACGTGAGCAGTGGCTCCGTGGCTCCCAGCTCCTGCCTCCAGCCAGGGCCGTGGAGAAGCATTTGGGACCTCTGTGCACAGCTGGGAAAGGGAACTTAAATCCAATCTCATTCCACTGGGCAAGGACACCTTCCACTGTCCCAGGGTGCTCCAAGCCCTGTCCAACCTGGCCTTGGACACTTCCAGGGATCCAGGGGCAGCCACAGCTGCTCTGGGCACCCTGTGCCAGGGCCTCCCCACCCTCACAGGGAAGGATTCCTTCCCAATATTCAATCTAACCCTGCCCTCCAGCAGTGGGAAGCCATTCCCTGTGTCCTGCCACTCCATGCCCTTGTCCCAAGTCCTTCCAGCTCTCCTGGAGCCCCTTTAGGCACTGGAAGGGGCTCTGAGGTCTCCATCCCTGGAGCCTTCTCTTCTCCAGGCTGAGCATTCCCAGCTCTCTCAGCCTGGCTCCAGAATCATGGAATCCCAGGATTAAGGGACCTTAAAACCCATCCCATTCCACCCCCTGCCATGGCAGGGACACACCTTCCACTATCCCAGGTTGTTCCAAGCCCTGTCCAGTCTGGCATTGGCCACTTCTGGGGATGGGGCAGTCACAGCTTCTTGGGGCATTCCATTCCAGGGCTTCACCACACTCACAGGGAGGAATTCCTTCCCCATATCCCATCTAAACCCCTGTTCAGGGTGCAGCAGGGTGAATGTGAAGGATATTTCCATTTCACACATCTCCAGATTTTCAAGATACTTGGAAATGTCACCAAGCACATAACGCTTTAAAGTGTTTTCGTTCCTAGTTTTGATACTTTTCCCAGAATTCAGGCAGATCCCAGCCTGTAGGTAATTATCTGCAGTCTCACGGGCAATTAGCACAGTTCCTGATCAGCCTTCATCTACTCCTGCAGGTCTCTTCGTGTTCCCAAATGCCACTTCTGGCCTGAATTCCCTGACATGATGCTGGATAAAACCTAGATTATTTCTAAGTGGGTTTTTTTCCTCCCCTCCTTTTCTCCCCTCCTCCTTTCCCCCCCCTCCTTTTTTTCCCTCCTTCTCTTTTTCCCCCTCGTCTTTTATCCCTCCCCTCCTCTTCCATCCCCTTTTTTCCTCTCCCCTTTTTTCCTCCCCTCTTTCCCCCCCTTCTTCTTTTTCCCCTCCTCCTCTCCCTCCTTCCCCCCTTAAGGACTTTCAGAGCTATTTGTGCCTTTCAAATCCTTCCTCCTAGCACCAAAAGGAGTGAATTGTACGGGAAATCACCATTCCAAGGTTGCTGTGAGCAGGATAATGAGGGGAGGAGCTCTATTATCTTCCTTGTCCACATCCCAGCATCCCTGTCCTGCCATCAGTGCTTCCTAGAGCTGTCTGGGTGTGGGATGAGACAGGACTGGAGCTGGCACGTTTCCTGATCAGACTGGAATTCCCAATACAGCGTGATCAGAGAGCTGGGAATGTACAGCCTGGAGAAGAGAAGGCTCCAGGGAGATGTTAGAGCTCCTTCAAGTACCTAAAGCTGGAGGGGGGCTTCAGCCAAGGGCCTGGAGTGACTCAACAAGAGGGAATGGCTTCCCACTGCCAGAGGGCAGGGATAGATGGGATATTGAGGAGAAATCCCTCCCTGTGAGGGTGGGGAGGCCCTGGCACAGGGTGCCCAGAGCAGCTGTGGCTGCCCCTGGATCCCTGGCAGTGTCCAAGGCCAGGTTGGACAGGGCTTGGAGCAACCTGGGATAGTGGGAGGTGTCCCTGCCCATGGCAGGGGTGGAAAGAGATGGGCTTTAAAGTCTCTTCCCACCCAAACCATCCTGGAATTCTGGGATTTGATGATCTCTGCACACATAGGTTGTCCCAGGAATGCTTGGAGAAGTCAGCAGGACAAATGAGTGCCACTGTAGGTTTGATCAGCACTTTTTTGTACTCAGGGCCTCATTTTAAGCATGAAAAAATAAGGAAAACAAACCTAAATTGGCTTTTTGGAAGCTTGTGGTGTTGAAGGATGAGGAATAGCTGGCTCTGTAAACACAGGGATCCAAGGGGGGAAGGAGAGATGCAGCCTCAGCATATGGAGGTGAAGGAGGTGGTGGGAAGGGATTGGAAATGTGTGGGATGAGGAGAGGCACAGCAAGGTCTGTGTTTGTTCTCAGAGCTGTTTGTGAGGGGTGTCTCTGACTGGGAGCAGTCTGACTGTGGCAGCCGGGGCCAGGAGTCACTGGGAGCAAGGAAATTCAGAGTGTGCTTTTCCAGCTTTTTGGAGTGTCTTTTTCAAGTTCCACTTAATCTGAAATACAAGTGGCACTAGCTGGGCTCCGCAGCCTGGATTTTTGGGAGGACAGAGCTGCTTCCTCTGCCCACACTTGGCAGGGCTTCCAGGGTTTCCCAGAAATCCCCTTTGCTGGGTTTTCCAGCTGCTTATCTTTCCGTGGGATTTGCCCTTTAGATCTCCCTGGAATTAGTCTGGCAAAATTTATTGTTTCAGGCAGCACCACTGAATCTGATACACCTTATTCCCTGATCGAGTTTGTTTGGTGGGAGTTTGCCAGATCCATTCCCTCCTCCCTGGCTGCTCCAAAAGCCTGAATTAGGAATTACACCCTTTTCAGTGCCCAAACTTCCAACTGACTGTTGGGAGCAGGTGCTTTATAGCTTCAGCTTGGGCTTGGCAGTGCTGGGATAAGTTGGACTTTATCTTAAAGGTCTTTTCCAACCCAAATGATTCCATGATTTATCACATCGGTGGTGTGACCTGTACCAAAGCCAGGCTTTGAGGAGCTGCTGGGTCAGTTCTTAGCATTCCCGCTGGCTTTTGATCCATTGCAGCTCAGATCAACTTAAGCTGGTAGGAGAGAGAGAGGAGAAATAAAATCTGTGCGTGTGACTTCCTCAGCAGAAATATTCCTTGGTAGAAGCTCTGGAAGGTAAATACCTTCCAATTCGTGTTTTACTAAACCGAAACTAAAGCCAGGCTCAACCCTGGTCACAGAGCAGCTCAGACCTGCTGTCCCTTTGGAGCTGAGGGAGGGATGAGAGGACTGGCTCTTCCTGCACTAAATCCACTCTCAGATGCCAGCTCTGTGGGAAAAGCCCCGTGGCACCGGGCAGGTCCTGGCAGATCATTGGGATCTGGGGTTTAGAAACAAGGCAGGGCTCTGCAAATCCTGGCAGTCCTGGCCAGGGATGTGCTGGAGCTGGTGGAGGAGGGATGTGTTGCTGGGGTTCCTAGCACAGCTTCCAGGCACATGGGAAGAAGCGATTCCTGGCTGACAATGGATCTGTGATAATAATGTGTGTTCTGGGAGGGTTTATTACACCCATCAGAGCCCTCGTGCCCCTGAATCCTCCCAGTGACACAGGGCTGTGCTGATTAAAACCTGCTCTGGAGAAAGAGTAAGGCCTGTGCCACCCCAGCAGAGCTGTAGGATCCCTGTCATCTTTGTGAAAGCAGGAGGCTGAGCCTGGAGGGAAGATGAGCTCAGAGGTGTTGCTGGCTGGAGTGGGATTTCTGATCCCGCTGGGGATCATCTATGCCTCGTGCCGGTGTGCCTGAGAGCTGAACTCCAAGAGGAATGTGCTGGGGCTGGAATTAGCTGGGGTCTTGATGGGAAAATTGCTGCAAGGATGTGGCTTCCTTCGGGGCTGTATCCTCAGAGAGTGTTGTGTCAGCTTGTTGGGGAAGGAGGTGACTGGATCTGCCTGGTTTGGGATGGTTTTTAAGGCTTCATCCCTCCCTCCCGGCTCCTTTGACGCATCCCTGCCTTTAACAGCAAACCCTTGGATTTATTGCCTTGTGCTTTGAAGCGAGAGACCTTGACTGTGGATTGCCCTGGGAAATCCAGCCCTGGCACGGCTCTGCATTCCCTCCCTGCCCTCCCCAGCCAGCTCAGCTCCACCAGCACCACCTCCAAGGTCATCCAGGGAGGGGTTAAAATCCCCAAACCCCCAAAACATCCCTCAGGACAGCCCAGGGGGGTTGTTTGCTTCCATGGCTGTGCTGTGTGAGGGAGATAAATAAATTCTGTGCTTTGTTCTGCAGTTTATAAAAGATTCATGGTGAGGCAGCCGACTAAAAAAAGCCTCTTGTGTTGTCTCTTCTGGTTTAGTTACCTAAATGACTTGGATAGAATATCCCAGCCGACCTACATTCCCACTCAGCAGGATGTGCTGCGGACCAGAGTGAAAACTACAGGAATCGTGGAGACTCACTTCACCTTCAAGGACCTGTATTTCAAGTGAGTGAGGGGCTCTGCCCGTGCCCCGTGCTGGGGGCACATCCCACACTTGCTCCTGGTTTAACTGTCCTCCTTCCCTCCGTTATCCCTCTCCGCTGGCGGCGCTCACTGGAGAGACCGGTTTGACTTTGATTTGCCTTCTGTTCTTTTCAGCTGCTTTTATGTTGGAATCGCAGACACAGGTACTGACTGCTCGTTTCCAGGATCCAATCCCAAAAATAATACTAAAAGGACACTGACTGGAGTTTGAGTTTGAGTTTAACCCTTTCCTCGGAGCAGAGGAACCGAGGCGTGCCTGCAGCCAGGCTGTGGCTCCGGGATGCATGGTGTGCTCCATGTGTTCCTCTTGGAATTGCCAGCCTGTGCCTGGCACTGCAGGGGCTGGGACTTTCCTGTCCCCTCTGCTGATCCAGTCCCTGCCAGGCTGTGGATCCAGCCTGCTCCTGGCAGTGTCCCTTTACATGTCACTAACGAGCTTCCTCTAACCTCAGAGCGGCTCCCACTGCCTCCGTATGCTGAGGCTGCATCCCTCCTTCCTCACCTTGGATCCATGTAGCTCCCCTTCCTGCTGCTTAGGAATTCCTCGCTTCAGATCCCACGTGTGCTCCTGACAAGCAGCTGGAGCCCCAGGGCACTCCAGTGCCGGAGGCTGGGTGTAGGACAGCGCAGTGCCTGTGGCTCAGCCCCATTCCCTCTGTCTGTGCCAATGGTTTGGAGCCTTTCCTGTTCGTGTTCCTGAAAAGCGTTTGTTGGCTTCTTTATAAATGGGCTGTGAAACACTCTGATGGAGTTGCAGCAAAATCCAAGGGTTTTAACAGGATCCCAGACTGGTTTGGATTGGAAGGGACCTCAAATTCCATCCCATTCCAGCCCCTGCCATGGGCAGAGACACCTCCCACTATCCCAGGGTGCTCCAAGCCCCATCCAACCTGGCCTTGGACACCTCCAGGGATCCAGGGGCAGCCACAGCTGCTCTGGGCACCCTGTGCCAGGGCCTCCCCACCCTCACAAGGGAGAATTCCTTCCCAAGATCCCATCTATCCCTGCCCTCTGGCAGTGGGAAGCCATTCCCTGTGTCCTGTCCCTCCAGGACCTTGTCCCAAGTCCCTCTCCAGCTCTCCTGGAGCCCCTTTAGGCACTGGACTCTCAGGTTTCTCTGGAGCCTTCTCCTTCCCAGCTCTCCCAGCCTGGCTCCAGAGCAGAGGGGCTCCAGTCCTTGGAGCATCTCCATGGTCTCCTCTGGAGAAGGAAACTTTTGCACAGTTTTTGGGAGAGCAGCATTTTGGCTTCTGAACTGTGCAATTTAAGAACATTTTTAACAAAAATGCCAAAGTACTCGGCATCATCGATTTATTTATGCAGCTTCTGGTCCATCCAAGGAATAACTTGTCTTCTCGTGGTGATGGATCAGGATTAGCATCTCCAGTGTGTTCCTTTAATCATCTCCACCCTCCTTCCTGATCCCACCCGGAGCCATCGATCATGTGCAGGGCGAGGTGCTGTCCTGGAGGGATTTGCTCCACAAAGGGAAGCATTAATCCTTGGGAAACCCTGGTGCTGCCAGCTCTGCCTTGATATTCCATCTCAGCCATTAATAATGGGATGGGGAAGCTGCAGTGACTGGAATTGGGATGAGCTGAGTTGTCAGGGATGCTCTTCCTTCATGGATCTCTCTGTGCTAACGGCAAATGATTCCAGCCATGTAAATATCCTGGATCCTCACAGAGATTTCCATCTTTCCTTCTAGACCAGAGGGTTAAATAGGAGATGGGAGTTAGTTCAGTATCATTAAATTCCCCCCTGGACAGCTCCTTGTCTGCTCTGGGAACAAATCAATATCTATGACTTAATAACTCAGATATTAACTTGATTTAATTAAATCCCAATCCTGGGCTTTCATCAAAATATTTGGATGAGCAGGGGGCTGGAACTACCTGTGACACAAATTCCTATTTAATTAGAAATTAATTTAATTTTTACAGAAATCCCGTAAGCAGCTGCACAGCCTTTAACCTCCAGTACCTCAGATTATTTTTTAATACATGAAATTATTTCTTAACCCCATTAATTTCTTCCTGGGTCCCAGCAGGAGCTTGCAGGTGTAGCGTGTTCCCGATAATCCATTTCCCTGGAAGCGCTTTGAGAAGGTGTTTGGAGTCCAGTCAAGCAAATGGGTTGTTGCTAAGGAAATAGGAGAGAGAACAAAATCAGCAGAGCTCTGGATGGTAGCTTCCAGTTCTTCCTACTGACAGCCAGAGACGTGGGATAGAATCATAGAATGGTTTGGAAGCTCATCTTGTTCCACTCCCCTGCGACAGGCAGGGACCCCTTCCACTAGCCCAGGTTGCTGCAAGCTCTATCCACCCTGGCTTGAAAGAAAATAGAGAATTCTGATTTAAAATCCCCTCTCCCAAGATGGGAATTTTAAAACCCCCTCTCCTGAGGGAAGCTCCTGAAACCCTGCGTGTTCCCAACCTGCTGCTCAGCCTTCCCCATCCTTGGGAACGCCACGGGGGCCAGGCAGGAGGGGTGTGCTCAGCTCCTGAGCCCCTTCCCCCGCCTCTGCCAGGATGTTCGACGTGGGAGGGCAGCGCTCAGAGCGGAAGAAGTGGATCCACTGCTTCGAGGGAGTGACAGCCATCATTTTCTGCGTGGCCCTGAGCGACTACGACCTCGTGCTGGCTGAGGACGAGGAGATGGTGCGTGATGTGGGGTTTATGGCTGCATGGAAGGGAGCTGGGAGCATCCTAGCTCCATCCTGCAGCAGGCTGGAATGTTCCTGGCATATTCCTCCTGTTAAATTGTCTGAGAGCTGCAAGGACAAGCACTCCTTGGATCAGCCGGTGGAATCTTGCCCCACAAAGTGATAAACACAACCCATCAATGAGGTTTTCCACCGTCCTGGTTGCTGGGAGGTGCCTGGAGTTGTTCTCATGGCTTGTTCCCTACGTGTGAGTCACTCCAGGAAGGAACAGGAGGAGGTGACTTGTCCCCCTGTGCTCCTCCTGGGGCAATGGCAGTGAGGATGTGGCGGTGACACCCCAATTTTGAGTCTGGCCTGTGCAGCAGATCCTCTGTCCCCCATCCCACCCTTCCCTAACATCTCTCCCATTGGATTTCTTTTTCCAGAACCGGATGCATGAGAGTATGAAACTCTTTGACAGCATTTGTAACAACAAATGGTTCACAGACACCTCCATCATCCTCTTCCTGAACAAGAAAGACCTGTTTGAGGAGAAGATTAAGAAGAGCCCACTAACGATCTGCTACCCGGAGTACACAGGTAGGCCGGGAATGAGTGAGTCAGAGCCTTACACAACCCAGAATCAGTTACAAACTTTTCCCCCAATTCCTTGCCTGTGTCTCCTGGACAGTGTCTCTGGCCTGTTCAGTGGGCACCTGGTAGCTTGTTTTCTTGGAAGAGCTGTGCGTGGAAACAACCTTTGTCCTTCCCTGGAATATGAACCCCAAAGTGTTGCGCTCCAGCAAATCGAGGTCACTCCTCCTTTTCCACACCTTACTAGGACAATAATTCCATTTAAATTCAGTTTTGGAGGATGTGGAACTTAACCACATCCTGCTCTGGCTCCTGTCCACCCTGGAGCGTCCGTGTTTGGCGTGGATTCTTCTGGAGCCCATGCCTGCTGTGGTTCCACACAGGTGGAAGGCTTTACCTGGACACTGCTCGAGGCATTTACATGTTTAAAAAACCCTTCCAATCTCTTCAAACCTGTTGATTTCTTTGATTCCCAGAGAAGATGTGGATTCCCTGTCCCTGCAAGTGCTCCAGGCCAGGCTGGACAAGGCTTGGAGCAACCTGGTGTAGTGCAGGGTGTCCCTATTCATGGCAGGGGGTGGAATGAAATGGGCTTGAAGGTCCCTTCCAGCCCGTGATTCATATGATTTGTCACTTTTGTGGAGCGTGGCTGTCCCAGCACACAGCAATCCCTGGATCCCATGTCCAAGGTCACTGCCCAGGAGCTGGGAATAGAGCTCAGATCTCCTAGAAGGAGTTAATGGTGGATTTGGATTTGTAGCTGGATAAGGCAGATGGTTGCAAGCAGCTTAATACGGACTTAAAAGCTCCCGTGAGCTGGTGGGCAAAGCCAGGGATCTTTTCCTTTCCAGGCTCCAACACGTACGAGGAGGCAGCCGCCTACATCCAGTGCCAGTTCGAGGATCTGAACCGGAGGAAGGACACCAAGGAGATCTACACCCACTTCACCTGCGCCACCGACACCAAGAACGTCCAGTTCGTCTTCGACGCCGTCACCGACGTCATCATCAAAAACAACCTCAAGGAGTGTGGGCTCTACTGAGAGGTAAATGCAGCTCCGGGTGTCCCGCTGGGAACGGCTCTCTCTGCTCCCTTCTACATTCCTGGTTTCCTTCCCAGTGTTTCTGCCTGGTGAGCCCCAGACTCCTGCTGCCTCGTGGGGACAGCGACGAGCATGACCCAGGAGCAGGGAACACGTGGAATCCTGGAATTCTTTAGCACAATCTTCTGTCTTAGGGACCTTCTGTTGCTGTGGGATGTGGAATTAGGGCACAGTGAAGCCACGTAGTGGGAGTAGATCCTCCTGGCATCGTTGGACGGCGTGATCTCCGGGGTGTGCGGTGGATTCCAGCTGGATTCCAGACCTTGGATATGTAGCTTTCTCTCTTCCTTTGGTTAACAAGCCACCACTAGTCTGTTTTTAAGGTTATTTTTTTTTTTCCATCGAGAAAACTATAACTTTACTAAACTTTATTTCTTTATTTGCAAACCTTGTTTTAAAAATAATAATAATTAAAAAAAAGCAACAAAAAAAAAAAATCACTTAACTATGCACATGTGAGCAGATCCTGCAGAAAATATTCCTCTTAGCAGGAATTCCTTGTTTTTAACACTTGCTGTGGCCAGGATTTAATATTTCTGCAGCTACTAAGGGATCCTTAGAGCTTCGGCTTTTTTTCCATGTGTGATTTGTTACCATCCTGCACCCCCCCAGGCTTTGGGAAAGGCTCCTTGCAGCAGAAGGAGGGTTTAGGTTCTGTTTGAGGGTTTGAGCCCAGTTTTATGCCAGTATTGGAAGGGATTTGTGCTCAGCATAATCCTGGCTCGGTGGGAAGAGGAGCTGAGCCCTCGCTGGGGGGAAAACTGCTGCTCCCAAGCTCCCAAACCACTGATTCCTGTGCATTTTTTGGGATGAAAACGGTGGATTGTTCTGTGCTGCCTTTCCCGTGGCCCTCCCTGCCCAGCCCTGTCCTGAGCATGCCTTTACTTTGTCTGTGTGGTGCCAAATCCCTGTTTCCCTATAGTGCCATCCCTAACCAGTCCTACATTCCTTTGCTGATCCATGATTGCATCCAGACTCTTCCCAGTTTGTCATGTGTACAGTTGGATCTGTTAGACTTGTTGGCAGTATTAAAATGGTGAGTAAAGCTTGTAGCCTTTTCTCCACTTTATTCTTCCTTTTTCCAGGAGCATTCTCAGCTTTTGTGCTTTGCTGGAGAAGGAAATGAGGAGCTTTGATGGGAATTGGGAATTACCTGGACAGGGAGGTTCCTCGTGCTTTATCACCTACCACTGCTCCCAAAGACTTGGGTCGTGCTGGCACAATTGGAACATGCCAGGAATCCCATTGCCCATGGGGTTATTGGCAGATGGATAATTACTGCTTATTTGTAGCCCAAACCTCACTGGCTGCTGTGAACCTGATGGGAATTCTGCTCTGGGTGCTTCTGCAGGATGGAGGTGGGACTGTTCTGAGAACACTTGGTTAGAAATCCAGGATGAATTCCCCAGGGAGGCTTGTGGGTGCTGGCAAGGAGAGCCCTGAGGGAGATTCCCTGTTCTAGAATCTTTTCCAAGCTCTCTGGTGCTGTGTCTGGTTAACAATTCCCTTCCAGCCACTTATGGGATAACTCATCCTTTCAACTCATCCAGGAGCTTCATCTCATCCAGGCGCTCTGGCCAGGAAGTTTTTTGGGATGGTGACCCCCATCCCACCCCCCAGGAGCCCAGCAGTGGCCATGGGGTGTTCCAGGTGAGATCCAGAGATCTATACACCCCCAGAATGGCTGCAAAGCGTGTGAAATTTCCCTTGATCCAAGCTCTGGGACGCAGGAATGGAGCGAAGTGGAAGTGGGAGAAAGGAAGAACATCCACGTCATGCGTATTCTTTTATTGTGTTTTCCTACAGTTAAATGAAGCTGGATGGGAGATCTCTGCAGGAAACAGGGAGAGGATGGATACAGGGCTCATCTATGGATTATTTACAAACAGACAGAGCAAATGCAGCTCTAAGTAGCAGAACAAAAATCTTTCAAGTAACCATTTCCTCTTTATCCAGCCCATTCCCGGGCTGGAGTTGGGATTCCCTTCCTCAGCCCCTCCTGCCTGGGAAATTCCCTCCATGTAGGGCCCAAAACAACCCCAAAACCCCCTGATTTCTCCTGCCCAAGGGTTGAGGTTTGTTCCCAAGAAAGACTGAGGTTGGTTCCCAGAAGCGACTTGGAGGTAACTCAGCCTCCACTTTCCCCAGAAATTCCAGCCTGGATTAATCCAGCTTCGATCCAAGGGCAGGAATGGGCTGCAGAGGGATGGGCAAGGGGACAACATCTATCCTACCTCCCAAACTCCCTCATGTTTCCTATTCCTGGCTGTGCTCTATGGTGTCAAACCTCCTGTAAAACGCCGGGAACAGGGGTTCTTCCTTGGAAAAAAAAAAAAGAGGAAATGGCCATGAAAGGGAGCAGGAAGTTGAGCTTCAGCTCCTTCCTTGTTTGGGTTTGGAAGGAGGCGGATTTGGGCAGGTCATAGAAAAAGTGGGAGTGAGTGACGTGTGGTGGGGGTTGGTTCTTCCTTTGGCTCTGCTCAGCAGAACGGTGAGACGGGAATGTTTTCTTCTTCTGGGAGGGAGGGAGAGAGAACAGGGAGTTAAACACACCCAGGGAAGGGCTTAGAGGAGCAATTTTATGGAAACAAGGGAAAAACTCAGGTGGGGTTCAGGGACTTGTGTCACCTCATCCCTGTGCCTTCCTCCATGGGGATGAGGATGGAGCATCCCGCTCCCCCCCCCTTTCCAGGTGTCACCTTCTGGTGCCTCCTGCCTGCAGGGAACCTGCTTGAGGATTTTTTTTTAAGCTTTTTCCTGCTTTTCTGTTAATATTCAAGGATAAGGGAAGCACCAGAGGTTCCCTGAAAAGCAAAGTGTCAGAGCCAGTGGCAGGGAGCTGTTTGGAAAGGGGGGAGAGACGATGGAACTCCTGCTGCCGCTCAGACTAGTGCAAGAATTAGGATGATAAACCCTAATTAGGGTGATAAACCCTAATTAAAGTTTTAAGATGAGCTAAAAGGCTGAGAGCAGCAGAGTGTGCCTTGGGATATTCCCATCCGCTGAGCCTGGGCAGGTGGAATTGCAACAGGAGAGAAATAAAATGATTCCCTTTAGCTCAGGGGGAGGATTGGGGCTGGAATCTGTTGTTTTCATCACTCCATGTGCAAGGATGGGAATTGTCCATCTGAGCCCACCCCACTGTGGGATGAGACTGAATCCCATGGGAGCTCAGCACAGGGATGTGACCCCGTCCCTGGGCTA
Source organism: Corvus brachyrhynchos (assembly GCF_000691975.1). NCBI lineage: Eukaryota > Metazoa > Chordata > Aves > Passeriformes > Corvidae > Corvus > Corvus brachyrhynchos. The sequence continues at coordinate 382,100 of NW_008239114.1, read as the reverse complement.
ATGGCACCCCAGACTCCCCCCTCCTCACTGCTCCCAGTCCATCCTCCCCTCCCCTACTCCTAGGATTTCCAGGATTTGATGGCAAAATCAGGTGGACCTACATCCCACACCCCACAAAGCAGGATGGAGCCAGCTCTGAGCATCCTCATCCCCCTCCCAGCCCTTTTTTTGGGATGGAGCCAGCTCTGTTCATCCTCATCCCCAGCTCTTTTTTGGGGGATGGAGCTGACTCTGCTCATCCTTATCTCCAGCCCCTTCCCCAGCCTTTTTTTCAGGGAGGATGGAGCTGGCTCTGCTCTTCTTCATTCCCTTCTCCCTTCCCCAGCCCTTTTTTTTGGGATGGAGCTGGTTCTGATCATTCCCTTCCTTTTCCTTCTTCCCTATCCCTTTTTTGGGGATGGAACCAACTCTGCTCTTCCTCATCCCCGTCCTCCTTCCCCCAGCCCTTTATGGGAGGGATCCAGGTCTGATCATTTTCATATCACTCCTCTTCCCCAGCCCTTTATGGGATGGAGCCAACTCTGCTCTTCCTTTTCCCCTTGCCCAGCTTTTTCTGGGATGGAGCTGGCTCTGCTCTTCCTCATCTCCCTCTCCTTCCCCAGTCTTTTCTGAGATGGAGCCAATTCTGATCATTCTCATCCCAGTCCCCTTCCCCAGCCCTTTATGGGAGGGATCCAGCTCTGATCATCTTTATCCTCCTCCCATTTTTTGTGGGATGGCCCTTTTTGTGATGGAGCTGATACCGATCATCCTCCTCTTCATCCCCTTTCCGTTTCCCAGTCCTTTTTCTAGGATGGAGCCAGCACTGCTCTCCCTCATCCCCTTCCCCAGCCCTTTTTGGGATGGAGCCAGCTCTGACCACCCTCCTCCCCTCTCCTGTCTCTATTTTCTGGCTCCAGCCTCCCTCCCATACCTGCTGGTGCTCAGAAGAGGCCGCAGTCCTTGAGGTTCTCTTTGATGATCACGTCTGTGACGGCGTCGAAGACGAACTTGACGTTCTGCGTGTCTGTGGCACAGGTCATGTGGCTGTAGATCTCCTTCACGTCCTTCCGCATGTTGAGATCCAGGAATTGGGTCTTGATGTAATTCCCTGCGTCCTCGAACGTGTTGGGACCTGTGGAGGGAGGGAATGCTGCTGAGCTGCTCCCATGGGGGAGTGTTGGAGGGAGAGAAGGGTTGAGAGCTGTCCATGCGTAGCACAGAGCTCCTTTTTACCCCATTTCCGTTCTTCCAAACACCTTCCCAAGGCCACATCTGTCCTCTCCTCAGCTCCAGCCTCCAAGGGTTTGACTTGCCACCCCAGAGCAGGATGGAGCTGGTTCATCCTCATGTCCTGCCCTTCCCCAGCCTTTTTTTTGGGATGGAGTCAGCTCTGATCCTCCTCATCCTCATCCCATTCCCCACCCCTATTTGGGATGGAGCTGACTCTGGTCATCCTCGTCCTCATCCCTTTCCCCTTTCCGTTTTTTGGGATAAAACCGGCTCTGATCCTCCTCATCCTCATCCCCTTTCCCAGCCATTTTTTAGGATGGAGCCAATTTCCATCATCCTCATCTCCCCTTCCCCAGCCCCATCACAACATATCCCAAAACCGAGTTGCCAGATCTGTGCTGGGACCACACAACTCCGCAGCCCCTGGTTTGGGGGGTCTCGAGGAGGAGGGGTAAGGCCAGGAAGCTCTGGGCTTACCATCGTACTCCGGGAAGCAGATGCTGAGGTGGACTTTCTTGATCTTTTCCTCAAAAAGGTCCTTCTTGTTGAGGAAGAGGATGATGGAGGTGGCAGCAAAGAACTTGTGGTTGCATATACTGTTGAAAAGGTGCAGGGATTCATGCATCCGGTTCTGCAGGGAAGCAGATCGTCATGGATTGACACCCCCTTTGGGCCGCTGCAGCCCACCCCCAGCCCCCCATTCCCTAGAAAATAGCTTTTCCCCAGTTGCTGCAGCAGCAGCTGGTCCTGCTGCCTGCCCAGTCCCTCCTGCCCACCCAAAATCATAAATCCAGGTGATGCTCAGGGTAGGGAGTGGCTCCGGTGCCTCCTGGGGTTGTCAGAAATGAAGGATTGTGGTGATTTCACTGGGAAAATTATCCATGGAAACCTCGCAGCCTGCAAGGAAGATGCTCAGTGAGCAGCACCATTGCAGTCAGCAGGGGCATGCTCTTGATGGACCACGGCTTCTGGCCGTTATCCACAGTTTTGGAAAGGAGCTGGGAAAAGGAAAAGCTCCAGTTTCAGAGCAGATGTTGAGTTCTTTGTTTGCTGCTGGGTCATCCTGAGGGAATGAGGATCCATCCAGGCAGAGCCAAGTTCAGTGGGAGGTTTTTCTTTATGTAAGGGGGATTCCTCCATCTGTGGGCAGCAGGTGGGTTCTCCAGGGATGGTTTTCCCTCATCCAGCTTCCCCTCACAGCAGCTTTTCTGTATGCAGAGCACCAGCTCTGCCCAAATCCTGCCCTGTCCCACAGTGGGTGAGCATTCCAGCCTCTTCCAAGGGCTTCCATGGGAAGGGTGCTCTCCTTCTGCACATGGTTGAGGAAGGGCTGTGAGCTCCTGCCTGGCCATGGCAGGGCCCAGGGATAGCAGATCCTGACCCTGACCCAGCTTCAGGAGAAGGTATTTGGATCCCAAGGAGCAGCCATGGGACCATGGGAGGAGATGCCAGGGAAGAAGCTGCTCCTGCTGTCCTCATCTTCACCCCTTCTCTCTTATTTCTTCAAAGAAAAACCCATTATGGGGCTTCTGTGTTCTTTCCACATCTGTGCCCTCCAAGCTGCTTTCCCAGGGCTCTGCTGTTGCATCCCTCCCTGGACACTCCTTGGTTCATGTCCCTGTGCCTCCACACTGGGAGAGTGGGAGCTGCCCTCCTTACCTCAGAGGGCACAGCGAGGCACGAGGTGCCTCAGGACCAGGTTTTCCTTCATCCCAGCCGGTTCCTGGCTCTTCCTGCCTTTCCCTTTGGCTTTGCTCCAGCTGACTGGCTGTGTGGCCATTCTCTGGTGGCTCTCAGGATGTGCTCAGGAGCACTTAGGGGTTTCCTCGTGGGCAGACCCATGGATTTGTGGCCCAGAGGAAGCACAGACACCTTTACTGGGCACAGCTGGGTGGGAACCAGCTCCCTCCTGCATCTCCCACACCTTTCCTGGATCACCCAGAGCATCTGATAGTGCAGAGTGTTGTTCCTCCCTCCCCACAGCCCCCTTGGAGCTCCCTGTTCCTCTCCCCCTTGGCTCCCAGTGCCTCCAGGACCCCGACCCACCACTTCGTCGTCCTCCACCAGCACCATGTCATAGGCGCTCAGGGCCCCGCAGAAGATGATGCAGGTCACCCCCTCGAAGCAGTGGATCCACTTCTTCCGCTCTGAGCGCTGCCCTCCCACGTCGAACATCCTGGGGAGGGGACAAGGATGAGGGGGACACCCACACACCTGGTCCTGACACCCCCCATGTGACGGTCCCAGCACCACATCCTCGGGGGAGCAGGAATCACCACCCGTGGGAGAGTGTTGGTGGTCCCTTGAGTGTCAGGGTCATCCCAAAATCCCTCCCCGCCATCAGGGCTGGGGGGAATCATGGAGGAGTGGTCATGGAGGTGCGGGAGGCTCCCACCCACCTGAAATTCAGGTCTTTGACAGAGAACTTGGTCTCGATGATCCCCGTGGTCTTCACTCGGGATCGCAACACATCCTGCTCGTTGGGGAGGTAGTTGGGGGCTGTGATCCTGTCCAGCTGGTTCAGGTAACTGGGGGGACAGGAAGGGGCGTGACCTGCTGCCAAGGGGCTGCCCATGTCTCCCCCTTCCCCCGGATTTTTGGGGATGGCTGTGGGGCTGAGCTCTGCCAAACACTGGGACTCCAGGGCGGTGACATCCCTGGGAGAGCTGGGGGACACCAAGGGTGGTGGGGCTGCAGGCCAGTGGCACTTTTGGGATGGGGGATGGCACTGGTGGGGTGGAAAATGACACCAGTGGGATGGAGGATGGCACTTTTGGGATGCAGAATGGCACCAGCTGGATGAAGGATGACACTGGTGCTGGTGTGATGAGGACGTAGGACAGCACTGATGGAATGGAGGACAGCAGCAGTGGGATGGAGAATGGCACTGGTAGGATGGAGAAGAGTACTGGTGGGATTGGGGAATGGTACTGGTGGGATGGGGGATGATATTGGTGGGATGGACGATGACACTGGTGGGATGAAGTCTGGCAGGCTCGGGGTATTCCCAGGAGCAGATTTTGCCAGGCTGGGTTGGAAGCAGCCATGAGCTGCCGGGAGGTGCCCAGGCTGGGCCCTGTTGTGCCCGCTGTGTCCCCACTCACTACGCGGCTGAGTCGGTGAGCTGAT
>NW_008239114.1:374198-377175 GCF_000691975.1 Corvus brachyrhynchos | reverse complement strand
GAAGTCTGGCAGGCTCGGGGGATTCCCAGGAGCAGATTTTGCCAGGCTGGGTTGGAAGCAGCCATGAGCTGCCGGGAGGTGCCCAGGCTGGGCCCTGTTGTGCCCGCTGTGTCCCCACTCACTACGCGGCTGAGTCGTTGAGCTGATACTCGGCGGCGCGGTCGAAACACGCCTGAACCCCCCCGTCCTTCCACAGCTTCTTGATGCAGGAGACCAGCTCAGGGGGCATCGTGCCCTCCTCAATGGAGTCAGCCAGGTTGAAGAGCAGCCGGCCTTCATCCTGCCAGAGGGACCTTCGTCACCAACCCTCCCGTGGCCACTGTCCCCCCAAAGCGCCCTTGGGACTGGGGGGACAACATGGGGCTGCTATGGACCCTGGTTCCAGGGGCAGCCCTGGCCCCGCGTTGTGGGGTTTGGGGGAACAGGGACACCACCCCGACTGACCGCGCAGGAGGACTCGGCATAGTCGATGCCCAGCGTGGACATGGCGCGGACGATGGCCAGGATGGACTGGAGGATGTTCCCGTAGATGACGGCCTTGAACTCCATGCACTCCTCCTCCGTGTAACCATCCTGGTGGATGATCCTGGCAGGCACAGCGGCCTCAGCCCCAAACCAGGACATCCCCTCTGGGGTGGGAATCACCACCCCACACTGGGAATCACAGGTGCCACCACCATGGAGGGGGTGACTGGGGGTCCAGCCACCCCATGTCCAAGAGCTGGTGGCCTCCCCCTCCCCAGTTTGGCTCAGGCCATACTCACTTCATCTGCTTCACGATGGTGCTCTTCCCTGACTCTCCAGCCCCTGGAAAAGGGTGGGAGGGACACCTTAGTGCCCATCAGGGCCTGATGCCACAGTGATGGGCACCCCGTGGGGACCAAAGCCACTGTCCCCCACCCGTCCCCTGCCTAGACACCCAGCCTGGCCTCTTCCCGCCACCATCATCCCCACACTCCTGTCACACATTGCACCCTGTGTGGGACCACAGCTTGGGGACCCCCAGGGTGGTGGGAACCTCCTGGGTGCAGGTCCCCCAGGTCCCACACCTCCCGCTCGCCGTGGGCAGTGCTGGCGATGCCTTTGGGGCTGTAAGCGGCTTAGGGCAGCACAGGAAGCTGCTTAGAATTAGGGTGTTAATCGCCTTGACCCCAGCCCCCCCCACCCTGGATAAGGCCCCATTGCTGGCCCCTGCCCTGTGGAGTCACCCCCTTGCCCCACAGGGTCACCCCCCTGCCCTGTGGGGTGTGGAGGGACCCCCAAAGAACCATCCCCTCCTGCCTGGCACCCAGCAGCAGGTTTTGGGGTGCTGGTGGCAGGAGCTCCCCAGGCTCTCACTGACCCCTCTGAGATGTGGTGCATCCCCGGTGGGACCCACTGTCTTGGTCCCTTCTCCCACCCCCCCACCATCCCCTTCGTGCCTGCCATCCCCAAGAGCCGATGCGACCTCCAGCCCTTCCCAGGGATAACCCTGGAGATGTCTGGGTGGGGGGACAACCACTCCAGGCTGGTGGCAGCTTGTCCAAGGGGTACCAGGGACAGGGCAGGAGGAGCCCAGGGGGACGTGGGCTCCCTGTCCCCATCCCCATCCCCACATCCCCTCAGCCTCAATGAGGTGGAAACACAGGGACATCTCCTTGGAACGTCCCCTCCAGCCTTACCAAGCAGCAGCAACTTGACCGTCTTGGCCTCCTTATCTGCATCCTCCTGGAGCTTCTTCTCCAGCTCCTTGGACCTCTTGGCCATCTCCTTGTCCTCGGCACTGGCCCCACTCCCCATGGCTTCCTTCTCCTCCTCCAACAACTCCACAATCTCCTCTAGGTCCCCAGGCTTTTCCAGCTCTTCAGGGAGATAACAGGCACACCTCGGGGACGAGGTGGGCACTGAGAGTTAACCAGAAATTCCAAAAAAGACAAGCCAGGTACCCCACACCCTGATGTTGGGGTGCCCCAAGCCGGCAGCGCTCCGCGGTGGGTCCTTGCTGCTGGCTGCCCCCCGCTCTCTCCCTTAATTCCCCATGGATAACCTGATTTTTTTTGACCGTGGGATTTGGGGACTTTTTATCTTGCCATGTGACCCAGGAAATCCAATTAGCCCAAGATGGCAAAGATTAGGGCTCAGGGAGAAAAAAAAGACGGAGTATCTCAGGGAGGTGGGCAGGGGGCTTTACATAAGGGGCGGCATCAGCGTGACACCCTGGGCCTGTGGGGATTCGTCCCCTGGGGTGACTTGGGAAGTGGGGATCACTTTGGGGCTCCCTCATGTCTGTGGGACTGTGATCCCACTTTTGGGGGGCATCGAGGATGGGATCAGCCCCTGGCTGTGTGTGTCCCCCGCCCCTGGGTGCTCTGGAGTGGTGGCAGGGGACTGGGTGGTGACAGAGGGACAGGATGGTGGCAGGGAGGTGATGGCAGGGGGACGGTGGCACTGGGGGATTCCTCCTGCAGGGAAAAGGGAGCTAATTACCCCCGGGGGTGGGGAACGAGGCCCCCTAATCCTGCCTCGCTGGGTGCCGCCCTCCCGCTCCCTAAGCTCTTTAATGGGATCGTGGCTCAGCCCTCCTTCTCCTCCTCCTCCTCCTCCCGGGCTCAGCACCCCCCTCCCAGCCCATCCCCCAGCCCAGCAGGCCCCCCCAAACCCCGGGGCACGGGTGGGTGCCTCCCCTTTCTCCTACGAGGCTGGTTTCAGGTGGGCACCGCGGGGGGAGCCCCCCGCCTCGGGGTGGGCTTTGGGACCCCCAAAAGTCCTGCGGGGTCCCCGATGTTTGGGTTTAAGGTGCCCATAATCCCTGCACTTCACAGGGCCACTGGGGGCTCCATGTCCCCGCACCGGTGTCCCCACGTCCCACCGGGCGCAAATTCCCTGCCAGCGCCGTTGCTTGGGGACACTCTGTTCCCGCTGTCCCCGCGGACACAAAGCCCCTTCTGAGCCTCTAATGAACTCGGCGCTAATGAGGGGGGTCCAATTAAAATACCAG
>NW_008239114.1:373623-373871 GCF_000691975.1 Corvus brachyrhynchos | reverse complement strand
GGGGACATTCCTGGGGGGGCTCAGGGCAACCCCCCCAGCAGGGTCTGAGCCGGGGGAGCGCTGGTGACAGTGTGAGTCCTTCTTTTGGGGTGCGGTACCGTATCGGGGGGGGATCATCATCGTGGAGGAGGCGATGCCCCGTTTTGGGGGGTATTCGCTGATTTTGGAGGTACGCGGTGTCTTTGGGGGTCAATGTTAAATGGGGGGTGACGGTCTGTGCTGGGGGTGCACATCCTGGGGACGCCCAC
>NW_008239114.1:373309-373580 GCF_000691975.1 Corvus brachyrhynchos | reverse complement strand
AGGGGCTTAGGGCTGTCCCGGGGGGGGGTCCCCACTGTCTGTGGGGGTCACGGGTGTTCCCACAGAGGGACAGAGCTGCCTGGGGGTTGTCACGGCCGTCCTGGGGAGCACAGGGCTGTCAAGGGCGGGGGGGTGTCCCGGCTGACCCCACACGGGTACAGGGCGGTCCTCCGGGGGGGTTACAGGGCTGTCCCCACGGGGGTACACGACAGTCCCCTGGGGGGAGTCAGGGCTGTCTCGGAGCGGTCACGGCTGTCCCGGGGGGGGGGGG
>NW_008239114.1:370230-372173 GCF_000691975.1 Corvus brachyrhynchos | reverse complement strand
TGGTATGAGGGGGGCTGCTGGCACGGGGTGGACAAGGTGGCACTTTGGGGTTCGCAGTGGTTGGCACCACTGATGGGGGTCTCAGGGTGTCACCGGGGTTGTTCCCAGACGTCGCTGTTCGGGGTCAGTGGCACGGGGTGGTTGTGGCACGGAGTGGGTGAGGTGGCACTTAGGGGCTGTCACCTGGCTGGCAGTGCTGCGGGGTGTGGTCTCGGGGTGTCAGCGGGGCCCTCGTGTGCCCCGGGTGGGTGGCACAGGGTGATGATGGTGACACGGGGTGGGCAAGGTGGCATTTTGGGGTTGGGACCTGGCTGGCACTGTTGAGAGAGGGTCTCAGGGTGTCACTGGGGCTGTTCCCACACGTGGGTGGCACGTGCATGTTCTGGGGGGTGGCACATGGTGGTGGTGAAACAGGGTGATAGTGGTGACACAGGGTGATGGTGGCACCTTGGGGTGATGGTGGTGACATGGGTGGGTGATGTGGCACTTGGGGGTTGTCACCTGGCTGGTACTTCTGGGGGCTCTCAGGGTGTCACTGGGGCTGCTCCTGACTCTGGGGGACCCACATGTGTTCTGGGTGGGTGGCACAGGGTGATGGTGGGGACACAGTGTGATGATGGTGGCACAGGGTGATGGTGGCACCTTGGGGTTGTCATCTGTCTGGCACCCGTGTTGGGGGCAGGTCCCGGAGTGCCACCAGGGCTGCCACCTGTCACACGCGTGGGTGGCACAGGACATGTCCCAGGGTCACAGGGCACCCTGGGTGTCACCGTGCCCCAGGTGAGGCACTACCAGCACATCCCGATGACACCAGTGCCGTCCCTGCCCTGGGTGACAGCAACCCAGCACCCCCATTCCCACTGGGGTGATGCAGGGAGCCCGTGGGGTGGAGGCTCCTCAGGAGACCTGGATCTTCCCCCCATGCTGTGCTGGGTAGGGGGGCTCTTACTGGTGCCCCCAGTTTAACCAGTAGGACCTGATTTCCAGTGCCCCCCCCGGCCAGGTCTGTGGTGGGTTCGGGGCTGCAGAGGGGGGTGTTGGCATCGGGGGGGTGTCTCTGGGCATCCCCCAGCCCAGTGGCCCCAGTGCTGGTGGGAGCAGGGGGTGCTCTGGGGGGGTGGGAGAGTGGGGGGTGTTTGGAGTGGGGGGTGTTGCCTCCCCTCCCCCCCAGTCTGGGGATGTGCCCCCTGTGGTGGAAGGGATGGGATGGGGGGCAGGGAGGCAGCATTGGTAGGGGGATGGACCCCAGTGTTGTGCCCCCCATGCCATGGGGGTCCTGCCCCCCAGCCCTGAGCCCCTCATTCACCGTTGGCTTCTGACACCCCCCCAGTGGAGCCAGCAGCCCTCCCAGTGCCCCAGGGGGATTTGGGGGTGTCCCTCTTGCCCTTGAGCTGCCTCAGTTTCCCCATCACTCCCATTGGGAAGAGCATCTCAGTTCCATGGTGGGGAGGGGGAGCTGTGGAGGGGCTGATTAACCCCTTCCTGCCCGGGCAGGGGTCCAGACCCCCCCAGCTGATGTTGTCCCACTCCCTGCAGAGCTGCGGGGGGGGCCAGGGGCCCGACCCCTGCAGTCGGCCTGGTCCCTGCCCGGGACCCCCCATTGCCTGAAGCATTTCCCAGTGGATCTGCGCACTTCCATGGATGGCAAATACAAGGAGATCGCTGAGGTGGGTCCTGGGCACCGAGTTCACCAGGTCTGGGGGGGGTGAATGTATGTTGGGGCTGGGGGGGGGGGCTCCGTTCCATCTTTCCCACTCCTATCCTCCCCAAACCCTCCTCCCTTCCCACTTTTTGAGTGTGGGAGTCCCTGTGAGCCTTTCTCTCCCAGCTCAGTGGGTTGAGGCCAGGCACAGCTCATGGCAGGGCTGCTCTGGGCACAGCTCATGGCAGAGGTGTTCCAGGCAGGAGCTCTTCTGGCACTGGCAGGGCTGAGGCTGGCCCCA
>NW_008239114.1:369717-370036 GCF_000691975.1 Corvus brachyrhynchos | reverse complement strand
ATTCCCGGAGGAGAGTCCCATCGAGCAGCTGGAGGAACGGCGCCAGCGCCTGGAGCGCCAGATCAGCCAGGACGTCAAGTAAGCCTGGGGGGGTCCCCCGCATCCCCCCAAATCGCTGGAAGGGAGCCCTGCATGGGGCCAGGCCACCTCCCCACCCCAAGAGGCTGTCGGTCCTCTGTGCCAGCTCTGTGTCCCCTCTCCCGTGGGTGTCGCACTTGGTGTCCCCTTTGCAGTGAGTTTTTGGCTGGTTTCTGTCTGGTTTCTGTTGTTTCGGCATTAACGGGGTGTTTTCTCTCCCCGGCCCCCCCATTTCTCTCCC
>NW_008239114.1:364094-369676 GCF_000691975.1 Corvus brachyrhynchos | reverse complement strand
TCTGCGGACTTACAGTGAGTGCCCGGCTCGGTGTCACCGGCCGGGGCCACGGGGGGGATCGGGGACCCACCTGGCCCCGCTCTGACCCAGCACATCCAAGCATGGAGCCAAGAGGTCCCTCCCGGCCACTCTCGCTGCCACTGAAGGAGTCAATGCACCTGGGGAGGGGGGTTGGGGTGGGCTGGGGGTCCCAGCTCTGCTGTTGGCACAGGACCCCTGTCCTGGCCCTGTCTTCCCCCGGATGGGGGGCCTGATGCCGTGTGTCCCTCTCCCTCCTGTCTCCGCTTGGGAGTTGTCTCTGTCATGAGTTTTTTTTTGTGCTTTGTGCCCCCCACCCCCCAACTTTTCATTGTGCTCGTGTGGGGCTGGGGGATGTGTTTTGGGAAGGAGGACAATGCCACCACCAGAGGACACAAGTGGCACAGCTGCCACAACCTGGTGGTGGCATCCCTGGGGACAGCGTCACCCTCCTGCCACCCCAGGACCGGACACAGTCCCTGGGGTAGGGCTCGTGCTGCTGTTGAGGGACACGAGGATGGGGACATCCCTGTCATTGTCCCACTGGCCACGTCTGTCCCCACAGGCTCTTCAAGGAGCAGAACGACAGCCTGGTGGACCACGTCCCCAAGGAGCGGGAGGCGCTGCTGGAGCGGGAATTCCAGCGGGTCACCATCTCTGGGGAGGAGAAATGTGGGGTGAGCCTCCCCCTGACCCCCCCGGAACCCAGGCAAGGGTCTCCAGGCTGCCAACCCCAGCTTGGGGGTGGTTTTTGTTTGGTTTCTCCTCTCCAGGTGCCCTTCACTGACCTGCTGGATGCGGCCAAGAGCGTGGTGAAGGCGCTGTTTGTGCGGGAGAAGTACATGGGGCTGTCGCTCCAGAGCTTCTGCAAGACCACGGCCCGGTACCTGCAGGAGCTCTCCGAGAAGCCCCTGGAGACCCGTGGCTACGAGGAGGTGCCTGAGACCCCCGTGGCTGCTGGTGAGCACGGTGTGGGGGGGGTCTCTGTGCTGGGCTGGGGTGCTGGAGGAGCTTTTGGGGTGATGTTGGTGTCTCCTGGCTGCAGATGCCCCCGTGCACCCCCCATTTGCCGAGCAGCACCCCTATGAGACGTGGGACCCCCAGAACATGCCGGCGGACCTGGGCTTTGGGCTGAAGATGGTGGACGGTGTCGTGCATGTCTACACCAAGCAGGACATCACCGACAAGTGAGTTTTGTGAGGGGGAGGGTCCTACTCACTGGGGTGATGAGATTTTTGGGGGGCTGTGTGACCCCCATGTGTGTCCCCCCCACAGGAGCACGGAGCTGGACCTGCCGTACCCCGACCTGCAGGAGTTTATCGCCGACATGAATTTCCTCATGGCTTTGATCATCAACGGGCCCATGTAAGGGGGAGGGTCCCACCCGGGAGGGTCCCACCCCACCCTGGGTGGGATCCCATGGCAGGGGTGTGACAGAACCCTGGGGACAGCCCCGAGGACATGGCAGTGGCTCTGGCACACGGTGCTGGTGCAGCTCCCACGTCCACCCTCGCCCGTGTCCAAGAGTCCGCGTTCCCATATCCGTGTGGGCACCGGCCTTTCGGGGCTGGATGTTCTCCCTCCTCACCCCCAAACTGAGCCCCTCTTCCCCGTTTTGGGCAGTAAATCCTTCTGCTACCGCCGGCTGCAGTACCTGAGCAACAAGTTCCAGATGCACGTGCTGCTCAATGAGATGAAGGAGCTGGCAGCCCAGAAGAAGGTGCCTCACCGCGACTTCTACAACATCCGCAAGGTACCTGCGGATCCTGAGCTAGTCCCAGATCCTGGGGGCGTTCCTGGCTTCGCTGGGGAGCTCTTGGAGGGTCTCAGGGCTGAGCATCACCTCACTGGTGCAGGTGGACACCCACATCCATGCCTCGTCCTGCATGAACCAGAAGCATCTCTTGCGCTTCATCAAGCGGGCAATGAAGAAGCACCTGGATGAAATTGTCCACGTGGAGAAGGGGAAGGAGCAGACGCTCAAGGAGGTGTTTGAGACGATGAACCTCACAGCCTACGACCTGAGCGTGGACACGCTGGATGTCCATGCGGTACGGGAGGCACCCAAACCCTGGGGATGAGTGGACCCCCAGCCCATCCTTGGTTGGGCTGCGGGATCTTCTCCAGGGGGTTTTCCCAGGGCGCGGGGGGGGGCTGCGGGCTGGGGATGGGGGTGTGGTGGGTGATGAGGAGTCTCAGGTCACACCTGTCCCACGTTCAGGACCGCAACACCTTCCACCGCTTCGACAAGTTCAACGCCAAGTACAACCCCATCGGGGAGTCCATCCTGCGGGAGATCTTCATCAAGACGGACAACCGTGTCTCAGGGAAGTACTTCGCCCACATCATCAAGGTGGGTCACCTCCCCTCCTCGTGGTGGTGGTGGTCCCCGTGTCCCCTTCCCGGTGGCCGAGCAGTGACAGTTGTCACTTGTCCCTTCCCATCAGGAGGTGATGGCAGACCTGGAGGAGAGCAAGTACCAGAACGCGGAGCTGCGTCTCTCGATCTACGGCCGCTCCCGGGATGAGTGGGACAAGCTGGCCCGCTGGGCCGTCAGCCACCGCGTCCACTCCAACAACGTCCGCTGGCTCGTGCAGGTGCCCCGGCTCTTGTGAGTAAAGAGGGGACAGGAACCCTCACCTGGGCTGGGGAGATCCAGGACATCCCACTGCTGCCTGGGGTGGGGAGGAGAGGGGGGAAAGCCGGCTCTGAGTGGGGTCCATTCCCCACAGTGACGTCTACCGGACGAAGAAGCAGTTGGCCAACTTCCAGGAGATGCTGGAGAATATCTTCCTGCCGCTCTACGAGGCCACCATCCACCCTGCCCAGCACCCAGAGCTGCACCTCTTCCTGGAGCATGTGAGTGCTGCGTCCTGCTCCTGGGGACACCCAACCTGAACCCAGCTGGAGTGAGGGGTGATGTCCCACCCGGGGGCTGTCTCTGCTGCAGGTGGACGGCTTCGACAGCGTGGATGATGAATCCAAACCGGAGCATCACATTTTCAACCTGGATAGCCCTTTGCCAGGCAACTGGGTGGAGGAGGACAACCCGCCCTACTCCTACTACCTGTACTACATGTATGCCAACATGACAGTGCTCAACCACCTGCGGCGGTAAGGACAGCCCTGGCCCGGACCCTGCGCCCCTCAGGAGGTTCTGGGGAGGTCAGAGGGCGATGGTGCCAGTCAAACCCCCGTTGCAGGAAGAGGGGCTTCCACACCTTCGTCCTGCGCCCACACTGCGGCGAAGCCGGTCCCATCCACCACCTCGTGTCAGGGTTCATGGTCTCGGAGAACATCTCCCACGGGTTGTTGCTGCGCAAGGTGAGTGGGGAGGAGGTGCCTGGAGGGGCTGGGGGTGTGGTGGGACCCCGCTCACCCTTCTGTGCCCCCCAGGCCCCTGTGCTGCAGTACCTGTACTACCTGGCGCAGATTGGCATTGCCATGTCCCCGCTGAGCAACAACAGCCTCTTCCTGAGCTACCACCGCAACCCCCTGCCCGAGTACCTCTCACGGGGGCTCATGGTGTCCCTCTCCACTGATGATCCCCTCCAGTTCCACTTCACCAAGGTGAGCATTTGGGGGGTGGCACCAGCCAGTGACACCCCAAGAACAGTTGTGGGGTGGGCACGGGCCGGGTGATGGGATGGGGTCGGTAGTGGGGTGGGATTGGTGGTGCAGTGTGGCTGGTGGTGAGATGGGACCAGTGGCAGCACCGATGGACTCTGGAGGGTGCTGATGATGGTGTGGAGGGGCTGGGAGGAGGTGGGGACCCCTGTCCTGCCTGAGGGGTCTCTGTGCGGGAGCTGAGGGGTGTCGGTCCCCCCTCAGGAGCCGCTGATGGAGGAGTACAGCATCGCCACCCAGGTGTGGAAGCTCAGCTCCTGCGACATGTGTGAGCTGGCCCGGAACAGCGTCCTCATGAGCGGCTTCTCCCACAAGGTGAGGCCCATTCCTAATTCCGTGTGCCCCCATTTCCCAATTCCTATTCCCAATTCCCCCATTCTCCCATTTGCCCATTCCCTCATTCCCAATCCTGCAGTTTGCATTTGCATTCCTAATTCCCATTTGCCCATTCCTATTCCAAATTCCGCCGTTCCCCAATTCCCCCATTCCTCCATTTGCCCAAACCCCTTCCCAATTCCCATTCACCTCCATTCCCCCATTCCCACCCCCAACGCCCACATTTGCCCATTCCCATCCCCAATTCCCCCATTCCCAATTCCCATTCACCCCCATTTGCCCATTCCCATTCCCAGTTCCCCCTCCGTGGGTCCTGGCAGCACTCAGGAGTGCCGGGCACCCACGAGGCCCTGTCCTGACGCCCACAGGTGAAGAGCTACTGGCTGGGTCCCAACTACCTGAAGGAGGGTCCGGAGGGGAACGACATCCGCCGGACCAACGTTCCCGACATCCGCGTGAGCTACCGCTTCGAGACGCTGTGCCAGGAGCTGACGCTCATCACGCAGGCGGTGCAGAGCGCCGAGCTGGAGCCCATCCAGGAGGAGGACGTGCTCACCATCTCCCTCGGCACCCACTGACTGCCCAGATCCCCCCCGAGCCCCCCGGGGCTCCGCCGCCGTTCCCCCACCCGCTACCTCCTGCCCTAGGAAGGGGCCGCTCCTGCTGCTGTCCTGGTGCCACCGGTGCCACTGCAGGGGACGGAGTTTGTTGAGTCCTCTCTGTTTCATCTTGGTTTGGTCATTTTATGGGTGGTTTTTTGGGTCTTTTTCTGTTGTTTTTAACTGGTGTCTCCTTGCTGGGCCCTGCTGGGCTTGATGGCACCAGGAGGTGACGTGGGGGAGGGCACGGCCGGGGGGGTCCTGGATTTACCTCTCAGGTTGGGGACGCAGTGACATGTCGGGGGTCCTGGGTGCTGGTGGGGTGACAGTGTGGGAGGCCCAGCCCAGCCCCCCCTGGGTCCTGATGCTCTTTAACCCCAGCCACTCTCAGCCTGCTCTCTGCCCCACAGGGACAACCCAAGGAACCCAGACCTGAGGTCTGTGGTGTTGGTGGGGACACGGTGGCCCAGAGGACAGGGGGGATGGTGCTTGGTGGGGGATGCTCCATCCTCATCACCACAGGGAGGAAGGCAAGGTGTGGGATGGGGAATGTTTCATCCTCACCACTGCAGGGATGAAGGGAAAGGGGATCAGGTGACATGTGTCCCTGTCCCCAACACTCCCAGGAGATGTTTGTTTGTGGCCCAGATCGGGCTGGACCAGGCTTCTCCCATTCCAGTGGGGCATTACCCCCTCTATCCCTGCAGCCCCCATCCCAGTCCTGCTCGCCTGCATCCGGAGCCGGCATTCCCAGGAAAACCTTATGGCGACTATAAAAACAACAAAGTTTTAAAAAACCCCTAACCGAGCATGAAAAATAAAAGTATTTAAGTAAAACACTGGAACTGACGTGTGGGGAGGGAGGGAGTGTGGCCCCAGAGGGAAACTGAGGCACAGAGGTCCCCTCATGGCTTGGGTTTGGGGGTCCCCAAGGTGATGTGGGAGGGTCAGGGGACGGATCCCGAGCGGTGGTGGCAGCGCCGGCGCTGGCGGGATGCCCCT
>NW_008239114.1:361063-362772 GCF_000691975.1 Corvus brachyrhynchos | reverse complement strand
GCCTCCCTGCCCTGGTTTGCAGGGCAGAAGGTGGGTGGGGGATGCTGGGGAGGGCTGGGGAGTCCCTGTGGGGGCTGACCCCCCCTGCCCCTCCACTAGCTCACCTTCGTGGACTTCCTGGCGTACGACGTGCTGGACCAGCACCGCATGTTCGTGCCCGAGTGTCCGGAGCTGAAGGGAAACCTGGCCCAGTTCCTGCAGCGCTTCGAGGTGAGCAGGGACAAGGGACAGCCCGAGAGCACCATCTCCATCCCTGACACCCCGGTGTCCCCATCCCCGACCCCCCCACGCTGTGCCCATTGCCATTCCTGACACCTCAGTGCCTATGTCCTTGTCCTATCCCAAGCCTCATCCTCAAATCCCCGGTGTGTGTCTCCATCCCCATTCCTGTCACCCCTGTGACCCCATCCCTGACCCGCTGGTGTCCCAGTCCCTGTCCCTAACACCCCGGTGTCCCCATCACTGACATCCCAATGTCCCCATCCCATCGCTGACACACCAATGTCCCTGTCCCAATTCCTGACACCCCAGGGTCCATCTCTGTCCCAATCCCTGACCCGGTGGTGTTCCCATCCCTGACCCCAATACCCCGGTGTCCCTGTCCCCATCCCAGACACCTCCAGGGCCCCATCCCTGACCCCATGGTGTCCCCATTCATGTCCCCACGTGTCCCTGTTCCCCCAGGCCCTGGAGAAGGTCTCTGCCTACATGCGCTCAGGGCGCTTCATGAAAACCCCGATTTTCTGGCGCACGGCGAAGTGGTGCAACACCAAGGAGTGAGGGGGTGACCCCCCCTGCCCCGCAACTCCCCCCCAGACCTCCCCAATAAATCATGGGGGACTCCCCCTTGTCCAGCCACTGTGTGGGGTGCACTGAGCTGCCGAGGGACTGTGGTGGGAGCTGTGGGAACCCCTCATTTGTGGGGTGACCCTGGGGGGAATGTGGGGCCCTCCTGGATCCCGAGATGGGGGAGGCCATTCCCCGCTGCATCCCCAGGATAAGGGGGACCCCCCCATGGAGACTGTGGGGATCAAGGTGGGGTCCCTATCGCCCCCAGGATAATGAGACCCCCCTGCAGCTTAGGGGATTGAAAGGGGGGACCCTGATGAAGCTTGAGGAGGGGTCACAGAGGGACCCATGACCCCCAGGATAAGGGGCTTCCCGTAGAGTTTGGGGGGGGTCACGGGGCTCCCAGGAAAAGGGGGAACCCATGGAATTTAAGGGGCGGCAGGGCCCCAGAATGAGGGGGCCCCATGGAGTTTGTGGGGTTGCAGTGCCCCCAGGATAAGGTGGTCCCGTGGGGATGGGTGGGGTGTGTCGCAGAACCCCCAGGATAAGGAGGACCCCACGGAACTTAGCGGGTCACAGAGCCACGGGGATGGGGAGGGTCAGAGAGCCCCCTGTTAAAGGGCACTCCACGGAACTTGGGGTGGCTCCAGACACCCCAGGATAAGGGGAACCCCATGGAGTGTGGGGTGGTCACAGAGCCCTCAAGACAAGGGCGTTCCCATGGGGCTGGGAGGGTTGGAGAACTCCCGGGATACGGGGAACGCCGTGGAGTTTGGGGGGTCGCAAGGCCCTGCGGGGGCGGTGGGGGGCTTGCGGCGTCCCCGGGATAAGGGGGTTCCATGGGAGCGTGGGGGGGGGGGCACAGAGCCGCCTACTAAGGGGGACCCTATGGAGCTCGGGGGGGGCCGAGACCCCCGCGA
>NW_008239114.1:356437-359432 GCF_000691975.1 Corvus brachyrhynchos | reverse complement strand
GGGGGCCGGGGGGGCGCCCCTCGGGGCTCTCGGGGGTCTGCGGGGACCCTCGGGTCTTTTGGGGAAGCTGTTGGAGCTCTTCTGGATCTTTTGGGGGTAGCCTGGGGTGTCCTGTGGGGGTCCTGCTGCTCTTGGGGGTGGGAGGATGTTGCTTTTGAGGGTAGCCAGTGTGTTGTGGGGTTGCGGTTTGCCCTCCCCTGTGCCTCAGTTTCCCCGTGGCACGTGCGGGGGATGTTTTTGGGGGTCTCACTGATCCCACTCCCCAGCTTGCCCACGCCATCCGCCTGCTCCTGGAGTACACGGAGACGCCCTACGAGGACAAGCTCTACAGCTGTGGGGAGGGTAAGGGGGGGGTCAGGGGGTCCCCACACCACCCCCAGCTTCTCTGGCTTTTGGGGGGGGGACACACACACGACATCACCCAACTCCCCCTTCCCTTCCAGCTCCCGACTACGATAAGAGCCAATGGATCAACGAGAAGGAGAAGCTGGGGCTTGACTTCCCCAATGTAGGTGGTCTGGAGCTGGGGGGGAGGTTACGACTGGGGGTGTCCCAATGTCCCAGTGTCCCCATGCCCCGCTGTCCCCTGCAGCTGCCCTACTTCATCGATGGCCCCACCAAGCTGACGCAGAGCAACGCGATCCTGCGCTACATCGCCCGCAAGCACAACATGTGTGAGTGCAGGGGGGGCTTGGCTGGAGTGGGGCTGGAGCTGGGGCTGGAATTAGATTGGGGTTCGGTTGGGTTGGGTTAAAGTTGGGGTTGGAGTAGGGTTGAAATTGGGTTGGGAGTTGGAATTGGAGCAGGCTTGGAGTTGAATTGGGGTTGGGGTTAGAGTAGGGCTGGAATTGGGTTGGGATTCAGTTGGGCTTGGTTTGGGGTTGGGGTTGGAGTAGGGGTGGAGTTGGATTGGGGTACAGGTTGGAGTAGGGTTGAGCATGGGGTTGGAGCTGGAGTTAAATGGACCCACAGCCAGCAGTAGGGCGGGTTTGGGGCAGCAGGGCTGGGTCAGGGCGGGTTTGGGGCAGCAGGACTGGGTCAGGGCGCGTTTGGGCCCCCAGTGCTGACATCGCCCGTGCAGGTGGTGAGACAGAGGAGGAGACCCTGCGCGTGGACATGCTGGAGAACCAGATCATGGACTTCCGCATGAGCCTGGTCATGGTCTGCTACAATCCTGACTTTGTGAGTGTCCTGCAGGCTGGGGGACCCCACACCAGCACTGGGGACCCCATATGGGGAGGGTGCTCCCCGGGGTGGCCGGCTGGGGCTGCCCATCCTCGCCCCTTTCCTCCCTCAGGAGAAGCTCAAACCAGGCTACCTGGAGCAGCTCCCGGGGAAGCTGAAGCTCTTCTCCAACTTCCTGGGCGACAGAAAGTGGTTTGCGGGGGAGAAGGTACTGCCAGGACCCCTGAGGGGGATGAGGGGGCTGGGGAGGGGGTTTGTCCTCACCGTGTCCCCCCAATGTCCCCAGCTGACCTTCGTAGACTTCCTCATGTTCGACGTGCTGGACCAGAACCGCATCTTTGAGCCCAAGTGCCTGGAGGCCTTCAAGAACCTCAAGGACTTCATGGACCGCTTTGGGGTGAGCAAGGGCACCCCAAGGTCACCCCTGGGTGGGGGCTGCCACGGTGGAGGGGTCCCTGACGCTCCCTGTGTGTCCCCAGGCCCTGGAGAAGGTGGCTGCCTACATGAAGTCCAGCCGTTTCCAGAAGATGCCCATCAATAACAAGATGGCCAAGTGGGGCAACAAGAAGTTGTAGGAGCTCAGCCTGGAGCAAGGAGGGCGGGGGGGTCCTAACCCAGCCCCCCCAGCATCCCCCATCCTTTGGGGGGACGGCACCACTGGCAAGAAGCCCCCCAAGATAATAAAGCGCTTTAGATGTGGCACCCTGAGCCCCCCACAAGCCTTGTGGTGTTGGGCAGGGGGGCACTGAGGCAGCCCCCACCCATGGTTGGGGGTTGGTGGGTGTGGGGTGAGTGGGGGTCCCAGCCCCCCGCGTGGCAGGTTTGTTTTGAGGGGCACGAGCTCAGCCCTCGTTGCCCTGGAAAAGGAGCCCTGTGCCTCCCTTCTTCCCACTCCCGCTCCTCATTAGCACATTCCTAATAAGCTCTAATGAGGCAGCCCTGACAAAGGCTGGGGGAGGGAGGGTTGGTGCCCTGCCACCCACCCAGGGTGCTGAGTGGGGTGGGCTGGGGACAGCCCTGTCCCCTGGGGCCCCTCGCTGCCATCAACTCAAAGATGGGGACCAGGACTGTGCCTTGGGTGCTGTGGGGGGTGAAACGCTGTGTCCCCCTCCCTGCCCTGTCCCTATTCCCCTATTCTGCTATTCCCCTACTCCCCTATTCCCCATCCCTCTCCCTGCCCCCCGGGCTCCCCCCAGACTCTGCACACCCCACTGCTGTCACTTTTATTTTCCACATCAATCGCTTTACATTTTGGGGGTGCAAGCTCATCTCACAGCGCCTGGCCCCGCTGAGGGGGGTGCCTGCCCCCCTACTTCCTTTGGGTGGGGGAAGTCCCAAAAGCCTCATGTCACTGGTGGCTTTGGGGGAGACGTTCTCTAATTTCAAGGAGTGGTTCTCTGTTCTGGGAGGGCCAGGCGGGATGTGGGGGGTGGGTTACCCCGCAAGTCCAACCGCTCCCAGGGTGCTCCATCCGGGGAGGCGTGGTGCGGGGACGTGCTGGGGACAGCGCGGCCGCGGTGGCTCAGTGCCTGGGGCCGATCTGCAGAGAAGGGGGTGGGAGAAGTGTGTGTGTATGGGGGGGAGAAGGAGCTCCGGGCTGGGGAGGGGCTCCGGGGACGGGTCACCCGCAGGATCAGTCCGGGAGTGAGGAGGGGGCGCGGGGGTGGAGGTCCCTCACCCCCAAGGCCAGCCCCGGGGATGGGGAGGGAGCGTGGGGCCGAGGGTCCGAGAGTCCCGAGATGGGGTGGGGGTACGGAGGTGGGGGGCTCTCACCCCCAGGGATGTCCTGATGGGGGACAGCTTGAAGAGG
>NW_008239114.1:354944-356155 GCF_000691975.1 Corvus brachyrhynchos | reverse complement strand
CCTGCCTGGCGCCGTGCCCCCCGTCGTGCCCCGGCTCCGGGAGGGGCTCCAGGATGTTGCCAGGGACGTGCCCCCTGTCCCCCCACTCGTCCTGCACCAGCCCCCACTTCCTCTGCTGGTCCAGGACCTAAGGGAGGTGGCAAGGGGGGCAGGGTGGGGGGCCAGGACCCCAAGGTCCCAACTTCATCCTCCCCACGAGCAGCCAGGGAGGGGACCCCCCGATTCTACCTGCAGCGTGTCCCCCTTCCTGACGCTCAGCTCCTGCGAATTCCTGGCCTGGAAATCGTACAGGGCTCGGACGAGCCCCTGGGCAGAGAGGGGGGGTCTGGAAGCGGTGAGGGGGGTGATCAATACCCAGCCGGGGGCCGGATCTTGCCCCAACCCTCTGCATCCACAGGGAAAGGGGGAGGCTTACACTTGGCTGGGATTGTCCCTCCAGCCGGTGCCTGGTGACTGTGCGGGGGGCAGGGACAGGGAAGGGCGTCGCAAGTGAGTTGGGGAAACTGAGGCAGGCGGTGGGGTGTCCTGGAGGGCCCCGTGGCGTTCCTGCTCCAGCACTGGGGGCAGCCACCCGTCCGAAAAAACCGGGACATACGCGGGCACCCGGGCGCTGTTGGGGTACTCGGCCCTACAACCATCGGGGGGGGGACGCCGGGGTGGGTTTTGTGACCCCCCCTCAAATCCAGACCCCCCTTTCTCGGTGTCGGAGGCCTGGACCCCACCTGGACCTGTTCCAGGCAGTGCCGAGGCTTTTCCAGACGCCGTAGTCGTCATCGCTCAGGGTCTCCTCAAGGAATTCCAGTGCCTCCGGCAGCAGCAGCGGAGCCTCCACCGCCTGGGCCAGCCCGGGGCTGGGGCAGTGGTCCAGGACCTGCAGGGGACGGGATGGAGCAGCACCCCCAGACGCACCCCCCAGGATGGGGGGAGTGTGGGGGGGTCCCCACCTGTCTCACAGATTTTGCGGGGTGGGACCCGCTTTTGGGGGGCACTCACGAAGGACAGAGATGAGAAAATGAGGCGCAGCAGCTGGGAGGGGTCGGGGTCCTTCACGTAGCGGTGGGTCCGTCCCTGAGTGTGGGGAAAGGGTGTCCCTGCGGAGCCCCCCCATCCCCACGGAGCACCCCGATCCCACCCCTATACGGCCCCTTGTCCCCATATGGCCCCTCCATCCCCGCACGGCTTCTCCAAACCCCCCGAGACCCCCCGCTCAC
>NW_008239114.1:353099-353469 GCF_000691975.1 Corvus brachyrhynchos | reverse complement strand
CCTCCGCTCCCCCTCCCCCTGCCTCAGCGCCTTCCCCAGGCTGCTCCTCAGCGTCTCTGCCTGACACGGACCCCCTGCCATCAGCGCCCCATTCCGGGGGGGCTGCCCCCCATTCTTCCCCCCCTCAGGGCCCCCCCCCAGCCGCTCGCACTGGAAGAGCAGGACGCTGGTCCCCGGCGGGTTCCTCTCCTGGACGCTGACGGCCAGCACCGTGTTGTCCAGCCCGGTGGAGCATCCCTGCACACTTCCCAGCGGGAAAGTCTCCAGCTCCTCCTGGAAGGGGGAAAACGGGGTGCTCAGCCCCCCCACACGAATGGCTAGGAAAGGGTTAAAGGGGTGCAAGTGGGATTGTGGGGATCGGGCATGTGGG
>NW_008239114.1:333500-352829 GCF_000691975.1 Corvus brachyrhynchos | reverse complement strand
AGACTGGGGGTGCCAGGGCTATAGGAGCTGCCAGGGTTGGGGGGCAGTGGGGTTATAGGAGGTGCCCTGTGTGGGGGGAACTGGGATTTGGGGATACCTGGGCCAGGGGGGACCGGGATTTGGGGCCTCCCATAGCCACGGGGTCCCAGGATTCAGGGAGTACCCTGGCAAGGGGATACCAGGCTTTGGGGATGCCCTGACCAGAGGGTACCGAGATTCAAGGGGTGGCCTGGCTGAGGAGTGCTGGGCTTTGGGGTGCCTTGCTTGGGGGATACCAGGATTCAGGGGGTACCCTGGCCGCGGGGGTACCAGGCTTTGTGGGGTCACACAACCAAAAGGTTCTATGGGGTGGAAAGGGCCAGAGGGGTTTGGGGGTGCCCTGGCCGGGGGGTACCTTGCTCTCCACATCTCTCAGCACCAACTCCTGGTCCTTGACTTCCAGGATGACATCCTGCCCCCAGATCCGCCCCTGCTCCTCCAGGCCCTTCAGGCGCCTCAGACAATCCTCGGCGCTGCGGAGATCCCGCTCCAGGTGCATCGTGAGCAGGTGCTGGGGGGACAGGGACGGTGGCACAGGGGCCCCCTGGCAATGCCGGGGGGCGCGGGGCAGTTTGAGGGGGCTTCTACCTCAACGTGGTGCTGGAAATCGCTCTGGAGCTTTAGCACGGTCTGCCCATAGTCCTTGCGCTGGTCTGCGGGGACACGCAGGGTGAGGTGACAGGGACAAGGTGGGGACGGTAGCGGGGGGATCAGAGGGGTTTTTGGGGTGCTGCCCTCACTCACTGTAGATGCTTTTCCCGGTGAGGCGGACGAAGCTGTTGGAATGTCGCAGCGGGGACCTGTCGTCGTATTCACCCCTGGGTGGACAGAGGGACCTTTACACCCCCTGCACCCCCGTCCCGCCCAGCCCTCGGGGTCCCCAGGGTGGGACCCGCCCACCCCGCTGGCCACTCACCGTGACGGGGCGTTGCTCCAGCGGCCGAAGGGGTCTCCCATCCTGCCGGGGAGCAGCAAGGGCGTCTCGATCCTGCTGGGGGATCCTGGGCATGGTCCTTGTGTCACCCCCGATGCGCCCCCCAACCACCTGAGGGACACGCCACCCCTCCCCCCACCCCGGCGGTGCCGTCGCCCCGGTGGCCACCAGGACCCTCCTGACCGTCCATCGCCAGTCGCCCCGCTCCATCCCAGCCCCAGCGGCCGAAGCCAACCCCCATGTCCCGAGATGGGGTCTCTGTCCCGGGGTGTCCCCGCTCACCTCGATCGCTGCCTTCGCCGCTCTGGCTGTGTCCGCGGAGGGTGACACGGGCAGGGGACAGGGCTTGTCGTCGGCACCGCACCCACCTGCTCTTTGCCCTGTCGTTAAGGCGGGGGAGGGACGGAGGAGACACAACAACCTGGCACCGCCACCACCTCTCCAATCACCCTGGGCCCCCCGCCCCGCGGCAGGGCGTGCTGGCCCCGGGGCACCCAGCGGCGAACGCAGCCCGGGGTGCCCCCGTCCCAAGGTCCCCCGCCCCCGGGCTGGGTGTCGGTGACGTCCCGCCTGGCAGCACCCATCCCTGTCACCCGCAGGACTCTGTGCCCTTGCCCGCGGGGTAATCCCGGGCTCACCCCAAAACTGTCACTGCCACGAAAATCCTCCCAGGGTGGTTTGTGCCGAGGAAGGGGCCGGGTCCGGGATTTGGGTGAAGGGTGGATGCAGGGAGTCATCATCCCCAGAGCCGTGGGGTGGGGTCACCTTGGCCGGGAGGACACTGGCTGGCCGGGGGTCGTGTCTGTGGGATCGGAGTGACCCGCGGAACCCCCTCTGCCAGCACAGAGTTGTGCGGTTTGGGCTCATTTTAAGCCTTTTGGCTTCTTTGGTGCAACTTGGGGGGTGATGGAACAGCTGGGCCGTGTCCCCTGCGTCCCTGAGGGTCCCATCTGTGCCCCCCAGTCCCTCAGGCTGTCACATCCCGGCTGACCTCCTCTCTCTTTTTTTTTTTCCCAGGTTTGTGGACCAAACTGACCCCACCCAGGGAGGGTCCCTGGCGTCCTGTGCCCCCCAGGTATTACGCGGAGCAGGCGAACCGCTTTGGGAGTGTTCGGGGAGCTCGGCAGACACGCAGGGGCAGAACCGGGGGGAGCGGGATTTGGGGAGCTGTGAATTCCCCCCAAAAGGGAGCGGGGAGCGGGTGCCGGCGTTGGGGTCGTGCCTCAGTTTCCCCATTCGGGGAGGGGCAAGGTACAGTCCCCACCTCGGCCACGAGGGGGAAGCACGTCCCCGCGTCGCCCCCGTCCCCCGATGTGTCACCCCCCAGATGTGTGTCCCGCCAGATGTGTGACCCCCATGTGTGGAGCCTCAGATGTGTGACCCCCCCCGAGGTGTGCAACCCCCCCAGATGGGCGACGCCCCCAGATGTGGAGCCCCAGATGTGAAGGGTCCCAGGTCCCCCTGACCCCACCGGAGTCCCTGCCGCTGGGGACATTTGGGTGACACTTCTCGGGGCAGGTTGGCACCAGGGGCCGCCTCTGGTCCCCGTGGGGAATTTCGGGTCACATCCCCCCAAAATCCCAGCCCACCCCCATACACGGCTGCCAAACCCCCTCGGCAGCACCCAGGGCACGGCAGGACCGCGGCCCGTCCTTTCCCACCCCCGGCAGGGACAGAGTGCTCGCCCCGCCCCGTCCCAGCTCCTCCCAGTCACCCCACTGGGTAAGCTGGGAATGGCACGAGCTGCAGATACACTGTAAACCCTCCTTTTTATTGTTTTTCTCCTCAATTCCCAGCCACAGGCAACACTGCCCTGCACACCCCCAACCCGGCTGTGCCCCCCTCGCCCTTCCCCAGGCTCGGGAAGTCCCCAGGGGACACCAATCCCCTCGGGAAGAGCCAGGAAAGGGCACGAAGGCTTCTGGAGACACAGGAATCTTTCCCCATGTCAGGCTTTGAAACCGCCAGCATCAAAATGTGCAAAATCTGTGAAGCGGCCCCAAAACGCAGCTGCTTTGGGGAGGGAAATGGCCTCATCCTGCACCCCCTGTTCTGCTCCTGGGGAGGGCACTCCACACCCACCAAGGGGACAGTTCTGGGGATGACATCCTGTCCCCACTGGGGACACCTGATCAGGCTCTACCCCATAGACAGCACGGGGTTGGGGCATTTTGGGGGGTCACCAGGCAGAGGGGACCACGGAGCCACCAGAGTCTGGAATTCCCGGTGACACATCGCTCCCGGCCAGGTGCCATGAGGCCGCGGGGCCGGGAAGCAGCTGTGGCTCCGGGGGCTGGGGGCCAGCCAGGGACAAACCACCAGCCAGCCTGGATCCGTCCTCACGTCAGCGGGCCGGGCTGCGGTGTACCCGGATCTGTCACCTAATTGCTGGGGACCAGCGTCTCTTCGTCATTTTGGGGATGGCTGGGGACGTTTAACCCCTTGGGGGCTGGGAAACTGTGCTGGATCGGCCTCCCTGGGCCAGAGCAGCGGCATGGCAGGACACAGGTGTGACACACGGCACGACACAGGTGTGACACACGGCACAACAAGGGTGTCACACATGGCATGACACGGGTATTACACACGGCACGACACAGGTGTCACACACGGCACGACACGGGTATTACACACGGCATGACACGGGTGTCACACACGGCATGACATGGGTACTACACACACCACGACATGGGTATCACACATGGCACGACACAGGTGTCACACACGGCACGACACAGGTGTCACAGCATGACACGGGTGTCACACACGGCATGACACAAGGCACAGCCCCAGGGCTGTACCTCTCAGGGGTGCCCAAATCCCCAAGTCCTGCCCTCCACGGGGTGTGTTGGTGGTGACAGTGACGAGCCAATGTCCCAGCTGCCAGGCTCAGACGTTGTTTTGGGGTGACACAGGAAAGGACAGAGGGATGCTTGGTGACACCTCGCTGTCATTCTGCTTGGTCTGTCCCTGGTCCATGGTCACCCTGGCATGGTCACCATGCCACAATCCCCTGATGGTCCCTGTCACCCTGCTGGTCCCCAACACCCTCCTGGTCCCTGTCACCATGTTGGGTCGTTGTCACCCTACTGGTTCCTGTCACCCTGTTGCTCCCCATTTCCGTACTGGGTTCGCATCGAGCTTTTGGGTCGTCATCACCTGACCAGTCCCCATCACCCTGCTGGTCCCATGTCGCTCTACCGGTCCCCATCACCCTGCCAGCCTCCATCGTCCTGCTGGTCCCTGTCACCCTGCTGGGTCCCCAACACTCTGCTGGTCCCATGTCACCTTGATGGTCCCTTTGTGGTGGGTGTCACTGGGTGTTGCATCTCCTCCTCCATTCCTGAAGGTCCCGTTTCAGCACTGCCACCAAACCCCTCACTTCCCTGGGAATATCCTTGGAGTCACCCCAAGAGAATCCCTTGGGGTCTCAGCCCTGAGCCTGGTGGCCATGGGGCATCCTGGCCCACATCGCTCTGGCTTATCCTGGTTTTCCCAGTGTGCTGCTGATCCCATTTCTTCGGAGGAATGGGACAAAATCCATGTCCCCAACCCCCCCGGTGACATCCTCAGAGGCTGATTTTTTCCCCTCTCCCATTTCCAAAGGGTGATGGAGGTGGTGAGTGGGTGACACCTGGGGGACTCTGGCAGTGACGCGCCCGTGTCTGGCTCAGCCAGGGGTGTCCATGGCTGGGGGCTCCTGGCTGGAGCCCTGTGACCTTCACACCATCAGTTCTTTGCTTTGAGGAGGTTGAAATGGAAATGTTTTCGATTTCAGTGAGGGAGCTGCACGTGCTGCAGAGCATTGGGGACCCATCACTTGGGTGATCTTGAGCCATGATCCCAGGCCAGGGACAGGACAGCAGCTGGGTGGCCACAAAAAGAACTTGTTTCCCCCCACAGCCCCGTGGCTTTGGCCACAAACCTGCAACAACCATCATATTTTTAGGGTGAAGAGGGAAAAACCAATGTGCTCATGGCCACTCCTGTGTGTGGGACCCATCCTGTTTGCTTCCCACAATCCCGGCAACACAGCCGGGGATTTCCGAGGGTAGTGGGGGCTGAAAGGATGGTGGCAGCGCACAGATTTAATTAGAGGTGATGAGGGCATGCAAATGAGCAGGTTAAAGCCTGCTCGGGGGTGGCCAAGCTCCTGAGAATCCCCAGAGGATTTGGAGGTGTTTCCCACATTTCCCACGCTCCGGGTGCCGGGGGAAGGCTGGATGCTGGGGTAAGCACTGTCTGGGAGTCGTGGCTGGGTGGGAGGGCACGGAGGGAGGACAGGGAAGTCACACCTCCATGGTTATCCCATGCTCCTCTCCAGCCTGGGGAATGGGTCCTTGATGTTCTGGGAAGCCTGAACCCCTCAGGGATCCAAGTGAGCCCAGGGAAAGCTGGAAATGGGCTTATTCTCCTCCAGTTTTGGCATTTGGGATGAATTCCCTCATGGAAGAGCTGGCGTCTTCTTTACCCCTCCATCCTGCTTCCCACCCCTTCCCTCCTCCTCATCGCTTCCATGTGCAGGGATGAACCTAATCCAAAAGATTTCTGACGTGCTCTGCCAGAGCAGCACCTCTCTAGTAGGGGGATCTGGCCCTCGGAATGTTCCTCCACCCCTAAATCCCCAAAATTTAGGGATGAGCAGAGCTCAGCCCCAAATCCCCCATCCTAGGATCTGAGCAACCCAATGGGGTCTTGGAATGGCAGCAAAAGGTGCTCAGCAAAGCCCAGGAATCCCAACTCTTCCCTGGAAGAAAGCGAGGAGAGTTTCCTGGCTGGATGGAGCACCTGGAGCTGGTCAGAGACCCAAACCCATCACAACCCAGGGAAGCACCCAGGGACAGTGAGCTTGGGGTCGTGATGGGGATGAGAATGGGATTAAGGGTGCAGCTGGTGGTTTTTCCAGGGAAAACACTTCCACCGCATCTTTCCAGGGAGGAGGGTGAAGGCAGGCGGTGGCCCAGCCACATGACACTGAGCTGGTCGGGCTCTGGAGGCTGCAGCCAGGAGGGAGATGCCGGGGTGGGGTGGAATGGGTGGGAATTCCTGTGGGAATGTGCTGCTGAGCCAACACTCCTGGAGACACCCACTCGTGGGTGATGGGACTGGGTCGGGAGCCCCCGTGGGGTCCCTGGGGAGGGGCGTGGGTGCGGAACGTGACACCCAGCACGGGTCAGGGGTGTTGCGCTCAATGGAGAAGCTCTGGAGGAAGTTGTGAAAGGGGGAGCAGATGCCGTCAGTGGGGTGTGGGGTGGGGAGAGCCCACGGCAGGAGCTTCCCAGGGAGCCGGGTGGGAGGTTCCTCCTTCCATTTCATCGTAATTGCCTGTGGGTCCTTCTTCCCACAGAGCTCCCAAGAGGGTGTTTGGAGCTGTTTGGAGCAGGGTTAGGAGCACTTTGATGTGTTTGAAGCAAAATTCCAACTCCTGCCATCAGGTGCCATCTCCCACACTTGCCCATGGACACCCCATGGAAGTCACAGGACAGGAGTCCGGGTGTTCCAGGCCCCCCAGCATTGTTTCCAACATGGTCCAGGCTTACTGGGACACAAACAGCTGGTTTTTCCCCCAAAAGCTACTGTTTCCTGCCAGAAAACACAATTCCTTTGATAAATATTAGGAATGGAAAGCGTTTGACCTTCCCTGTTGTTTGGGTCCTGTGGGAAGCTGAGCAGGAGGAACTCATCCCGTTCCACCCAGTGCAGCTTCTGATGGACACCAGGAGGGTTTTGTCCCCTTGGATGATGTGAATATCCAGGACCATTTTCTGCCCAGCAACGGGTTGATCAGATCCTAAAATTGGTCCAAAATGTGAATTTTTGAAGAAGAGTATCCAACCTCTGGAGTCATGGACACTCACTCTGGCTTTGTCCCTGGTTTGCCAGCCCCAGGCAGCATCTCCAGCCTGAATCCAACCCAAATCCTGCGCCTTTTCATCCTGGTGTGGGAGATGCTGGATGTCTGTGCCACCAACAGATGTGGTAAAGGCAAAGGAAGAGCAAACCCAGGTGATCCACGGATGGTTTGAGAAATAACTCATCCCTGGAAGTGCCCATTAGGAGCCAGAGGAATCTGCATCCCTGGGGGGATTTGTCACCTAGGCATCCCCCAGTCCTTGGCTCAGTCTCAAAGTGGCTTTTAAGGGACAGGTAAGAAGGAAGGCCGAGGTCCATGGAGCTGGGATGTGGCTGATGCCTCCTGAGAGACCCCTCTCAGAGAGACCCCAGGCCTTAAAAAGGGAATTTCTGGATCTAGATGCTGAAATTGAGGAAGAGAAGAGAAGAGAAGAGAAGAGAAGAGAAGAGAAGAGAAGAAAAAAGAAAAAGAAAAGAAAAGAAAAGAAAAGAAAAGAAAAGAAAAGAAAAGAAAAGAAAAAAGAGATGAAATACATGAAACGAAAAAAGAAATAAATAAATTGAAATAAATAAAATAAATAAACATAATTAAATTAATTTTAATAGTTAAAATAAAATAAAATAAATGAAATGAAATAAAATAGATAAAATAAAATTTAAAAATAAAATAAAATTTAAAAATAAAATAAAATTTTAAAATAAAATAAAATAAACAGAGAGACCCCAGGCCTTAAAAAGGGAATTTCTGGATCTAGATGCTGAAATTGAGGAAGAGAAGAGAAGAGAAGAGAAGAGAAGAGAAGAGAAGAGAAGAAAAAAGAAAAAGAAAAGAAAAGAAAAGAAAAGAAAAGAAAAGAAAAGAAAAGAAAAGAAAAGAAAAGAAAAGAAAAGAAAAGAAAAGAAAAGAAAAGAAAAAAGAGATGAAATACATGAAACGAAAAAAGAAATAAATAAATTGAAATAAATAAAATAAATAAACATAATTAAATTAAATTTAATAGTTAAAATAAAATAAAATAAAATAAATGAAATGAAATGAAATAAAATAAAATAAAATGCCACCTGTTTCTACCTTCCTGGGTGGTGGAACCACAAGGAGCCAGGTCCATGGGGCAGAGGGAGAGGACATCCCTGCTCCATGGCATCCTGGACCCCATCCCCGATGGATGCCGCACACGGCCCCGTCCCTGCTGTCACCCTTAGAGCTGTTTTGTTTTGTTTTGTTATTTTGCTGATTTTTTTTCCCTCTTTTGTTTTTAATTCTCCAGCAGCATCCCATTGCTCCAGGGAGGACCGGGATCCACCCGGCTCCGGCATTGGAAAACCGCAGCTCCCGGAGTGCCCAGGACCCAGCAGCACCCACAGGGAACACGCACCGAGGGAAAAGGCTTCGGGATTTGGTGGATTTGAGCCGGAGCCCGGCTGGCCAGAGGGGCGAGGGCTCTGCCTCGGGAAGAACCGGCTCAATTCCAGACTGAGTAAGCGGCTGCTCCTGCCAAAATCCAGCGCCGGCGGCCGTGGTGGGAATTTTGGGGCTGCAAAGAGCGTCACTGGAGGTGCCGCACGGCCCCCGAGCCGTCACCCCCCCGGGCCGGGAGGTGTTTGAATGAATCCCTTAATTAGGAAGCTGGAAGAGGCGCTGCCCAGATGTTGGCTCGGGATCCAGCGGTGGAGGCGGCCCCGGGGTCACTCAGCAGAGCCCCTCCGGGACGGTGGGATTTGCGGTCGCGATGAGGATGAGGAGCAGCGCCGGGCAGTGTGTCTGGCCAAGCCATGCTGGCTGATCCCAAATCCCTGCCGGGACCACCCGCCCGGGGCGTTTCTGGGGCACGGAAGGGTCCGCTGGCATTGCACTGAGCGGGAACGCTGAGCAGGCGCCCCGGGATGGACACGGAGGGGTTAAATCTCGCCGGATCCCGGGAAGAGCCGGCGCCTTTCCAGCCTGAATAAACCCAGCACCCTGCCAAAATCCTGCTCCAGGACCCAAACTCCTGGATTATCAACCGTAATCCAGGCAGGGTATTCCTCTGGAGGAGCGACCCTCCGTGCCTGATGCACGGCCTGCAGGGAATGCATCCCACTGAGCCCCGAAACCCCTCAGGAGCTGTCCTGGGACACCACCCGGCTCTCGGGGTTCCTACTCTGGCTCCAGCCTCTGCAGCTCCATCCAGCAGCTCCGGCATCTATTTGTTTACAAGCAGGGTGGGAGTTTTGCTTTTGCTTCCCTTTATTTTTAAACTTATTTATCTTTATTTTGGATTTCTGACTCATCCCCACCCGTTGCCGGGAGGAAACCGGAATCAAAAAAGCCTCAGATATCGTTTGTATCAGCTGAATAAAATCCTCCCCCAGAGAGGAAAGTCCAGCAACAGCTCCAGGACCCAGAGCCACTTCTCCTTCCCCTGGTCTCATTCCCACAGAGGAGGAAAACTCAATTTTTCCTCTTTTTCTCCAAACCACAGCTGGTTTCAGGCTCTGCAAGCACAGAGCCAGGCCTGGAGGTCACAGAATGGGGGGGCAGAGAGGTGCTGGGTGCCCCCCAGCCCCTGCACGCCCTGCCTGCCTTCGGGGTACCCAGCCCCCGTTCCCATGGGATGCTCCGTGGGGATGCAGCACTCACGGAGCTGCCAAAACAGGGGGGTGCCAAGGAAGGGGAGGGTGTCCTGGGAGGTGCCACACGATTGGGCTGCCCTATTAATAAGGGTGCCCAGAGATGGGGGTGCCTCCTTGATGAGGGTGCCCTGGAGATGAGGGTACCCCATTAATAAGGGTGCCTTGAAGGCCAGGGTACCCCAGAAGTGAAGGTCCCCAATTAACGGTGCTGTCCCATTGATGAGGGTGCCCTGTTAATGAGGGTGTCATGGAGGTGGGATGCCCCTAGAGACAAGGGTGCCCCTTTAATGGGGGTGCCTTGAAGGTGAAGCCACCCCAAAGATGAGGTGCCTTACTGGTGTGGATGCCCCATCAATGAGGAAGCCCTGAGATTGGGGTGTCCCATTAATGAGGGTGCCCCATTAACGAAGGTGCTTTGAGATCGCAGTACCCAGTGCTGCTCCTCCCTGGGGTAGTTCCAGGGGTCTCCCCTCGTGGTGGGGGCAGGAGGCCAGAATGTCCCGAGACCCCTGGCAGGTCCCATATCCCTCCTTTAGCCAAACATTCCCATCCCAGCTGGAATGTGTGAAGATCGGGAGAAAACAACCCAAAAGCAGCATCCTGGGGCTGCAAGGGTGGGCAGTGACTCTGGCACGTGAAGCATCCCCCTGGTCACCTCCAAATCCAGCCCTTTCCAGGGGAGGGCCAAATTCATCCCCCTGGATCTGCTTTTCCCTTTCCAAGGGAGAAGTGCTTTGGAGATGCCCAGCTGTGTCCTGCCCGGCCACCCTGGGATCCCAGGGAGCTGAGAGCATCCAGCTGCCAAGTGTCAGTCCTGATTCCAGGGAGGATGAAGTGGCCCCCCTGGCTCAGCAGAAAGGTTTTGGAGGCATGAAGGGAGGCTGTTGGGTTCTTATCCCAATCCTAATCCTAATCCCAATCCTAATCCATCTCCCTATTGCAATGAGCTCGTGTCCTGCTTGTTCCCTGCACGTGGAGGACCCCTCAGCTCATTTTCACACTCCTGGGTATGGATTAAATTTATTCTTTTTTGAATCTGTATCCTGGGGGTGATCCTGCTGCCGATGGCTCCTGCTTTCCTGGGATTTGCCTTGTTTTTCCTCACGCCAAAGTGAAGGTGCTGCTTTGGGATCAGGTGCCCTGCAGTGACACAGAGGGGCTGCCAGGGAAGGGCTGATGTGAAGCCAAACCACCCTGGGATGTCCCGGCCGGGAGAGCTGGCACTGGGCACGAGGAACTGGTAGCTCTGAGTGGTTTGGGATTTTCCCAGGAAGTGGATCCCAGCTCATATCCTGCTTTTCCACAGCGTTTCCAGCTGCTTGGGATAACCAAGGGGTCCCTGCTCCAAATCCCATCCTGGTCTTTGCTGCAGCCAGGTGGAAGTTTTGCAGCCTGGGGTTGGAGGTGGGATCCAGCCCTGGGGCTGGAGGTGGGATCCAGCCCTAGACTTGGAGCTCGCTGCATCCCTGGGGTGGGCTCCAGTCCAGGCCTGTGCCCTTCTTAATATTTTCATTATTTTGAATTCACATTTCCCTTCCTGCATCCTGCTGGCTCCAGCCCTGGGGAGGGATGGGGATCCAGCCAACGGCTCTGACCCCTGGGGACATCACCCAGGGCTGGGAGAAGGAGGATGTGACCCATGTGGAAACCACAGGTGGTTTCGATGTGTTTATGAGCCTGGGCACAACTTCCTCAGCCCGGGTTTCCCACCAAGGGCCCAAGTTCTCCACAGGCACCCAGGACGTGCAATGGGTGGGGGGTGCAGCACCCATGGGTGACAACCCCTGCCATGACAGGGGTGTCTGTGCTGCTGGGACAAGGCAGAGGGGGATTTGGGGAGGTGGATTGCAGCTCTTTGTGCCCATCCCTGCATCCTGGGATGTGTGTGGGCTGGGAGGCTGGGCTGTCACCCCGGAGTGATGCTCTCGCGGAAAGGGTGAGTGGTGCTGGCCACGGGTCACACTCTCACCCCCAGGAAAAGCTCGGGCAAAAGTTATTCTTGAAAAAACGTAGTTTCCTCTTTTCCTTCCTCGTCGCAGGCACGTGGTGGTGAGGTCATGGAGCACTGGGCTCGCCGCAGGACATGCCTCCGGCTCGGCGTAATCCCGTCCCCAGGGCCCCAGC
The DNA here is from genome assembly GCF_000691975.1 of Corvus brachyrhynchos. NCBI lineage: Eukaryota > Metazoa > Chordata > Aves > Passeriformes > Corvidae > Corvus > Corvus brachyrhynchos. Next base: position 341,266 of record NW_008239114.1, on the reverse strand, counting down.
CGGTTCTGGCCAGTGCGGTGGGGGGGGGAGTTTCGGGGCCTCCACTGCCCCTCCAGCCCCACTTTCCTCCCAGTCAAGCCACCACATCCTGAGCCAGCCCTCGGGCTGCTGCCTTTGCTCCCGCCGGCTTTCCCAGCGCGGTTCCAGTATCCCAGAGGCGAGTGCGGCTTCACATCGAAAATCAGCCCCAGATGTGGCGGAGCAGCTGCTGCTGGAGCGCCATGAGCAGGGATGGGCAGGGCTTGGGGACACGGGGACAGCAGGAGGAACCTGTTGGGTGGCCGGGGCCTGAGAGTCAGTAGTTCCTGGGGGTTTTGTCCCACCTGTCAGGTGACAGTGTCCTCTCTGCAGCCGGGTGCTCCCCAGGAAGGGGTGATAGGAACACCCAGGGGCTCCCCAGTCCTTGGGGAGAGGCTGTGGAGCAGCCTCAGAGGACATGGGGCAATTCTCGCTGCTGAGCCCCATGCTGGGGCTGCTTCTGGGAAGCAGGATCCCTTGCTGACAGGAGCCAGGTCCCCATTGCTGTGCCACCACCCTCCATCAGGAGCAGAGCTGTCCCTGGGGAGTGGCACAGCCCAGCCAGGGGGACATCAGGAGTTTTAACAGCCCACGATTGCTTGGGGACTTCTCAGGATATGGCGGCCGAGGTCCCTGGCTGAGTGTGGGGCTGCTGGCCCTGCCTGGGGCTCCGGGGCGGGAACCACACGCTAATCAAAAGAGGATGGAAAACTTGTGGTTCCTTGGAAATGCTGCACAGCTACAAGCAGCCCACAGCAGCTTCCAGATGCAGCAGCAGCAGCCATGGGATGAAATTCTGATGGATTATTCTTAATTCCAAGCGCTGAAGCGGGGGTGGCGGCAGCAGACTGACTCTGCAGCACTGCTGGGCGGGGCAGCGCTGCGGAGCCCCTTCCCCGTGGTTTGGGATGCCATGGCTCTGCCTCACGCTCTCCTCATTGAGATGGGACTCATCTGGCTCATCTCAGGCCCTAAATTTGACCCTTTCCAAGATCCCTGGTTCATTACATTCCTATGGGTGTGAGGAATTGTGCTGGGAGCTGCTGACTCTCCAGGGCTTGGATGCACTCCGCACCCTGGCCCCAGTCCTGCATCCCGGCCCCAATCCTGCATCCTCGCCCCCAAGCACATGGAAGATGCCCCATACTCAGGGTCAGGGGTCCCCTGAGCATTGCCCACTCTCCGGGGCCACAAGAGCCCAGGCAGGTTTTTTATCATGTTTTTGTTCTCTCCAGCCTCTCTGGGCACAATTTCCACCCCCCTGTTGGGGCGGCATGTTGCTCTGAGGATTCCGAGGGGCCTGAGGAGCCGTTTTGCCGACGATCCCGGGGGCTGCCGGGCGGGATGATGGGTGGAGGCGCAGCAGCACACGCCAAGATGCATCAGCCTGTGTTTTTCTGGTGGTGGCTGAAGGTTGTTTGTGCTGTCCCGGGGATGATCCAATGCTCTTGGCGTAGGTGCACGAGTGGCCTCCGGGCACATGCACGGGATGGGCCAGGAACAGGGCGATCCTGGTTATCCCGAAACATCTCCTGCTCTAAACATGACTGCAGCCCCCCAAAACTGCTGTGGGACCCTATTTCTGACCAGTTCTGCATGAGCAAAACTTCCCAGCAATCCTCAGACCACCTCCTTGCATCCACAGCACCAATGCTGCCCAGAGCTGGATGGGGCTCTTGGTGCCTGGATGAGCAGGGAAGCAGCTCACCTGCTGGAAGGACTGTTAGTTTCCTTGGAGAAAGCAGCAAGTACATCAACATTTGAGTGTCCAATCCCATAGGAGCAGCTGGAGGCATTTCACCCCATCCCTGCGAGCTGCTCAGCTCTGTTCTGGCACGGGATGGAATTGTGATGAGTGGGGGGAAGAGGATGGGGAATGTCCCCTGGGAGTGAAGATGAGGCCACTGAGATGGAGATGGAAGCTCCTCGTCCAGCTGTGAGGGAGATGGGAAAGGCCGGATTTAGCATCGGCGCTGGCCGGGAGCGTGGGAGCGGCGGGAGCGGGACGTGGTTGGTGGATTTTCACGGGGAGGTGCCGGCACGGTTGTGTCCGTGCTACATCCTGATGTGTCCCGTCTCATGATGGCAAGACCTGGGCTGCCTTGGAGCAGGGGGTTGGAGTTGATGTTTGTCTCCCATTTATTTGACTTTCCAGAGCCGAAAAGATGCTTTTGGTAAACCTGAGTGGACTCCAGACCCTCACCAAGTGCAGCGTTTTGCTGGAGAAGTGCAAGGCCCCCAAACTCCTCTTCACCCCCTTATCACCACCCCTACCCCACTAGCCTTTGCAAATTCAAAATCTCCTATTTTCAGCCCAAAATGAACCACTCAGCCCCAGCCAGGGCTGCCGGCATAGCTGAGGGGGCAGGGTGTGTTTCCTGTGGCACTGGCAGCTCCATCTCTTCAAAAACCAGCCTGAACTTCATCCCTGTGTTGGGAAAGGGATGGATCCAGGCATGGAGCCACCTGCGGCTCCCCTACGAGTTCCATTCCTCCAAAAACCAACCTTAACTTCATCCCTCCCATGGGAAAGGGATGAATCCAGGTGCAGAGCCACAACCAGCTTCCTCAGAACCCCCATCCCTCTGCAAACCTGCCTGAACTTCAGTCCTGCCATGGGAAAGGGCTGGATTCAGGTGAGCCACTGACAGCTCCCACGGCCAAGGCTTATCAGGGATAAACCACTCCTGGCATCCCCTGACATGCCAGCGCATCCCATCTCCAGGTAGGGCTCCAGCTCTCCTAAGGCCGTCCTGGAGCTGTTGGCAGGAGGGAGGAGGCAGCTTCACGGTGCTAAAATCACTGCTGCTAATGAAAAACAGGCTCCGAGCAGCCAAACAGCTGATCCATGGCCTGGAGCTGAGCAATGCCTCGAATTCCTGGCAGGAGCTACTTCCTTTTGGGAGGCGAGGGCTCCTTCCCCAGCAGCAAGGCAGTGCTGTCCCCTCCTGTCCCCATTAGCCCCCAGCTGCCCCTCGGGGATCAGGGAACGAAATGATGGAGGTTACACACCGCTGGGGGTCTGTCCAGTCCTCTGTCTGTCTGCCCATCTTTGTCCCCCTCCATCCGCAGTGAGGAATATGATGGGCATAAGCCCCACCGTGCCCTGTGAGAACACTCCTTGTCCCCCAGGTGTCCTTTGGCTGACAAGGATGTCCCTTAGGGCCGGGGGTCCTCCAGATTTCAAGGATGGGCACAAGCAGGGAAAGGAGCTCAGCAGCTCCCGGGGCCGGGTCCTGCTGTCGGGTGTGGAGCAAGATAAGGCCATGACTCAGCCTCAGCCCTCAGCCCTGCTTCCCCTCCTTCCCAGCAAAGCCCCGCTGGCACCTGGGGACCGCGGGGTGCAGCCGGGGCTGGGCCCCACGTCTGGGTGTCCGTGGCGGAGATCGCGGCCAGTGGCTGATGTAAACAGCTCTGCTGCCGATAAACAACCGGCCCCGGCGGGAGCACAAACAGCTCCTCTGTTCTGGCTCTGGACTCTCCCTGCGACGCCCCGGCAGCAGCTCCATGGCTCAGGCTCGGTGGCTCCAGCCACCCACTCCAGCCCCATATTGGCGGGTGGTACAGGGCTGTCACCCCATTAGCCTGCAGCTGGACATGTGTGGGGATCACATTCCAAATTTGGGGTGGCGAGAGTGGGATTTAGTCCCTCAGACCTGTGCTGAGGTCAGGGACAGTGCTGCCTCCGTCCATCACACGGTCCGAGGGTTGTGGCATCCCAGTAAGGGTTTGGCACGTTTGGGTGTCACCTTGTTCCTGGCTGTGGTGACAGACAGGAACCCCCCGGGGGGGCGGACATGTGTGGGGATCACATTCCAAATTTGGGGTGGCGAGAGTGGGATTTAGTCCCTCAGACCTGTGCTGAGGTCAGGGACAGTGCTGCCTCCGTCCATCACACGGTCCGAGGGTTGTGGCATCCCAGTAAGGGTTTGGCACGTTTGGGTGTCACCTTGTTCCTGGCTGTGGTGACAGACAGGAGCCCCCCGGGTGGGTTCCCACAGCACGGCGCTGAGGCCTGGCTGCCCTGGAGCATTCCCAAGCTGTTCCCAAGCTGTCCCCACTTGTGCCCAGCTGCTCCCAGAGCTGCCCCTGGACCCTCCCCCATGGGTCAGGACCCTCTTGGCTCCAGCCGGGCTGAGCTGGGGGTGCCAGGGCTGCATCCACACTGCACTGTGCCGTGAGCTCCGGGTGGTGCCAAGCGGGGAACGGGGCACACTGGGCGCTTGTTCAGGGTGTACTGGGGATGCTGGGGAGTCCCCTGGAGCACATGGACATGCCACAGGGTGGGCATCATGCTGTTGCCACCCTGAAACTGCTGCTGGTGGCACCTTCTGCCCCATCGCCCGCACCTCCCCCAGAGTCTGTGGGTGCCCGTGGGCAGCTGCCTGGGAAGGCTTTTGGCTCTGGCTCTGGCTGCATTCCTCGGTGGAGGGAGGAGTGGAGCTGAAGCCTGACATGACTCAGCCACAGCCACGAGGGCTGGGGACATGCCGGTGACCCATGTGAGGCTATCACCCGTCTGTGGTCCCCCCTCACCACCTGGCACCACCCCTGGCATGGGCACCCCTTCCCAATTGCAGGGCTGGGCTTTATCTGTGCCCAAGGACCCCCGAGCACGTGCCAGGGGGTGGTGGGAGGTCTCCCGAGAGCCTCTGTGGTTGAGGACAGCTGGACCCCGGGTTATGATAACTCTGGAAAGGGACTTTCTCCGCAGGCGCCGGACACAGCCTGACCCTGCGGTTCCCTCGCTCCCGGCCTGGCCGAATTCCCTGTGCCTGGATCTGGCCAGTGCTCTGCTCCCGTGGGTGCTCACCCCGTGCCGAGGGGGCTGCTGCTGGGGGAGCCCTGTGATGGCCCCCCTGATCGGGGCTGGGTGGGATGTCCCAGAGCATCCCAGCGTGGGGCAGGCAGCAGGAGAGGCATGGAGGGGAGGAAGAGGGGGGTTTGCTGTGGGATGAAGGCTCCAGCCTCTTCAGGACATCCTGAGTCCCCCCCCCGACAGCGGGCTGGGGGGAAGTGCCTTCCAACCCACATTCCTCCACTCCTGAAGGAACCGGCTCGGGACCTTCCCACGGGGATTTCCAGCCTGGGCACTCATCGCTCCAGCTCGGATCATGCTGGGGGGGGTCCTGGCTCAGCTGCAGCACCCAGGAGACTGTGGGAGAGCATCCTGGCCCTACGGTGAATCACCGGGAAGGAACTGATTAAGACCTTGCAACACTTTCCTGCTGGAAATAACTTTCTCCAGAGAGGCAGCCCCAGGCTGGTCTCAGGATGCAGCTGGGGGGATTGGATATGCTACAGGCTTTATCCCTGCTTTGGGACTTGCTGGCTGGAAAAAGCCTCCCAAAATGAGGGATTGGTTGTGATGTGCTCCCGCTCCCACGGGGGATGGGAAGAGAGGGAATCGCTGTAGCAGGAGAATTGAGGTCTGGGGATGCTCTAACCTGGTGGAGATGTGGCTGCGTGGGGATGGTGCCGGTGTCTGCTCCAGGCCCTTTGGATCCGGGAACATCCTGCACTGCCTCGCCTTCAGCCCTGCATCCCTCTGGCTGGGGCCAGCAGAGACGGGGATCCCCGGGATGCCCCATGGACTCATCCCACATTTCCCCCTTGGCTGACCGTGGCTGTGGGGGGTGAGGGGTGACTCCTGCACAGCACCAGCGTGGTGACAGTGCCATTGGTCCCAGTTTGCAACTGGGGGAGGGACAACCACCCTAAATTTTGCCTCCCCCAATTTTTCCAGCTGTGGTGTGGGCACGGAACTGCTGCCACCTCTGCCACCCGCCAGGAGGGGGAAAAGCCTCTTCCCTGCCAAAAAAAAAGAGGCGGATGCTGCTCTCGCCCTCTGTCACGCATGAGGCGGATTAATATTAACCCATCCCTCCATCCTGCTGTCCCGCTCTCCTGCTGCCCCCCTGTCCCGCTGCCCCATAGCTTGTCCCATGACCCAGCATATGACACTTTTCCGGTCCCTTTAAAGCAGAGGGGGATGAGTGTGCGGGAGATGAGCAGCCCATGGTCTCGCCACGGGGTCCCCGTGAGTCACCCCCGGTGCTGGCGTCACCCGCTGTGTCCCTTGGTGCCCACCCTGGTGTCCTCCCACCGTGGGGGCTGTGAGGCTCCCAGAATAGCTCGTGGTGAAAAATGTGGATAATCTCTCAGTGTTTTGGGGAGAAAGGGGTTATTTTGGGAGGATGGCTGGTTTCTAACCCAGTGCCCTCCCTCCCAGGCCCGTCACCCTCAGCACCCTCAGATGTTTATCTGCTGCTGTTGCTAAGGGACACTGTGGGTGACAAGACCCATGCGCCCATGCGCTGGTGCAAATCTGATACTATCTCGGGGCTGTCACTGCTGTCCCCAACTCCAGCTGGCTCCCAGCTCTCCCCCAACTCCTCCACCAGGTCGCTGATCCCAGCTCTCCGTTACTGGGATCACCTCTCAGCTCCAAGAAAACCCATCAGGTTGCAGCTTCTGCAACCCCAGCAGCATTTCCGGCCCTGGGGAGCAGATCCCACTGGTCCCTCGGATGTGGTGGCTGTCACCCACACGTGGCCCCGTTGTCACCATCCCCTGTTGCAGCTGCATCCCACTGTGTTTGTGGGACAGTTTACTTTCTGTTTCCTGTCAGAGTGCCGAATGCTTGGCACTTCCATGGATCACCTCGTGGCCACTAATCACTTCCAGTCGCCTGGAACACAAACAGCCAGCGAAGAGGAAAATCCCAAAGCCAAGAATGGGGCTTGTTGCATGGCTCTGCTGGCCCCGCATCCGGCCCCTCACAGATCCGTGCACTCACAGATCCCTCCTGCACACCTGTGCAAACGGATCTGCTTGTGCACATGTGGATCCATCTGTACACACATGGATCCATCCATGCACACATGGACCCATCCACGCACACAGATGTGTCTGTGCTCATGTGGATCCATCCCTGCACACGGATTTGTCCATGTCCGTGCGGATCTATCACGCACATGTGTGCAAACATCTGTCCATGCACATCCGTACAAATGCATCTGCTTGTACACGTGGATCCATCCGTGCACATGGATCTGTGCATGCACACCATTCTGAGGCATCCATCCCTGCGTGTTCTGATGGGTGTCCATCCCTGGCATGTGCACATACGTGTGTGTGTGTGTGCACATGTGCCCAGGGATGGGCAAGCACACACACACATGTGCAAGGCCCAGAGCTCTGTGTGTGTACAGGGACATGTTCTGAGGGGTGTCCACACACATCCAGGGAGGTTGTGCGTGTATGTTCACAAGGGTACAAGTGCCCAGGGGTGACCACACACGTACACAGGTGTGGTGTGCGCACAGGTACACATCCCAAGGGGTCCCCGGCGTGTGCACACGTGCGCATCTCTGTGTGTACATGTGCCCTGAAGTGAGCGTGCACCTACACGTGTGCCAGGCTGTACACATCCCAAGGGGTCCCCGGCGTGTGCACATGTGCGCATCTCTGTGTGTACATGTGCCCTGAAGGGAGCGTGCACCTACACGTGTGCCAGGCCCAGGGCTGTGTGTGCACATGGGTATCAGTGCCCGGGGTGACCGTGAACATCCCGGGCTGGTGGCTGTCCCTGGTGTGCAGATCTGTGTGTGTGCCCAGGTGTGAGCACACACGCGTGTGCGGGTGCCGAGGGGGGTTCGCACACACAGTGCCTCGGGCCGAGCGGTGCCGATCCGATCCCAATGGCCCGAGCCGTGCCGCGCTGATCCCATCCGATTCCACTCAGC
>NW_008239114.1:330216-332691 GCF_000691975.1 Corvus brachyrhynchos | reverse complement strand
CTCCCCGAGCCGTTCCCGGCGGGGTGAGGCTCCGTTCAGCCGTGGCCACATCTCGGCGGTGGCCCAGGCGGCATCTTGGAGTTTCACAAGAGGGGAGGATTCCTGGACATCAGCCAAGGGAAATTCCCCCCCACCCATTACCCAGGCACCCTCTCCCTGCCGGTGCACCGGGAGACGGGGGAGCACACCCACCCGAGGGTCCCCTCCACCCCCACCCCGGGAGTCTTGGCTCTGAGATGAGCAAGCCCCGTTGCTCATCGGAGTTCCGCCACGGATCGGGGCCTCCCCGCTTCTTTGCAGGGGGATTGGGAGGGAAATTTGGGACGAAGCCAGAGCTGCTGCATGGAAAGAGCCCGGCGGGTGCAGCTGGGGGGGTCTGGAGGGTGGGAAGAGGATTTTTTGGGATGGGTGGGTCAGTGTGTCAGATGGGCTCTGGAGAGCCAGGGCGGAGGAGGAGATTTGCAGGAGAGACGGAGAAATGGTGTGGGAGAGGGGAGAGGGACTGGATCTGGAATGTGAAGGTGGCCAAGAGCCACATCCAGGCTTGTGTCACCGGGCCTTGGGAAATTCCCTGCTGACCTGGTGCTCCTAAAAATAGCAGGATGGGGATAGGCACGGGGTTAGAGGACCACAGTGGGATTATCCTGCTGGACCGTGGCCAAGCCCCGGCCACCACAGAGGTGGTCACGCTGGGGGGTGGGTGGAGAAGGGCAGGGGGGCTTGGTGTGTGTGTGGGTTATCCCTGCTTCAAGCTTCTCCTGTGTCGTGCTCAGGTGTGCCTGCTCCGCTGCTCCCTGCTGTCATCCCTCCTCCTCCTTCTCCTCTGCATCCATGAGACGGAACAGAACAGCTACTGCCAGCAGATCATCACAGAGAGGCACCTGGCCGAGCTGGAGGAGCTGGTGAGTGCCCCCTCGGGGCTCGTTTGGGGTCAGACGGGCACAAACCAGCTCTTATTTAGTGCTGAAATAAGGAAACCAGGTGATTTTCAGCTCCTCTGGGGAAGTGATGGTACCCGGGAACTGAGCATCCATGGGCACGAGGGACCAGTGGGCGCCGGGGGGGTGACAGATGTTGTGCTTTTATCAAGGGTGGCCATGGAAAAGTGACGACAGGAGGGACGAGAGAAGACAGAAGCAGGAGCGAGGCCGGGAAGGGGACAGGAGTGAGGCTGGATGGGCGCAGGGGCGCTGGGGAAGCAGTGGAGGGGCCGGCGCTGCGGGCTGTGGTGTTTTCTGGGCGGTTGCGCAGGGGTTAAGCAGAGGAATCCGGCTGCATTCCTGAGTCCAGCTGCTTGCCTGGAAGCTGGGCTGGCAACGGGGCTGTGGGTGGGTGGCAGGCAGGGAGGGGGGCCCGGCCAGGCGATGGAGACGACCGGGCTGGGTGATGGGGCCGTCATCCCATGTGGCCCGTGGGCAGCTCTGGGTGCTGGCAGCCGCCCCGGAGCACAGCCACCATCGGATACAGCTGCCGGGGCCGTATCTCTCTCTCTGTGGCCCTTGGCTCACCTCCGAGCGGGGAATCACGCGGATATTCAGGGGAGAAGCGGGAATCGGGGGCACGCAGGGATTTGCAGGGTTGTCGCAGATTAAATTCTGCCTGCAGCAAGAGGGGTGTGCGGGTGAGAGACGGGAACGGCGCCTCCGAGTCCCCGAGAGCTTCGCTCCGAGCTCTGTGTAACCGCCGTGTCCGGGCTCGCTTCACCTCTTCCTCTTTAACCACCGAGCTGCGGGGCCAGGAGCCACTCTGTGCGAGCTCGGCTTCCTCTGCCCGAGCCCTCTCTGCACACCACATCCCTGGAGCCTTGGCTCTGCCGCCCAGGGATTAAAACTGGGTCCGTGGTTGTGGGAGAAGGGAGATGGAGCAGGTTTGAATGGAAGATGTGGTTTTTCCTGCTGGGGACTGTAGCCCTCTCCTCGCTGATGGAGGAGCTGGACTTCGATCCAGCGCCTGCAGGATAATGGAGCAATTGTTTCCGGGACGGCATCCCAGGCTAGGAGGAGAATTGCCGGCCGGCAATTCTGCCAGCCCTCGGCCTCCCAGCCTGGGATGCCAGCCCGGAGGGGGAGCATTTGGTTAGGGTGGGTTTTTACTCCCACTGGAAAGGGTCGCGTCATGGGGGGCCGGCAGCCCTGCGTGTGGGACCCCGGCATTGTGTGATCCTGGGGAATGTGTGACCCTGGTGTCACGGCCACCTCCTGCACGGCAGGATGCTCTTTTGCAGCCTGGCTTTAGAGGAGAGAGTGGTGCGGGGGAGACCCGAGGAGAATTAAGCAGGGCTGGGCTCTGCTGTGGTGCTGGCAGGAAGAGGAGGAGGAGGAGGAGGAAGAGAGGCGGGGTGGGAGCAGGCAGGGAAAGACAGGAGAAGGTCTGTGATTCGGGGAGTACAACATCCTGATGGGAGCAGGAATCCTGAGCTCACTCCTGCCACTGCGTTGACCTTAGGGATGTGCCTGTGTGAGGAGGAGGCGGATG
>NW_008239114.1:327830-330198 GCF_000691975.1 Corvus brachyrhynchos | reverse complement strand
AAGTCCCTCAAGCCCTGCGGATTTGGGGGTCTCAGGGACCCCTTTGTGCCCAGAGCATGGCATATCTGAGGCTGCTGTCCCTGGGGATGTGGGGTGACATCCTGCTTTGTCCTTCCAGGCTGACACCCAGATGCAGCACCCAGGCAGGGTCTCCTTCAAGTTCATTGACAAGATGCAGTTGGTGAGTGAGTGGTTTCTTGCTGGGGACAGTAGGGGACAGGGAGCAGGGCTGGCTGGTGCATGGTGGGAGGTCCCCAGATCCCCAATCTCCTCTCTCGTCTCCCTTTGCAGGAGACAAGCATCCCACTTGGCCAGGTGGCTTCCAAGTCCCAGTTTGGGCATCCTGTGGGATTGTAGAAAGGCATTTTGTGCCTCCGTGCTTCAGTTTCCCCCAGGCAGAGTGAGATGCCCATCCAGTAACCGCTGTTGCTTTTTGGTGGGTCTGTGTCCTTGCAGAACGACTCCATCTGCTATGTGAAAGCTGCCTTTCCCCTGATGGGCAAGATCCTGGAGCGAACAGAGTTCAAGGAGAACTCATCCAACGCCCGGAAGATGCAGATGGTGCGCAGGATGTACGACCACATCAATGAGAATGTGGACCCCTGCATCAGGGAGGAGGATGATGAGGAGAGAACGGTAAAATGTCCCCAACCTCATGGGGGTCTGGGCCTGGGTCTGCATCCTGGGTGAAATGGGATTTCCGTAGCATCCTGGGGTGAAATGGGATGTCCAGAGCATCCCGGGATGGGTGTGTAGGCAGGACCATGAAGTAGAGCAGAGGTGGGGTGTGCATGGACACAGGGAGCCACGAGGAGCCACCAGATCCTGCCTTGGGAGCACTGGGGTATCTGTGGCAGTGACACCGAGTCAGTCATGGAGCTGATGCTGAGCCTGGTGCTTCCTCCAGCTCTCACAGATGTGCTTCAAGGAGTTCACCACCTCCCCCTACGAGATGCTGGTGCTGGTGAAGGATTTCTTCCAGGACATCAAGCGTCTGCTGCAGAACCAGGAGACTTTTGAGAAGGATTGCAGCCGAGTCTACCGCAGGACTTGCCTGGGACCCGGGAAGGCAGGATCCTCACCAGGTGAGATGCCAAGGCTTGGCCTCTGCCCAGTAAACCTGTGCCAGTCTGGGGGACTTGGGCTCACCTGCATGGAGCAGCTTAAGAGCCGTGTGTCCGTGGGTGCGGCACGTGTCCACCTTGGTCCCTTTCCCTGTGTCAGCGAGCTCTGCATCAGTGTCAGGGGAGAAGGGGCTGGCTGCCATTTGAAGGTGGGATTTGGGCTAAATCCTACTGGAAGCAAGGCGAGGGGGAGATGCTGAGGGGGACTGAGGAGACATCAGGCTTGGCTCTGTCTCAAAGCCCCGGTGCCGGGTGGAGCATAACGTGGAGAAATGGAGGGACAGCTGTGCCACCAACGCGCTGCATGACCTTGGCTGTGTCACTTCAGCTGCCTCGTGCCTCAGTTTCCCCTGGCCAAGCCTTCAGGGCGAGTGTTGCTGCTGGGGTGGAAGAGCCCCGTGTTGCCATCCGCTCTTCTGCGAGCGCCCGTGCTGTGTTTGCGTGGAGGAGACGTCTCACTGTCATCCTCGTGTCGGAGCTGTGCCATGTCCTTGTGCCATGGGGGACGTTAAACGTGGCTGTCTGGCTCCTGCAAGTTGTGAATAACCCATTGCCATCACCTCAGGGCACCCGGTGACTCGGGTTTGCTTCGTCCCACCTGCTGCTTGTCACCCTCGTGCTGCCCTGCCTGCTCCTGCCTGTTCCCTGCCTCTCCCTCGCTCTCCCAGTTTTTGAGGGGCTGTTTGACCCGCTTGCCTGGGGCTGCGGGGAGGGACGGGGACAGTGCCCCTGACCTCAGATCTGCTGGCTGTGCCCCTCTTAGAGGCTGGGGACCCCACGGCTGTCTCTTCTCTCTCCTTCTTTCAGGTGTGGGGACAGATCCTGACTGCAATTGCCTGTCCCCTGCCCTCCCTTCTGCCACCCAGCCCTCCCTCTCTGCTGCCACTGGCAGGGACATGGCACCTGCTAGCACCCAGGTCCCTTCCAGCCTCCTGCATACCGCCCTTGCTGACTTAGAGGCCCCATCTCAGCCCCCCAGTAGCACGGACGGGGGCTCAGGGACCGAGGAGGTCCTGGGTGCTGGGGTAGGTGACACAGCGCTGCCGTTGGCCCCCGGGATGAAGCAGACAGCTCCAGCCAGCAGTGCCCAAGCCCTCCAGGATCCGGCCGGGACGCTGAGCCTGGCACTGGGTGACATCCCCGTCCTCCGTGGGGACGGAGAGCTGGTGGAGTGGGGCACCGGCCACCTGCCTCAGGATCCAGGCCAGCAGTGGGGAGGCTCCACCCTCCCGGCGCAGCCCGGC
>NW_008239114.1:322094-327597 GCF_000691975.1 Corvus brachyrhynchos | reverse complement strand
AGTGTGGTGGCCGTCCTGCTGGCCACGGGAGGGCTGCTCTTCTACAAGTATAAATCCAGGGTAAGACCCCTGCCTCGTCTCCTCCCCGGGCACCAAGATCCTCTCCTGCCTCAGTTTCCCCACTTGTCTCTTGGCCAATGTGGGTTGAGCCCCATTTTCCCCATGATTTTGAGACTGGGGGACAATTGGTGGTGCTGAGTGTGGTAGGAGGATGTTATCTGGGGCATTTCCACCCCTCCCCACCCTGCTACAGCCCCCTCCCCTTCCCCAGGGCTCATCTCCCCATTTCCCTCCCTCCACACAGGTCCTGGAGCGGCCGCTGGAGGATGGAGGCTGCGACCCCAAGGAGCCGGAGAGGAGGTGGGTGTGATAGCATCCTGCGTGGGGGGGCTTTGGGGACCCCCACCCTGGGTGACCCTGCTCTAAACCCCCTGTCTTTCTGTCGCAGGGCGCTGCAGGGAGCAAGGGAACGCTCAGAGCTGGAGACTCAGGATCTCTGAGGTGATCAGGGGCTGGGTGGGACCTCACAGGGCTCCGGTCCAAGCTGTGAGGACAATATTGTGTCCCTGGATTGTCCTCATCGGTGCTGACCTTGGCCACGGTCAGGGAAATTCTGGGTGGGAAGACACGGACAGGAGCAGGTCTGCGCCCCAGCGCTGCCAGCATGTGGTTTCGCAGCTCGTTAATCCATTACTGGCCCTTTCTTAATATACATAATGTTTTTACATGTGGTTTTTGTGTGTTTCTCCCCACGCTGCCCTCCCTGGCAGAGCCTCGGCTCCTGCTCATCCCTCTCCTCCTTTTCCCAGGGCCCCAGGCAGGATGTGAAGCTGCTCGGGGGACGGATCCGGATGGAAGGAGGGTTGGCACGCGCCAGCCTTGCCGCGGTCTCACCGTGATGCTGACACTCCCTCTTCCCTTGCCCTGTGCCGGCGGCCAGAGACGGCAAAAAACTCCCTGGCAGGGACAAAAGGATGGGGGGATGTGCCCTGAGTGGGACCCCCGGGCACCGGGAAGTGAAGGGCTGGAAGGTGTTGGAACCATAACCGCAGGCCTTTGCCGGCAGCGGTGGCTGGTGGGACACTGCGGTGCTGAGCAGGACAGTGGAGATGCTGCTGGATGTGGGATGACGGATCCCACTTGGACACAGCCGGCGCTGGATGAAGATAGAGGGGACCAGCTCCCCAAATCCTCTGGCTCTTCTCCGATCCCAGCAGACTGGGTTTGGAGCAGCACCCATCGCCCCCTTCACCCTGCCTTTCCTGAGGCTTCAACTGGAGCATCCTGAATCCCAGGGGGGCCAGTCCTGAGACACCCAGCCCTGACTTGCAACTCAAACCCTCACACTGTGAATATTTAAAGCCCTCCCATGCCCATGTCCCTGCGTGGGGCTGGGTTTGGGGTGACCCTTGGCACCGTCCCAGTCCCCCCCCATCCTCCTATTGTTAGGGTTTATTTTTAATTTTTGATAGAGCGGACGGAAGTCTTTATCCTGCACAAGTGTTCTGGGGGGGCCGTGTGCCCCTCGCAGGGTCATCGCCGCGAGCTGGCCTCGCTGGGATTCCATTTCTTTGGTGACTGCGCTTTGGAGAAGGGAATGGGGCTGGGAATGATGGGATCCACGAGGGTGTAAGAGCTGGAGCTGCCCCAGCTGGGCACCCAGGGGCTTCTTGGCTCAGCCCCGCTCCTGGGCTTTGGGAAGAGCCTGGTTTGGGATGCACCAGCCCTGGAGATACCCCAAAATCCAACGGCTCCCTCCAGCCCCGGATGAAGCGTGGGCCGCGCTGCTCTGGGAGTTTCAAGTATTATTTTTATATGAAGGATGAAAATATGGACAAACCCAACTGTTTTTAAAGAAAGCATCACTATTAATTTGGGGTTTATATATATATATATATATGTATATATATATATAATGTGTATTTATGACTGGCAGAAGGAGAGGGTTCCCGGGCGAGGGACTGGTGTAAATCAGGGTGAAAATCCCTGATGCAGCAGGAAGCCTGGGGCCAAACTCCTAGTGGTGTAAGTCACCCGTTTACACTGTGGAGGAGCTGCTCCTGGGGGAGAAAACTTGCCTTTACCAACGTTGGATTTATTTTGCCTTTTTTTCGTTGTTGTTTGGTTGGGGTTTTTTGTTGGTTTCAGGGTGGGTTTTTTTGGTGTGGTTTTTTTTTTTTATACAATGAAATGCTGAAATATTTTATACAAAGGCATTTAAAAGTCTATTTAAAGAAAATAATGGAAAACAACTTGTATATTTAATATTATGAATAAACAGAGAGGTGTAGCTTGGTGTAAGGTAGCTTGGTGTAAGTCTGTGGGGCAAGGGGGGACTGGAGCTTGTGACTCTCCTGTCTCAGCCCTGGCATCCCTGAGGGGGTGACTGGGGGCTGACCCCTGGTAGTCTTACCCTGATCTGCTTCCCTGTGGATGCACGTGGGAGTTCATGGCCACTGGGATGAGGGCAAAGGGATGCATCCGAGCCTTCCTGCCCCCAGCTCCCTCCGGCATTGCTGGGAGCTCCTGGCACCAGCTCTGAGGCTGGGCCCCCCCAAATCTGTGTCAATGGTTGGGAAGCGGCTGTTTAAAGCAAACACACTTGAGGCAAAGTTTCCTGGAGCACTTTGCTTAGAGAGACAGCACTGGAAGAGGCATTTCCTTCCTCCCCGCCGCTCCCCCGGCTCCCCTTCCTTCTTTCCAGGAGCAGGGGAGCCCCACATCCTGCTCCCCCTGCACGGATCCAGCATCTCCAGGGGGATACCAGGGGCCTTCCACAGCCCATGGGGTGTGCAGGGTGAACACCCCCATGGCTCATCCGAGGGGGTGGGAAGGGCACGATGGGGTCCCGGGAGCGTTTTGCGAGTGCCAGGGCTGAGCTGCTGCTTTGTTTGCTGACAAACAGGATTCCTCGAGGGGAGCTGACTCAGCCCAGCCCTTCCTCTCCCCAGCAGCAGCCGGGGGTTTCCCAGGTCCACATCCCCTTCCCAGGGAAGTGGGACCTATATATATCCTGCTGGATCTGCGCCACAGTCATTATGGTCAGATTTGGGGGGTATTTGAGGCCAGAGGCTGCTCTTAGGGGCGGGCACCATGCCCGGGTATGGGGGTGCTGGGGGCAGCGAGTCCTTGCCCTGCTCCAGGATGCTCCAGGATGCTCCAGGCAGCTCCACAGCTGCACAGGAGACGGTGACTGGAGCTGAACGATGGCAGCTTGAAGCTGTGGCAGAGCTTGTGGGGCAGAGGTGGGAGCATCCCAGGCTGCTGGGGGGGTGTGAGGAGCACCAGTACCCACCCCCTCTCTGTATTTACACCCCACAATCCCTCATGCCCAGGGATGAGGCTGCTCTATGTGCTGTAAAAGCACCTGGAAAATGCAGGGAAAAAGCCAAGCTCTGTCTCCCTGCCCTAGTGCTCAGGCCTGGAGGATCCCTCTGCTCCTCATGTTCCCAGCTGGTGGCCTTTTCCCCACCCTGTGACCGGCCTGTGTGGGAGCAGGGATGCGATGCCCTGCCCTGGGCAGCCACCCCAGCCCCCTGAAATTTGTGAGGGGGGGAAAAACCAGATCTCAGCCCCCCACTCAGCAATCCCCCAGCTGGGAAGGACACGGAGCTATATCCCTGTCCCTCAGCACTTGTAGGGGAGGGTAGAAAAAACCCCCACACCCCAGAACTGAGTGGGGCACGGAGGGTGGTGGCACCCTGGGGTCCCTCCTGGGGTCCCAAATGAGTGTTTGTACTGCAAAAAGCTGCTTTGATGGGATGAGAAAAGGGGATCTGGGGGAAAAGATGGATGGTGGGAGGGGAAAGCATCAGCAAGAGGCTCCTGGGACCTGAAGCATGGGCTGGCCTGCAGTGGCACCCCTGCATGGTCGGTCCTGGGGGTCCCCACATCCCTGGTGCTTGTGGCATTGGCAGGGCTGGGACATCTCAGGCTCATCCTGTTGCCCCAAAACCTCCCAAGCACTCGGAGACCCCCCCAGACGCCCCCCTGGGAACCCTCCCCAGTGCAGCCGCGGGCACCGCAGAGCTGCTGACAGGGCAGAAGCCACGGAAAGGCCCCGAGGCCGCGGTTCCTGGGGCACGGCGGGTCCAGGACAGGGTTTTGGCCAAGGAACTGCTGCAGGATTTAGGTGGCCAGAGGCCGTTTTGTGGCCAGACAAAGTGATTTTGGTTAAAAAACCGTTATCTGCACTTTTCCCTGGGGTTTTAACCCACACGCCGATGTTTTCCCAGCTTGTATTTTAAGGGAACACCCCTGGGAAATTAAAGGCGGAACAGGGCTCAGACCCCTCCCAGTTCCCTGTGGGGCATTTGGGGATGGGGTCGGGGTGTCCCAGAACAGAGCCCTGCCTTTCTGCCTGTCCTGGAATGGTCCCTAGAGCCCCTGAGGGGACTCTGTCGAGCCGGGGACCGCGGTCCGTGGTGCAGGATGGGGCCCCTCAGTGTCCCTGGCCCTGGGGACAGGTTGTTCGCCACCCTCCCTGGAATGCAGCAGCCGTGATTCCGGGGACCTGGTGGCTCCGCTCAGCTCGTTAATGGGTAATGAGGGCCGGAGGTCACTGCCCTGAGCCTGCGCTGGCGCGGTGCCGGGGCTGCGGTTCCAGCGGGGCTGAGCCTGCCCAGCGCCCTGGCACCGTGTGGGGTCAGACACCCCCAGGGCTGGACACCCTCCCACACCTGGGAGCGGACACATCCCAGGGCTGGACACCCATCCGGGGCTCTACCCCCACCCATCTGTGGCTGGACACCCGCACAGAGCTGGACACCCACGCGGGCTCGGGCACCCACCTGGGTTTGGGTTCTCACCCCTGGTGGGGTACGGAGGGCACCCGCTGGCCCTGCCCACCGTGGGGTTGCCCGCACCCTGTCGCTGCTGCCTCATTTGATTTTCTCCGTGATTCCTCCATTTCCTTGATGTTTTATTTTCTCACTGATTTACTTTTACCTGTGTTTTATTTAAACTATTTTCTTGATTAATCGTGTTTTTTCTCCTGCTTTACTTCTTCCCCCTGAACAAACACAATTTTTTTTTTACCCAGAAAACGCTCGTTTTTAGTTTCAGCTTTTATTTTCCAATTAACGAATCAATTAATTTATTTAATTTATATAATTAGTTTCTATATTTATAGAGAAAAATACATAAAATTAAGTAATTTATTTATTAAATTTATATAATTAATTTATTTAACAAAAAATTTTGCAAAAAATTTTGTGCATGCAATTTATATATAAACATATAAAATTAATTCACATAACTCTTATATTTTTATAACGCTTATAAATGTAAATCTATATAACTAATTTCTTAATTTACGCATTTAAATAAAATTAATATTTAATGCATATTGTCGCTATTTAATGCATAAAATCAATCTCTACCATTATTTTATTTAGTCTACGCAATTAATTTGTTTTAATATTTATATATGATGCATATATTAAAATTACATCATTAATTAATTAAATTAATTAATTTAATTAATTTATGTAGTTATTAATTA
>NW_008239114.1:318261-321304 GCF_000691975.1 Corvus brachyrhynchos | reverse complement strand
TGATCCGGCTCTGGGAAGAGCAGCCCCACAGCAGGAGGTTTGTGCTGGGAGAACTGGAATTGATCCAGTTTGGCGGTAACTGGGAAGTGGGGGCTGTTCCCATTCAGTACCTCGCCATTGGTACCCGCGAGGGGGTTGGTCCGGGCTGGGGGTGGCAGGTATGAGCCAGGGGGCTGCTGTCCCAGTTTGGGGTGGGAGGGAAGGGCTTGGGTACTGGGGAGAGAGGGGTCTGTACTGGGGTACAACCTGGCCCGTGTGGGGTGAAGGGAGGACCGGTACCGACAGGGCAGGTTCGGGAGGCTGGGATCAGGCTGGGTCCAGCTCTGGGGGCCAGAGCAGGGACCTCGGCTGTGGCATAGGAGTGCAGGAGGACAGGGTGACCCCAGGGAGGGGACTGGCAGGGGTCTTGTGGGGTGACAGTCCCACTTGTGTGGGACTGTGGAGTGACAGTGCTATGTGTTGGGGACAAAGCAGGGGGGACCTGTTATATGGGAAGAGCCAGGAGCAGCACACTAGCTGTGGGTCACTCAGAAGCGTGGCTGAGAGATGTCAGAGTGTTGAGTTTTTTTTGGGACAGGTTGTTCTGTTGGAGGTGTGGGTGGGAGCACATTTGGGCTCAGGAAGAGGCTGCCGAGTCACTTCAGTACCGCTCCATCCTTGAAGGCCTCACAGGAGCTCTGAGATATCCCGGTGCTGCTCCCGCAACCCTGTGGGATGCTCAGATGGCACCGAGGGTGGGCGAGCACTGGTCTTGCCACTGTAGCAAGGTGCAGGACCCCAGTGACCTGGGGAGCTGGCCCTGTGCTCCGGGCTGAAGTTTCAGTCCTGTCAGGGAGGCAGATCCATGTTCCAAGCACCACACAGATCTGTGCAGCTGAATATTGTGTTCCCCTCGGGGCTGCAGCCGCCTAGAAGCCGTGAATGCCAAGGCAGAGCAGTCACAGAGAATGGGCACATCCTCATTCTCTGGGGGAATCTCCCCTGCCTGCTCTGGCCACGGGTGGGATTGGGGAGCGTCTGACCCTTGGGGAAGGTCAGCTGGATTTGAGGCATCTTCTCTCTCAGGGAGCAGGGATTGGAGACCAGGCCCTGTTTATCTGGGCTGTGGACATAGCCTGGAGGAAGGAGCAGAGGAATGTGGGGCTGGGATCGGCCTCTTCCAGCAGTGGCTCAGCACAGCTCCAACTCGGGGATTGTTTTTACCTTTTCATAACCATCGTCTCTGTCAGGGCGAACAGCACGAGGCTGCTCCGAGGGGACAGCAGGCTGCGAATCCCAGAGCATCCCCTGGAACCAAAATCTGTGTGGTAAAAAGGAATTGATGGAGCATCCTCAGAGGCAAGTTTGCCAGTGTCTCAGGGGGATGAGATGTTGTATCCCCAGAATTTTCTGCTGCAGACATAGCTGGTTGTGCAGCATGAGGAGCCTTGCTTGGACTCAGTGCCTGCTGCAGCTTTTCCTGGCTGGGTGAGGATATTGAAGGTGCCCAGAGCGACACACGACATTTGAGGCTGATAACATCAGCTGATAACATCAGAGATGGGGAGCGCGCTGAGCTGAGCTCGGAGAACAAATCGCTCCGGGCTCCTGTTTTCCTTGCCTGGCTAGTTCCTGCAAATAGTGCTGGGGAATGGCAGAGGCCTTGGCAGGAGGATGAAAGACTGAGGAAGGGAGAATTGCCATCCTGAGATAAGGATGCCTCAGAACAGGATTGCAATTAAACCATTAAAACTCCCTTCTGAGTCCCTGCAAGTCGAAGTGACTTTTGTGCTCGCTGCCCTGGAGCTCCTGGCATGGTCAGAGGCCAGGGAAAGGGTGGAGAGAGATGATTTACCAGCATGGAGGTGGGGAAGATTGTGCTGTGCTGCTGAAGCAGGTCCCTCCGGGGTTTTTGGGCTCCTTGAACTTTGCCAGTGCAGTTTGGGTGAGGTGTTTGGAGAGGGAGAGGGTGGGAATGTGGCTAAGCTCAGTGCAGGCTCTGTCTCTCTCTGTGAATGGCTTTCCAGAGGAGCCTTAACTTGTGCTGGAGCTTGGGGAAAGTGCCAGTGTGAGCCCACCAGTATCAGCTCAGGACCTGCAGGAGATCTTGGATACAGCTGGAAGCACGCTGGCCCCATGGCTGCTGCGGAGAAATTGGTGTCTCCTTGTTGAGGGCACCTGGAGCTGGGAGCCAGCCCTGGCCATTGCTGTTCCCTCTTGTCAGGGATTTGTTTAAAGTGAAAAAACAGCAGGAGGTAAGAGATTAAGAGATTAAATACGATCAACTCCAGGTTGAAGTAGGAGCTGACTCAGTGGAGGTGAAAGGAGGAATGGGGTGGTTTTCCCCCAAGAGTTGGGATTTCCTGTCTCTGCTGGAGCTCTGTTTTCACTGCAGCTCGTGGGAATTTGGCTGTCAACAGAATAACCCCAGTTTGGTCTGAGCGAGGTGGTTCTTTGGCCAGGAGTGGTTTGCAGGCAGAGGTGAGCAATGCCGAGTTTTCCACCTTCTCCAGCCACTGCTGTGGTGTTGCTGGGGAAGGCTGGGAATGCTGAGGCTTGTGGCTTACCCAGGTTAAGTGAACATGGATGTGGAGATGATGATGGGAGAGCTCAAGGGCAGGCTGTGCTCTTCCGGATCCTTGTGTGCCATCACTGCTGCTTCTGGGCATCTGCTCTCCTGCCTCCCTGGAGGCTGCAGGTGCCCTTGGCAGCAGTTGCTTTCCCAATCCACGTCAGCCGGTCGGCGGAGCCTTAAACTCCCAGCCGAGCCGAGCTGTGGGTGCCCTGGAGTGGGAAGGACACAGCAAGTGCCACTGTGCTTGTGACAGGGCAGGGGGCTTGGCACGTGGTGTCCCTGTCTGTCACCTCACCCCTCTGTGTCCTTGTCCCGCTGGCATCAGTGTCTGTGGGGCTCCTCCACACCTGGGTGCTGGCAGACAGATGGATGCTGCAGACAGATCTTTCTCCTGCAGCATTCCTGGGCTCTGAGATGGGCTGAAGCCTCCGGTTTCGTTCTGGGGAGGTGAGTTGGGTGGCAGCTGCGTGCCCCACGCAGGCGGGGCTG
>NW_008239114.1:308008-318028 GCF_000691975.1 Corvus brachyrhynchos | reverse complement strand
TGCTGTTGCTGTCTGCAGTGGCCCGCAGATCGCTGACCTTGCTGCAGCTGGCTGCATCCCTGCCCCGCACAGCCCATTCCCAGAGACCTGTTCCTGTCCCGCTCTGCTCTGTCCTGACTCATCCCAGGTCCCTGCAGCTCTGCCAGGCTGGATGATAATAAACTACCTTCCCCTTCGGGCTGTCAGGGGCACGAGACTGCCCTTGTTTGTCCTGACAGAGCTCCTGTAGCCGTTTGTTTTTCCTGTCCCTTTAATTTTAATTCCTTAGAGTGGCTGCTCATAAATCCTCTGTGCCTTTGTCAGCCTGTCTGGGGCCATGGCTACCACCTCCTGCCCCACTGTTCTGCAGGCACCATGCACCTGGCTCTCCTCATTCCTTTGCCCAGATCTTCACTTCTTTGGCTTCCTTGCTCTGTCACGACAGTTTTTCCTTCTTATAATGAGGTGCCTGGGCTGGGATGAGTTGAACAGCTCATTGTCCTCTGTATGGATGTCCTGAGATGAGCCTGGCCTTCCCTGGGATGCAGGAAAACCCTAATAAGTGGGGAAAGAAAAAGCACAGGGGTGTTTGGAGTGGAGATGAATTACCAGGGCTTGGGGCAGCCAGGTCACTCCTGGTGCTGTGTTAAATGATAGAATCCTAATTTTTTTCTAAGTTGCTCTTGGGACCTTCCCGTTGTTTTGGTGTTTTGGAGGGTCTCCCTGATGTCCAGAGGGGAGGCTCATCCTGGTGCCCTAGCACTGCAGCAAGGCCAGAAGACATTTGATTGAATTGTTGAACCAGAGAGTGGGGAGAAAGGTTTTGGGGGTCTGATGGGCACAAACCGTCTTCAAAATGATGTGCTAGAGCCTGTGGCTTTTACTTCCCCCTTTTCCTCCTGCATCCCTGAAGGAGGCTGGGTTTCCACTCTTATGTCGGTCCTTTGGAGCTGGGAGAAGAGTTGGATATTCATTCTTCCCAGTCTTCAGAAGCACCTCTTGTCATCTTTTGATGGTGTGGGGATGGAGACCACCCATCCTGGGAGCCCCCTGCCCACGTGAGCAGCCAGGTCTGGAGTGTGGGAAGGGGCAGAGCACAGTGTTTTCTTTTGACCTTCCCCAAAATGCCAGGTTATCTTCTGCTGGGGACCGGCCTACCACAATACTTTTTTTGGGAACAGTTTTCTCCATGTTTTCCAGCCTGTGCAAATGTTGGAGTGAGTTCCTGTGCTCCCTGCTGGATGTTGAGGCCAGGGTATTTTGCTCTGGAAATCAGGTTTTCAAGGTCAGGTTGGTGTTGATCCGTTGCAGGTGAGGATCCTGTCTATGTTGCTCTTCTGAGGAGTTGGTGAGTGCCTCATCCCAGATTTTGGAGCAGGAAAGGTGTGGAACTTCAGCACTCAGCCTGAGGGATTTGCTTGCGCCTGGCTGTGTTTTTATCACTGGGAGTTTTCCTGCAGGTGACGATTGCATTTGCTGAGGGCTCCTTGTGTTTCCTTCCTGCTGAGCCCTTTGATCAGAGCTGCTGATCTGGGGCCTCTGGCTCACCTTCACTCAGCACACGGTGGTGGCGTTCCAGGTGACTGTCCTGGGACCTGCTGGTGGCCCCGAGGGCCCACGGCGCAAAGGACTTTGTGCCAGAACTTCTCCCAGAGTGAGACTCGTGGTGAAACTGTGGGTTGGATCCATAAGGGGCTGGGAGAAGGGTCAGGGAGTCCCACCAAGGAGGACACCTCAGCAGGGTGTGTGGAGCCCCTTCTCAGGGAGCTGGACAATTCCTCAGCAGTGCCGGAATCCACTCTGCACCATCCCCCTCTGTCCACATCATCCCTGCAGGATTCCCTGGTGTGGTTAACTCTTGAGAATGGGTGCTGTGGGACATCTTGGTTGATGGCCCAGAGGTCCAAAGAGAAAGCTGCCATAGTTTGGGAATCATTTGGTTGGAAAGGACCTTAAAGCTCACCCAGTGCCAGCCCTGCCATGGACAGGGATACCTTCCACTGTCCCAGGTTGCTCCAAGCCCCATCCAGCCTGGCCTTGGACACTGCCAGGGATCCAGGGGCAGCCACAGCTGCTCTGTGCAGCCGGTGCCAAGGCCTCCCCACCCTCCCAGGGAAGAATTTGGGCTGTTTTTTCACAGCTGATCTCCCCCCATGGGTTCTGTGCCTCTGAGAAAGCGGGATGCGGAAGCTGAGGCTTGTCCTGCCTTTGAGAAGCTGCCCCCATTGCCCTGTTGAGTTGGGCTGCTTGAACTGTGAATTTTAATTACACTTTGGGATCAATACGGTGGCCTTGGTAACGAGCTTATTGCTGCTGCAGAATCTGTTTACTTCAGGTTGGTGACAGCCAAAGGACTGAGGTGGCCGAGGACATGATGTTCCAGCTCCTTGAACAGGCTCCATTGTAATTCGGGTGAGGCTCCCGTGGCCCTCGGAGCTGGGTGCAGCTTCCCCTTGGCTGCCCCCACAGACCTGGAGCTGGCTGGCAGCACCCGTTCCTGCCTGGCTGAGGAGCTGCCTGGATTCAGGAGCCAGGATTTGGGTGGGGGCTGCTGGAGCCTGGTTTATCTATGTGGTGTGGGTGGAGGGAATCACTCCTTCTGGCCTTTTGGAGTGAGAAGAAGTGGGCAGCCTGGAAAAGGAGGGTCCTTGGGGCTTTGCCTTCCTGAAATTCATGTTTTGGTGTCCTCCTTCCAGATGAGGGTGAGGTTCAGCCTGTGTCTGCTGTTTTCTGCCTCTCCTTCTTTCGCCTCCCAACAGGGAGCCCCAGATTTCACACATTCCTGCACCGTGGGGAGAGTTTTGCATCCAACCTGGCATGTTTTGGAGCGAGAACATCTGGCTGATCCCTGTTGACCTTGGAGCCGTCAGCATCTTGCAGGCAGCACAGTGTCTCCTACATTAACTAACCCCTTCTCCAAATATTCTGTGAACTTGCCATCTCCACAAGGAAATCACTTCTATCCCTCCTGCCTCCTTTAAAAGAAAGGGGCTTCATGGAATCACCCTGTTTGCAGGAGAAGGTTGGCTTTGCTCTGACACGAGTCAGTATCCAGGAGGGTGATTGTCCATCCTGGTGGTGATTCCTCAGACTCCTGAGCAGGGAAAAGCCCATGCTGAAGCCAGAGGTTTCTCCTGCTTTGCCTCTCAGCAGATGCATCAAAATCCAAGTAATTTCCAGGGCTGAAAATAGTCTGTTGGTAAATGAGGAATGGGCAGCTGTAGTGGAAATACCACTGTGAGATGCCTTTGGGAGTCAGGGCGGGGGGAGGATGGATTTCCAGTTTTCCAGAACAGGCAGCTCCTGTTTCCATGCTGATCCTGCAGGGTGTTTTCCCTTAAAGCTGTGACAGAGGGATGGAGGATCAGCTAAAGGTAGCTGAAGTAGCTGGAGCCGCTCCTGAGTGGGATTTGCTGTTTTGGTTTCTTGAAAGACCAGTAGAAGTCTTGGAATGCTGAGATTCTCCAAGGCAGTTTGGGGGGAGGAGAGGAGGCAGGTGGGGCACCCAGAGTGCCAAGTGGAGTGATTCTTCCCCCAAAACACGGGGGCTGCTTTAGGATTACGGAGCAGAACTTTGGGCTTCTCAATTTGGTGGGTTTTTTGTGGCAAACCCTCCCTTCAGACCATGAGGTGTTGCTGAATGAGCCATTTGACCGTGCTTCCAAGTGTTCCCTTGGTCTCATACAACAGTGCTTGGAGAGGCATTTTCTAATTAGTTTAAAAATTGATGCTAATTAAAGCTGATTCCCTCTCAGCTCTGACACACAAACACATTTCCATGAGCTTCCAGCTCTGCCAGCTGGCCCGTTGGAGGCCATCAGTCCTCAGATTGCCCCATAAGCTGCTGGAAGTGGTTTAACCCACAGTCATGGAATAGTGGAATGCTTTGGGTTGGAAGGGTCCTTAAAGCTCACCCAGTTCCATCCTCTGCCATGGCTCCCAAGCCCTGTCCAGCCTGGCCTTGGACACTTGCAGGGATCCAGGGGCAGCCACAGCTGCTCTGGGCACCCTGTGCCAGGGCCTCCCCACCCTCACAGGGAAGGATTCCTTCCCAAGAACCCATCTATCCCTGCCCTCTGGCAGTGGGAAGTCATTCCCCCTTGTTCTTGCAAGGACATGACCTTGTCTTGTCGGTGCAGTTCTTCCAGTGTGGTAACTCCAATTAATACTAATTATCCTGCTGCCCAAACACGTGCTGTGCCATGAGCTGGGTAGGCACTGGGGATGAATCCAGAGGTGAGAAATCCAGGATATCTTTAGACCAGTTGCTGTTTGCCCATTCAGGGGGTTTATGGGGTTAACCTGTGAGACATGACTGGAGTTCACTGCCCTGAGGGATCCCAGACATTGGACTTTTGCTGTTCCTGCCAGGAAGGAGATATCCCTCTGCGTTTCAGGAGATATCCTGCTCCATTAAAGCCAGGCCCAAGCCTTTCCCTCTATTCCTGCCGTCCAAGGACTAGATGCGTCCTTATCTGCTGATGGGGAGCTTTCCCTCTGCTCCTGCTGGAGCTCACCTTTGACCTCCAGGTGTTTATGAGGCAGGATTTATCCCCAGTTACTATTTAACACTCAAAATCACATTTCTTTTGTGGAATCCCTCCTTCTGTTTCTTTTTCCTTTAACTGGCATTTGCAGTGATTCCCATCATGACTGAAATCTTGTGGTGATTCCCAGCCTATTAACCTTTGGAATGGATCTGTTTCTTTCCTGGTGTTTTTTTTTCTCTGCCGAGTTTTGGGATTCATGTGGAAGTCCTTAATTCTCCTCTTGGACTCACAGAAACTTGGTTTGTTTTTCTTTTCCTCAATGCTTTACCCAACCAGCCTTTCCCTGGCAGTGGAGGATGGAGGTTGGGACAGGGCTTGGCTGGTTTGCTTTGCCAGCACCTCAGTGCCCTTTTATTTCTTTGCTGGAAGGAGTGTAAAGGTTTCCAGGTGGAGATTTGGCTGGGATTCCTGCTCAGGGAGTTGGCTGGGAGAATGCTAGGCAGGTCTGTGCCTCTAGGGAGAACAGCCTGCCTGCCCTGTGAACCCTCTGGGAGTGAGAGATACAGATCCAGGAGCACCAAATTCCACATGGCTGTGCTTCTGTTCACAGAGCAGCATCCTCAGGAAACTCTTCCAGTTGTGATGTCTGAATGGAGCATTGGAGTTTCTTCTAAAAGTTGGGGGAACCACCAGGACAAAGTTCTCCTCTTGCAAAGGCCACACCTGGAGCAGAAGCAGGTCCTTTTTCCTGAGGGTTGTTCCACTTCCAGCTCCCACAGAGCCCTTGGTGCTCAGGCTGCGGAGGATCAGCAGATACTTGCTGAGCAGCTCTCCTGCTCTTCCAGCATCCCTGTGGAATGGTGGGGTGAAGCAGTGGTCACTGCTAGGGAGAATCCCCCACCTTCCCCTGGCCATGGGCTCTGCCTGGGGATTCGTTTGCTGCTGAGATGGTTTGAACTGGGAGTCTGGTGGTTCTTCCATGGGCCTGGCCATAGCCTCATGTGAATTTGTGCAGCCCTTTGCCATCCAGGTTTGTGCTGCCACGTGTGACCAGAGCTTGGAGATGGGAAAATGGGATGGTTTGAGTTGCAGAGGCAAATTTGCCTCCACCCCTCCCCAGTGGTTTGGGGATGAGGATGGTGAGTCCTCTGGGTGGGAGTCTTGCTGGTCCTGATCCCCCATCCCTCTTCTCCGAGTACCTCGTTTTTCCTTTCCTTCCATCCTTAAAGAATCCAGAAATACCCTTCCAGTCTGGATAACCTCACAAGAGAAGAGCCCTAAAACCATCCCTGTCTGCCTTGCTCATTCCCACACCAAAAATCCGTGTCCTGTTGGATGGTGGAGCAGGAGCTGTGTCCCCCTGTGTGTCCCCTGTTTCCAGCCTCATGTCTAGACACTGTCCTGTGGGAACAGGGGCTGGCTCTTCCAGCCTGGAAGCGGAGCAGAGGGGGCCTGAGGACAGGGCAGCCAAGTCCTCTAAACAAACCCAGCGCCCTGGCATGGCCGCAGTGGGAATGGGGCCAGCTCCAGGGGCCAGCACAGGGACACACACTGGGAGCATTGGGAACCTGCAGCTGGCGGGTTTGGGATGGCCTCAGTCCCTTGTTGAGGGAGGCAAACATGTGAAACGTGGCAGTGGCTCTTTTCTCCCCGTCAGGAAGCTCGGGGTCTGCTCTGGGAACTGGGTGGCTGTGAAAACAGCATGGAAGAGTTCCATCCCTTCCCTGAGGAGGTGGCTCGAGCAAAGCTGTTCTCTCTTCTTCTTGACCTGGAATGAATACTGGTTATCTGACCTTTTTCCCCTCTGCTGATGAGGCTGAAGAGCCTCATTCCCTGGGATGCCTCTGCCCTCCCTGGATGCTGTGGTGAGTCGCTTCTGCAAATAAGTGGATTAAAACAACTTGTCCTTTAGAAACGCCCGAGCCAGCTCGTCCTCGGGAAAAACCAGCAGCTCTCCGGGAGGGAACGTCCTTCTGTGGGTAAGGAATCCTTGGAGACTGAAACCTGAAGGTGCCAATCTCCAGGTGGGCAAAACCCAGCCCTGCCCTGAGCTGCTCCTCCCGTCTCATGTGGGAGCGGGGCTGGTGAGGAGGAGGATGCTCGTTTGAGCTGTAAAACATTCCTAGTCTGCCTGAATTTCCAGGAATGACAAAGAAATGATGAACTTAAAAGACAGGTCACGTCAGGGCTGCCTTGGCAGTGTGGGCATCTGGCAGTGCCCTCCCAGCCTCTGCCAGGGAGTTTTTGTTTGGGAGAACACATTAAATAAGGGGAACTGACTGCTCTGAATAGTCCTCATCTCTGCTGCTGGTTTTCTGCAGCCAAAGAAAAGGTCCCAGCACTCTGGATCCTTCCAGGCTTCCTCCTGGGAGGGCAGAAGTGGGTTGCAGAGACTCTTCTGCTTTATAGGTGGTTGTGTGGCTGTAGGAAGATGCTCTGCTCCCATTTTGCTGTTTCTCCCTGGGCAACTGTGCTGTGTCCTCACATCCACGGATGTCAGACTTGGAAGTCTGGAGGGTTTTAGATGGTTCATTGCTTCCCGCTTCTTTTGGGTGATGTGCAGAGCCTGCTCCTGTCCCTCCACCGCTTATCCAGGACAGAAGTGGCTGGGAGGGCACTTCTCCCATGGCTGTGTATGTGCTGATACTCACGTTGTCCCGAATAAAAAATTAAAATAATAATAGTGAAAAAAGGATTGCTGAGGCAAACCTGGGGATGCCAGGAAGAGAGCCTGAAGCTGCTTCCCAGCCCGTGTCCTTTCCCCTGTGGAGCCTGTGCATTGATGAGCTGCATCAGCTGTGAGTTGGTGGATGCTTTCCAAATTCTCTTTTCCTTCCACAACCTGCTCCCGCTCTCCCCCAAGGCTGCATGGGATGCAGTCAGGGATGTGTAGCACAACAAAGGAGCTTAAGCATCTTCTCTGGAGCTGTTCTGGGAATGGAAGAAGTGTTAAAATGCAAAGTGGGATTGTCATGTGTGAGAGGGACATGCTGAGCTCACCTGTGCCTGGGGTAAATCCAGCTGCATTTACAAATCCCTCTCCCTGGAGCCAGGGAGTGGAATTTTCTTACTCTGTCAGCTCCAAAAACTGCTCTTCTGCCTGACCACTGGGAAAGTCCTTGGGATCAGCCATGGAGGATGGCACACCCTGCAGTCACAAGCTGCCAGTTTGGTGAGATGGTGCCAATCCAGACCTGCAATCTGTTTGCCCTCCCTGTGTCGTAATAATCAAACAAATGAGGCTGTGTGTGCTGGGGACACTTGTGCTGCTGGGTTTGGCACTGCCCCACCAGTGTTCTCACTGGATCTATCCTTATAACCTGGAGAGAAGCTTGTTCAAGCTGGTCTTTCAGCTGCCTGCTGGTTTGGGGTGCTCTGGGCAGTGTGGCCAAATAGGGTGGGTAAGGACAATGCTGCCTCAGCTCCAGCTGCAGCCCTAGAAAGGGTGGTTTGAGCTAAAAATGAGTGGCTATTGTTGGGAAATGGCAGATCTGCCTGGGAATGGGCACAGTGGCAGTGGATTTCCCAAAGGGAGAAAATGTCCTCCTGGCTTGGCTGGTGTGACCGGGAGCGGGCAGTGTGCAGCGATGCTCTGGAAGAACTTGGCAAGAGATGGTGGATCCTGCTGTTTTCCTGCAGAACGTATCCCAAAATCCCTGCTGTTCCAAGTGAGGAGTTCCTCATTTGGCCCCTTCGGTCTCCAGCCCCATCTCCTCCTTTTCCAGGGCAGTGATGCTGAAAACCCCTGGCTTCATTCCTGTGCAGAAAAATGGGTGCTGTCTTGTTTTCCCTCCTTGACCATGAATTTCTGGGATGAAAAAATATTTTCCTTGCTCTTAAACCCTTGTGCTCCACCCGGTTGGAAAAGCTGCTTCCAGCAGGATGAAGTTTGGGATGCGATTCGTGGCTGTGCTCTTTGGAGCTGGACAGCCTCAATCCCGCTCAGGCACAGAGCGCTGACCCGCAGCCCCCGGCTGGGAATGCCGTTCATTCCAATTCCCATGACAGGCAGAGGGATTAGGAGATTTTCTCTGTCTCCTTAATGCAGCTCGAGCGCCCGGCACGTGGAGGGCACTGGTCACGCACCTCTGCTCCAGTGCCTGTCCGACCTCCCTCCGCTCCCTCCTCGCGCTGCCGGACACAGCGGTAATTTCCTGGGCTCAGGGGGGTTGGATGTTCGGATGGTTTGTTGGATTTGGGAGCTGTTCATGGTGTTTGATGATAATTTTAGCCAGGGCAGATTTTGCTAAGCTGGGGAGTTCAGCTGAGCCCTGGTAAAGCCATGGCAGGGATTACTGGGGGTAATTCAGCACTTGGTTTGTTTAGCATTTGCTTTTTCTCTACCCTTGGATTCAACCCCCTCATTCCCATGTTTCTAAAACTGCTGTTTCTCTTGCAGAGTGGGGTTGTGCCTCAGAGCTGGCTCAGCACTCACAGCTGGAGCCCTGAAGGGGAGATGCATTGTGGTGTGGGATGTTGTGGGACTGGGGAGAGCAGTATCCCTCTGTGCCATCCTCTCTTTTCCACTGCATTTCAAACGAGCTTTGTTCCATGAGACCATCCAGGCAGCACGTTTCCCTGAAGGGAATTGCACTGTCCCGGAGCTCACTCATCCTGGATGCTGCAAGCCAGGACAGATCTGCACCCTGGGCTGGAGCACTGTGCCTTCTGTTTTTTCCCTCCTGGGTCACCTCTTCCCTGGAAGCTTTTCCCTGAGATAGAGAAAATTCCTCAGATACCACTTTATGCTGTTTTAATGGCAGCAGCTGTTTTATGGGGCATGGTTTTTATACCCTCTGGTTTGATGAGCTGCCAGAGGAAGAACTTGGTGTGAAGGCATGGAAATCTTGTGTCCTGAAATTGCTGATACTTTTTCCTCCTTGGAAGTGCCCATGAGCCACTGGCACAGAAATGCCACAAACCTATCCTAGGCTGTCTGGGGAAGATTGATCCAAGCAATAGACCTTGAACAAATTCCAGCACCATCATTCCTTGTTGGGAAACCTGCCAGCTCCAGCCATACACCCTGAGCACAATGTTGGTGCCTGCCTGGAAGAGCTTCTCCTCCTCTTATCCCTGGAACCTTCTTTCCTGTGGGGATGAGGGTTGTGGTGCCCTCTGGATCTTCCTCCTTCTCTCCCACGGGGATGGAGGTTGCAATGCCCTCCAGGTCCTCCCTCTGATTTTGCACTCTTTTTCTCTAAAACAACCCAGGGGGGTTGTGGTCTCCTCTGCATCCTCCCCCTGCTGTCCCGTGGGGATAGGGTTGTGATGCCCTCCTGATCCTGCCCTCTGCATCTTCCCTCTGCTCTCCTATGGGGATGGAGGTTGTGGTGCCCTCTGAATCCTCCCTCTGCACCAAATGACCTCAAACAATTGCAAAACCAAACCTGCTGTCTCTGTTTATCACTCCCATTCCTTCCACTAATACAAACTGAAGTAATTTGCATCAGAATCCAACTGGAGTCTGCTGGGAAGTCTGGTTGGAAGCAGGTACTGGACTGTAATGTGTCCAGGATGGAGGAGCTGGCTGGAAACCTTGCAGCAGGAG
>NW_008239114.1:300868-307992 GCF_000691975.1 Corvus brachyrhynchos | reverse complement strand
CCTGGGATGCTTGGCTGGGTGTGGTGATAGATCTGATCTGCCACCAGTCAGTTCCTGGAAGGGATGCTGGAGTCCCACATCATTCCACCTGCCCTCCCTTGGAGTGAGCCATGGGTTTTGTGTCCCCTTTGTCCCTTCCCAAGTGGAATACCATGCTGCTTTTGGCCCATCTGCTGGGATTCTGCAGAACTATGGCTGCTTTTTCCAGCCCAGAAAGCCGTACTGGTGCTGCAGCTGCCCCAGCTGTGCAGATTCCTCCTTTCTGGAATGGATCATTTCAACTAAATAGTTTCATTCTTCTCCTCTCCGAAGCCTGTTTCCTGCATCAAAGCTTTCAGGGAGCTTTTGGGATGGCTGTGGCACAGAAAACCCCTCCTTGAGGCCACTCTGGGCTGTCTCTTTCCATCATCTTGATTTCTCCAGGACTCCTCTCGAGGTCTCCTGGGTCTTGGGGATGCTTTGTTAATCCCACTCCCTGCCATGATGTCTCATCCCTGTTAAATGGCAAAATTAAATCCTGCAGTGACGCGATCTGAGGGAAGGGGCCGTGCTGGGGTTCTTTGTCAGGGTCTCCTGCATGGCAGCGGGGAGGGGGCTGCAGGCTGGATTTGCTGCTGCTTTCCCTAATTCCCTTTCATCTCCATCGCCTTTCTCTGGCAGGAGCAGCAATAGGGCCCTTTGCTGGCTGCTCACTCGGGGCGAGCGCAGCAGCTGAGCAGTTTTGGGTTATTTTTCCTCTCTTTTTGGCTCAACGCAGCTACATTTGATGAACTGGTGGAAGGTGCTGGAGCCTTGAGTTGCCTCTGGCTGAGAGAGGTGGCTGTTTTGGGGGTTCTCTTCCAATGGAAACATCTTGTCCTGCAGAGGAGGCTGAAAGCCAATGCAATGTCAACTTCTTTTTGTTGAAATGTTCTCTCTTGCTGAGGTTTTTTTCCTGTGCTTTTAGTGTCAGTTTTGGAAGGATGTGCATTGTTTTTAACCTGCGGGATGCTCTGCCCCTGGGGAAGAGCCTGGAAGCACCAGGGATCTGTAGGGACCACCCCAGCTTTCTTGCTGCTGCATTTTTTGGCAGAAATCTGCTGGGATTGGTTGGGGCAGGGGCTGTGCGAGCAGGGGCTCTGCCTCCACGTGGGATGTGGGTTGTACAAGGCATGTGATTCCTGAAGGAGCCTCAGGGAGCTGGGAATGGGTTAAAGGGGATGTTTCAGGGTGCTCTTTTTATCTTCAGATGTGTCAAATCTGCTTTAACCTTGTGGTGACAGTTGTTCAGGCAGAGGAAGGGGTTTAATTTTTGGCATCAGTAGCCTTGTATTTGGTGACGTTAATTTTCGTGGACTGAAGGGATCTGCGGGTCCCTGCAGCTTGGGAAGGTGTCGTGCCCTAAGGATCACCTCCTGATTTAGCACTTCTTTCCTTTGCTCCCAGCAAATCCAATTTGCAGATGACATGCAGGAGTTCACCAAATTCCCGACCAAGACGGGCCGTCGGTCCCTGTCCCGCTCCATCTCCCAGTCTTCCACCGACAGCTACAGCTCTGGTAGGTGCCAGGTCCTTGTCCTTGGGTGTTCCTGTCCCAAACCCAGCGTCAGTGCTGCAGTGAACGTGCTGCTCACACCCTGTGGCAGGATTTGTGCTGCTGTTTGTACTTGGACGCTGAGGGAACGATTGCAGGCGTCCCCGAAGCTCAGGCATTGATTGCCAGTTGATAATCCTGTTACCTCTGGGTTGTTTTAGAGAAAAAGAGTGCAAAATTCCTTCAGGGCGTCGGCTTTCATTAGGAAACTGGTAGTTTGAGCCATGAGTGAAAGGTGGGAAGGGAACCAGAGCAGAAACCTCATGGGGTAGGAGGTTCCTGGATTCATAAGGCCTGGCATAACACTCAGTCCTCTTTTGGTTTAGCTGCCTCGTACACGGACAGCTCTGATGACGAGGTGTCCCCCCGAGAGAAACAACAAACCAACTCCAAAGGCAGCAGCAACTTCTGTGTGAAGAACATCAAACAGGCAGAGTTTGGGCGCCGGGAGATCGAGATTGCTGAACAAGGTACAAAGTGGAGTGTGGGGCTTCTGGGGCTTGGGACGGGTTCTGGAGACCAGGAGCTGAGCATTGGCAATTCCCACTCCTGCTGCAGCCTTGGATATCCTGGTTTTCCCCCAAATCAGTTAGGGAAGAGCGAGATGCGCCAGCAAACGTTGGTGCTGTGTCCCATCCCTTTTCTAGCAGGAGCAGAGCTCTTGCAGGGTTTAATGTTTTGTTGGCTTTGGATGGACAAGGATTTTGCAACACCTTCAGAGAGATGAAAGCTGAAAATCCCAACCACTTCCCCTGGGGCTTGTGGGAAGCTGAGTTACCATTTCCAGTGGGGTGATTGGGTAACTCTCCTTTCCTTTTAGAAGGCGAAGCTAATCCAGGCAAATTTAGAGCAGCTCTTTTTTTTTAGTTCAGCTGCTTCACCTGCTGCCACAGGACTGGTGGCTGTCCTTAGGTGCCTTCCCCGGGCAGTGCCAGTCCCAGACTCCTCCTTACCTCTCTCCTTGTCCCTTGGTCAAGTGACAAATGGCACTGGTGTTTTGGTCCCGTTTTGCACAGACCTGCCAGGCCAGGGATGAGGAGTTTTCTCCCTGCCTGTGTAACAGCTACAGCACAAATTTTTGGGGCTGGAGGTATCCTGGGAGACCCCAAAAGGCAGAGAGGGGACCCTCTGGCCTGAACCAGCATTAAAACCTCTCTTCCTTTTGCAGACATGTCTGCTCTGATTTCGCTCAGGAAACGAGCCCAGGGGGAGAAGCCTTTGGCTGGAGCTAAAATCGTGGGCTGCACCCACATCACAGCACAGACTGCGGTGAGTGGCTGCTTATTTGGGGGTTCTGGGGTGGGACATCAGCTTTTCCCTGGGGAAGAACTTGATCTCTTCAGAATGGGAGAAGGCCCGTTCAGTAGTCCGGAAGTGTTTCAGAAAGGTTGTGCTGGTGGCATTCCCGCAGGGCAACGTTTGGTTCCTATGCCCATCACTGCTACCCCAGGCCTGCCCTCGTGCCAGGGGCATCCCGGGGCATCCCTGACGCCTGGGGCATCCCTGCTGT
Organism: Corvus brachyrhynchos; assembly: GCF_000691975.1. Classification (NCBI taxonomy): domain Eukaryota; kingdom Metazoa; phylum Chordata; class Aves; order Passeriformes; family Corvidae; genus Corvus; species Corvus brachyrhynchos. Next base: position 304,909 of record NW_008239114.1, on the reverse strand, counting down.
CCCGCAGGTGCTGATCGAGACGCTGTGTGCCCTGGGAGCGCAGTGCCGCTGGTCTGCCTGCAACATCTACTCCACCCAGAACGAAGTGGCCGCGGCCTTGGCAGAGGCTGGTGAGTGCGGCCGGGCCAGAGCCCTCGCAGCCCCTCCTGCCTCCCTGGCCTGATCCCAGGGGAAATCTCCTAGGGAGCTTCGTCTTTTCCTTGTATTTATTTCATTTAATATGTATCTATGTTTTATTTATAGTTATATTTTATAGCTAGAAATATTTTATAGTTAGTGTATTTTATAATTAAAATGATATGGTATCTTTTATAAATAAAATGATAATGTATTTTATGTTTATAGGTATGTATAAATATATGTACACTAAAATATGCAATATAAACGTAGGAATACATGTATAGATATTTATGCAATGCTTATAGATGTGTTTTATATAAAATATAAATAAAAGATATAAAATATGAACAAATAAAATAAATAGAAATAAATATAAAATCATAAAAACATTAAATATATTTAAATTTTGTATTTAACCATATTTTAATTCTATTTTATATATTTTTATACTATTTATTATTAATAGTATTGTTTTCTTATTATTTATTTTTTGTTATTTCTTTGGTTTTTATGATATATTTGTATCTTTTTTTTTCTTTTATTTTCTATTTCTATTTTAGGGAATTAATATTTTTGGGGAATATCTTCTAGGGAGGGATGGACAGGTCTGATCCTGGTGTGATCTCTGCATGGCCCCTTGGCTCTCGTGTCCGTGTGTTTCTGGAGTTGGCCAAGCAGGAGAGAGCTCTGCCAAGCCCAGCAAACTCCAAGGATGCTCCTGTTCTTTCAGGTGTTGCCGTGTTTGCCTGGAAAGGGGAGTCAGAGGATGATTTCTGGTGGTGCATTGACCGCTGTGTTAACGTCGATGGCTGGCAGGCCAACATGGTGAGGAGCCTTCTCCAGCCCTTCCTCTTCCTCTGCCAAGTGCCCATGGGGTTCCTCACCCTTCCACCTTGGGGCTGTTCCTGGGGGCCTGCTGGTCTTGCAAGGGCCTTGTTGAAGGGAGGCTTCTGGAGAATGGCAGCTGGAGATGAGCTGGGAACAGCCATGGGACTGTCAGGAGCTGCAGAGATGATGTCCTGAGCTGACACATCCCAATGGCAAGGGAACAGCTCCCGGTGGAGCTCCCACGAGCCAGCAGATGGGACCTCTTTCCCCCTCCAGGAGCTGCTCCAAGCTGCTCCTCTCCCAGCACAGCTACCGTCTGCCCTCTCTCAGCTGGGATCATAGTGGGGACCTTTCCCTTGCCAAAGCTGATGTGCCCCCATGGTCTGTGGTCACCAGTGATCACCATGACACCTCCCACAGTCTCTCCTCTCCCGTTTGCTTTCAGGGCATGAATGCTGTGGCGTCCTGAGCTCAGCCTAGTTAGTTAGTGCTGCCTGTGGTTACCTTTCCAGGCTGCAGAGCAATAGCAGAGGCAGGAAATCCTGTTAGGATCCAGCAGCTCCATGCAGGGGTAAGGAATCTCAGTGTTTTGGAGGAGACCCCGAGTTGCAAGCACGGGGGGAAATCCAGGAGTCCTGGTCCCCAGGCCTCTGCCTGAACAGCCCTGCAGCAGTGCCTGAAGATGCTTCTCCAAATCATTTTCCCCATCCTGTCCTCAGCCAGTGCATTTGCCAGTGGAAGGCCTGACTGCTCCCTGTTCTGCCTTGCCTGTTCTCTAGATCCTGGATGATGGTGGGGACCTGACCCATTGGGTGTATAAGAAGTACCCCAGCGTGTTCAAGAAGATCCGAGGGATCGTGGAGGAGAGTGTGACCGGCGTGCACAGGTGGGAGCTTTGGGAAGGCAGAGCCGGAGATCTCAGGGAGTCGCTGCTGTCTGCTCTGACCTGCCTCTGCCCTCTCCCAGGCTGTACCAGCTCTCCAAGGCTGGGAAGCTCTGTGTCCCAGCCATGAACGTGAATGACTCCGTCACCAAGCAGAAGTTTGATAACCTGTATTGCTGCCGGGAGTCCATCCTGGATGGGTGAGTCCAACCCTTTTCCCCACTGGCACTTCCACACAGGTGGGTTTGGCTCCGGCTGCTCTTAAGCAGAGATCAGGCTCTGGTGCTTTCACCTGGTTTTGGGCTTGACTGATCCCAACACAGGTCTCTCTCTGTCCCCCAGCCTGAAGAGGACCACGGATGTGATGTTTGGAGGGAAGCAAGTGGTGGTTTGTGGTTATGGGGAGGTGAGTTCCGTGAGCTGTGCTGCCCTCCCCCAGGCTCAGCATCCTGCACTTCCCTGTGCAAAGGCCACTCGCCCTTTACTGTAAGGAGTAGATCCAACCTGGTGAGCGATAACCAGGGAAGTCTTCCTGGAATCTGCTGGGAGGGTGGAGATCAAGGATCAGATTTCCCAGGTTGTTGCAGATTAACTGGGCTGCACAGCCAGCAGTTGCTGGGACACACTGGCCTGAATTATAACTACCCACGGGTACTCCCATCTGCTGTCCCTGGCCCAGGTTCAGCATCCAGCCTGGCTGTCACTGAGCAGGGCAGGCGGCTTCTCCCTGAGAATAATACTCCGGCAGAGGGGAATTGTACCATGAACTTGTAACTGATTCTACCCTGGAAGAGCTAGAGCTGGGAGCCGCCACCTTCCCTCCATCTGTGCACGTCCCTGTGGGTGTTTATCTTCCAGCACTGTGCAGGGCCTGGCAGGAGCTGCAAAGGCTCTTCCCAGCAGGAACTTGCTCCCTAATTTATTTAGGCACCAGTGGAGCCCAGCTTTGCTCGACCGAGAGGCTGTGCTGACTCTTGCCGAGGGCTCTGGGCTGGTGCCTGGTTCTCCAGCCAGGAGTTGGGCTGGGTGGTGGTGTCTCCAGGGCCTGTCCTGAGCTTTACTGGACTTCTTCAAAACAGGAGTGTCACAGAATCATAGAATCCCAGACTTCCAACCCATATTTGGGTTGGAAGGGAACTTAAAGCTCATCCAGTTCCACCCCCGGCCATGCACAGGGACACTTTCCACTAGACCAGGTTACTCAAAGCCCCCTCCAACCTTGGATACTTCCAGGGATGGAAGAGCCACAGCTTTTCTGAGAATTCCATTCCAGGGCCTCCCCACCCTCACAGCCAAGAATTCCTTCCCAATGTCCCATCCATCCCTGCCCTCTGGCAGTGGGAAGCCATTCCCCCTTGTCCTGTCCCTCCACCCCTTGTCCAAAGTCCCTCTTCAGCTCTCCTGGAGCCCCTTTAGGCACTGGGAGGGGCTCTAAGGTTTCTCTGTAGCCTGCTCTCCTCCAGGCTGAACCCCCTTAGCTCTCCCAGCCTGTTCACCCTGAATGGTTTCCCCTTCGGATGTGAGTTGGAGTCCCAGTTTGCCCTGCCTGCCTGTGTTCAGTAGACCCGAGGCTGGAGCTGGGTGATAAGCAAGGGTCTCTCTCAAGATGTTTTTGGTCTGGCACCTTGCTGGTCAGAAAATGGGGCTGAGCAGAGTCGGTGCAGCACAGGCAGGTATTGGCGTAGGTTGGTGTTTAATTTTGCTTTAATTTTCCACTGAGGAGAGGGAGCGAGTCCGAGATGCTGCTGCAGGAGCCTTGTGCTCCCTGTGCTGATGTGGCAGCATGGGATGGAGGATCTGCCCCCTGAGGAGTTCAGGATGGCTCTGAAATCCTTTAGCTTAAAGGCAAGGGGGCACTGTGTACTCCTCTAGGCTGTCTTTAACTCCTGCATGGAGAAAGGCTCTTGCAGTGCTGGGGCTGCACAAGCTGTGAGAGCACTGGGGTGGGAAATCTCCTGGCCTTGGACACTTCCAGGGATGGGGCAGCCACAGCTTCTGTGGGCAGCCTGTGCCAGGCCTCCCCACCCTCACAGGGGAGAATTCCTTCCCAATATCCCATCTATATAGGATATTGCCTTCTGGCAGTGGGAAGCTGGTGGTCTTGCAGGGGGAGCTGGGCTTGTGGCAGTTGTGCCACTCACCAGGTACATCCTGGGCTGCTCCTGGCACTGGCAGGTGGCTGGGATGAGGATCCTTCAGCCTGGGATGGG
>NW_008239114.1:294299-300841 GCF_000691975.1 Corvus brachyrhynchos | reverse complement strand
TGCGGTAGCACTGGTGTGTCCGTGTCCTGCCTCACTGTGATCCTTTTGCCTTGGCAGGTCGGGAAGGGATGCTGTGCTGCCCTGAAAGCCCTGGGAGCCATCGTGTACGTCACAGAGATCGACCCCATCTGCGCTCTCCAAGCCTGGTAAGGTGTTCCCGTCTGCTTGGGAGTATCTATCTGCTCTTCCAAACCCTACCTGAGGCTGGAGTGGAGCCAGGGGGATCTGTGGCTCATTTTGGAGAACATGCACCTCGTTGGGGTGTGATGGGGAAGGGCTGGGGCAGCTTTCAGGGATGGGGTACCGGGCAGAGGATGTTCACTGGCTGATTTGGGGAGGCTGCTCAAGCCTCTGTGCCACATGTTCCTGGCTCCTCTGACATTTCCAAGAGTGGGTTGGACACCCCAACTGTTGCACAGCCCTCCCTCATGGCACTGGTGTTCCTGGAGGGGTAGAGGAGAGCCTGGGCTGCTGCCAGAGCAGTTTGGAGCTGCTGAGATCCCACATGGCCTGGGGCAGAGAAGGAACAAGCTTCTCCTCCTCATCATGGTCCCTATTCCCCTTCTTTGCCAGCATGGATGGATTTCGGGTGGTGAAGCTGAGCGAAGTAATCCGTCAGGTGGATGTCGTCATCACCTGCACAGGTAGGGGTGACAAGGCTGGAGCAGGCTGAGGAGCATCATTCCCTAGTGGGGTCTTGAGGGAGCTGGGAATGGAGAGGACTCTTCACTGCTGTGTGCTCCTAACGTTCCACAATAGCTGGGCTCTGCCAGCAGCTTTTCCTCTGATTCCCTCTTTGAGCACAGTCCTGGCCCAGAGCAGAGAGACATCTCGGCCACATGTTCTCAGCGTGTTTTGGGATCTCCTAGAGCCTGCTTAATTCATGGGAGCAAAGATCAAAGATTTGGGCACTGAAATGGGCTCCCCAGGGAATGGTCACGGTCCCAGTCTTGCCAGAGCTCAAGGAGTGTTTGGACAACGCTCTCAGGCACAGGGTGGGATTGTTGGGAGTGTCCTATGCAGGGCCAGGAGTTGGACTTGATGACCCTTGTGGATCCCTTCCAGCTCAGGATATTCCATGACAGCACTTGTCCCCCACGTTCCCTGCTGTCACAGCTGCAAGGGCTCATGTCCCAGTGGAAGTTCATCCGATGTAACCCCAAGCCGAGCTTCTCTGACTCAAGTTCAGGGACGGGGAACCCAGAGGGTTTGTGTTCCCACTGCTGTGGGATCAGCTGTGCCCTCTGTGCCTGCAGGGAACAAGAACGTGGTGACCAGGGAGCACTTGGATCGGATGAAGAACAGCTGCATCGTGTGCAACATGGGCCACTCCAACACCGAGATCGACGTGGTGAGTGCCGGCGCCTCCGGCCGTGCCCACCTGCCGGCTCCTGCCATGACTGCAGCCTCTTCCTCCTCCTCTTCCAGACCAGCCTCCGGACGCCGGAGCTGACCTGGGAGCGGGTCCGCTCCCAAGTGGACCACGTCATCTGGCCGGACGGGAAGCGCGTGGTGCTGCTGGCTGAGGTGTGTTCAGAGCTGGGCCGTGATGCTTTGGGCCTCCATCAGGAAGTCACGGATTTAGCCAGGTGGAAAAGTGCTGGGAGGAGCTTCAGGGTTCAAAAAAGGGTTTTTTGATTTATTTTATTTATTTTTTATTTCCTTTTCTTGAGGGTGGGTGTGTCATATCCCACATGCAGCCACAGAGGTGTCATCTGGCTCTGTTCTTCTGAGCCGGGATTCATCCCACTCAGCCAAACCCCATCTGTGCAGGGTTTCCCAGGCGTTGGGTGGCTCCTCTTCCCACAGGAGCTGTTCTGGCAGGAGGAGGGACTGGCTTTTCTAGGGACCACAACATTCCCCTGCCTTGAAACGAAGGGTTAAGGTGGAAACTGGAGCAGAATTGAAATGCTCTGGTTCCCTGTGCCCTTATTCCCTGGTCCCCTGTGCAGGGAGGGGGTGGAGGTGAATTCCATCTGGAAACTCAATTTGGTTTGGATTTGGGAGCACGTCCAGCTCCGTGCTGACTCCTCCTGCTTCCTCCCAGGGCCGTCTGCTCAACCTGAGCTGCTCCACGGTTCCCACCTTCGTTCTCTCCATCACGGCTACCACGCAGGTCCGTACACGGGTGGGGCTCTGCACGAGCCTCAGGGTGGGGATGGCTTGGAAGGAGCTGGGAACACACTGGGATTGGTCCTTGGGATGGCACCACTGCCAGAAATACCATTTTGTCTGGGCTGGAGTTATTGCTGGCGTGGACCCAGTGTTTTGGGTACAGCAAGTTTTGGGAGAGCTTTTCAATGAGTGGTTTTATGGCACAGATCCTGCTGGGCTGGAAGGCAGGTTTAAGCCCCCCTGAGCACAGGTTTAAGCCCCCCCAGCACAGGTTTGAGCCCCCTCAGGACAGGTTTGAGCCCCCCCCTAGATGGGTTTAACCTACCCCAGCACAGGTTTAAGCCCCTCTAGCACAGATTTAAGCTCCCCCAGCATGAGTTTAAGCCCACGGAGCACAGGTTTGAGCTTACCTCAAAGCAAGGCTTTGTTGAGGCTGGGAACACCAAGGGAACTGGTGGCACTGGGAGCACCGAGGGGATTGATTGGAGTGGGAACACGGAAGGGACTGGTGGCACTGGTGCTCGTGGGGAAGGACAGCCAGGCTGGCAGCGGGGAATTCCCTTGTCCTCACTCCAGCCAGTCCAAATGGACAGGGACCAGGCCTCTCTTTTGGACTTGGGTTCCCAGCACTGGAGGCCAGCACTCGGGGGATGCAGTTTCATCTCTCCTGAAGGATCCTGGTTTTTGGATGCTGCCAGTTTCTGAGGAGCAGCCCCTCCTTTCCCACGTGCTGCCGCAGCTGTGTGGTTTACGAGGAGAAGAGCTGCTAACCCTAAACCTGGGCTTTTTCCCTGGGGTGTTGAGCCCAGATGCTGCAAACAAGCTGGGTGGCATCTGATCCCTGCTCTCTGATCCCTACCGTGGGGTTATGGAGACCCAGAGAGGGACGTACCTGTGGTGGGAGCCTTTCCCTCAAGGCATGTTGGAAATGGTTGCGCTGTCCCTCCAGCTCCCAGATCCTTCTCTGCCTTTGGGAGCTTTGTGCTGCCCAGGTTGGTGGCCGTTCCTGGCTATTCCCAGCTTATCCCTGTGCTCTCCACAGGCTCTGGCTCTGATTGAGCTCTACAACGCTCCCGAGGGCCGGTACAAGCAGGACGTTTACCTGCTGCCGAAGAAGATGGGTGAGTGAAGGAACTGACTTTTCCCTGGGGAATCTGTGTGCCAGCAGTGTCAGGAGAACTCAAGCCTGGGCTGAGAAACACTTCCAGAGGGACAGTGACTTCAGGGAAGGCACCAGAGGCAGTGACCTTAAAATACATGTTGTTATTTGATGTATTTTCCTTAGTGTTCTGCAGCGTGGGAGGCATCCCACATCCTGCAGCCTCCCTTCTCTGGGATTTTCCATGCCCTCCTTATGCCTTTAGGGGCACATCCAGCCCAGGCCTGGGCTCAGCTCTGCTTTGGGTGATGGTGAATCTGGGGTGCTGCCCAGCCAGGCCTTGCAGTCATCACCTGCCCATGTTGTGGTGGGGAATGTGGACCCCCTGATCCCATTTTCCCTCTTCCCAGACGAGTACGTGGCCAGTTTGCACCTGCCGTCGTTCGACGCCCACCTGACGGAGCTGACGGACGATCAGGCCAAATACCTGGGACTCAACAAAAATGGGCCTTTCAAACCCAACTACTACAGGTGAGAGCTGCTGGGCCAGGAGCTCCCAGCTCCTCATGGGTTTGGAGCTCTGCCTCCAGCTCCAGGGTCTCCAACAGCAGAGGGGTGTGGAGCTGCTGGAGCGTGTCCAAAGGAGGCCATGGAGATGCTTTGAGGGCTGGAGCTCCTCTGGGAGAGCCGGGAGGTTCCCAAGAGAGCTTAGAGCCCCTTCCAGTGCCTAAAGGGGCTCCAGGAGAGCTGGAGAGGGACTTTGGACAAGGGCTGGAGGGACAGGACAAGGCTCAGTGGCTTCCCACTGCCAGAGGGCAGGGATGGATGGGATATTGGGAAGGAATTCTTGGCTGTGAGGGTGGGGAGGCCTGGGCACAGGTTCCCCAGAGCAGCGGTGGCTGCCCCTGGATCCCTGGAGGTGTCCAAGGCCAGGTTGGATGGGGCTTGGAGCAGCCTGAGACAGTGGAAGGTGTCCCTGCCCATGGAATGAGATGGGCTTTAAAGTCCCTGCCAGCCCAAACCAGCCTGGAATCCCATACCTGGGGGAGCCCCTTGCCCTGGCACAGCAGCACCTCCCACGTCCCTCACTGTCCCTTCCTTCTCTCCTAGATACTGACGGGACCATTTCCATGAAGGACCAGACCACACAAGGCAACATTTGAGAGATTATTTTTAAAAATCATTTTTATTTTGGTTTACCTTTTTTTTTTTTTTTCTTTTTCCCTTGACCACCACCAGAACCTGTTTTTACATTTTATCTGTGATTTTAAGGTCAGGTTTTCTTTTCTCCCCCTTCTCCATGATCACATCCCTGTCTGATCTTGCCAGACAACCTGGGATTTATTTGCTTCTTGCTTTCATGTGGCTGAAGCCGCTGATTCCCAGCCCTGGCTCCAGGAGGGGCTTTCCCTTTCCTGCTGTTCCAAGGGCACTTCATTCCTGCAGCAATGGTTTTTTTTTTGGGCTTTTATTTTGTATTTTTTCCCACCTTTCCAGCCCATGTCGGTCTCAGCCGGGCTCCCTGCGGATCCGGAGATGCTCTTCTACCTTATCTTCTATTTCTTTGTGTGGATTATCTGCAACTTCTAAATTGCCTTAAAGAGCCCAGTTTTAGCTGCTAGATCCCTGCTCCGGGTGCTTCCTGGGAGCAGAGTGGCCTGCAGGACACCTGGCAAAGGGGGGTGACTGTGCCCAAGCCCAGCCCAGGTCCCTGCTCTGAGGTGGCCCAGGTTTGGTGGCCGCTGGCCTGGGTTTGCTGGCCACCTGGGTCCAGGGGAGTTCAGTGTTTCAGGGTGCTAATCTGAATCCGGATGGGGGTCGCTTTCCCAGCATTATCCTCATCTCTCCTAGGTTTTTTGTTTGTTCTGTTTTTTTTTTTAGCCAAACTGCACCTTAATTGAGTTTTAAACATTTTTTTTTTCCGTTTGTTTATTTGTTTTTTCCTTCCTCTTTTCCTTTTTTGATCCTCACAGAGATGTTTTAGAGGGCGGGGATGTTTTCAGATGTTTTAAAGAGGAAGCACTGGGGACGTGGCCGCCTTCCCATCTCCCTCTGGGAAGCGCCGGGTGGTGTTGAGGGTGGCTGGGGGGGTTTTGGGGGTGTTTCACTTTTTTTTTTTTCGAGCTGGATGCAAAGATGAGCCTTCCCCATACCCCAGCCTGGCCCCTCTGCTCCCTGCTGCTGTTTTCCTCACCCTCTCCCCGTGTGCCCCAGCTGCTCCCATCACCTCCTCCATGCCCTCCCTGCTGGCGTTTCCCTTTCCCAGCTTGTGCTGGGGTGTGGGAAGCTCCTTCCAACCCACTGAGGTTCCTCTTGGCTATTTTTATCCTCCCCAAATCTCCTCTTCCTTTCCCCACCCAAGGGAGGCAAGGAGCTGCTGGCACCTCCCGGATCATGGAGCTGCTCCTTCCCCCTTCCCAGGGATCCACCTGGACGGGTCCTTCCCAGGGAATTTGCAGATCTGGGGGTGCAGAGCTCCTTGGGGGGCCAGGAGATGGGAGAGGTGCTGGTGGCTGAGATCATCCCAGTCTCATCCCCTCCTCCGTGTCCTCTGACTGTTCCTCTTTCCCACCCTGCCTGCTCTCCTCCTGGACGGTCGCCCCATAGATTTTGGGGATCACTTGCCTCGCTCCCCCACAGATCCTGGGGATCACCTGGGTCCCCTCCACCATCCCCCAGACCTCACCGGGGACGGCTTAGCGAGCTGGGATGGGCGTTGGTGGGAAGGATCGGGAGCATCCCCCGTTCCCTGTGAGCCCCCCACGCCCGGGGGTCCCTGCCCCCCCCGCCCCCTCCCCGTTCCCACCCATCTCGGGTGGAATCTCAGTGCGAGGGCTCCATGTCTGGATAAGCCATGGTGGGGGAGCCTGGGGGTGATGGCGGCGGCAGCGTCGGGCCGGGAGCGAGAGGTTTATTTTGTATATGAATGATTTTTAATGAATGCAATATTAATCCTTGCAGATGAGCAATAAATCATTAAAGTCTAATTAAACTATTAGGAAAAATGAAGTACTTTTGGTTGTGGGTGGTTTATTTGGTGCTTTGGGAGACCTTGAGTTGTTTCCGAGCCCAAGGGCAAGGCTGGAATCTCCCTTTGGCCACCTCGGGATGGGGATTGGGTCCTGCCAGAATTCTCTGAGCATTGCCAGAACTCTGAATTTTGGGGTCTCATCCTCTTTTTAGCCCAATAGGGCACCTTAACTTGGGGTTTAAACCCTGTCAGGTTCCTCTGTCGGGGTCTGACTCCCCTCTGAGCCCCACCAGGTCCTCCCCTCTTTGGGCTCTGAGCCCCCCCAGCCCCTTCACTGGGGCGTTCCTTTGTTCCAGG
>NW_008239114.1:286684-293308 GCF_000691975.1 Corvus brachyrhynchos | reverse complement strand
GGTCCCGCTGCCGTGCTCGGACCAGGGATGGATCCAGCCGGAGGTGACCAACCCCCGAAGGACACCCCGCGGTCCTGGGGTCACTGAGCCTTGGGGGTCAGGAGGGTTGTGTGGGGCTGAGGGATCCCGGGGCTTTTCCTGAGTGTTTTAATTCCTGGGATGGCCCCAGAGCTGTTCGCTCCCAGGGGTTCCTCAGAAAGGTCCCTGGAATGCCAGGGGAGGGATGTGAGGGGGAATCTTGGAGAGCCTGAGGTGCTGGTGGGACTCCCAGCAGAGCAGAGCCAACACAAGCCAGGGGCTTGGGGCTACCCCTCCCTCAGACCCCTGGAATTTGGGATTGTTCTGATGTGGGTCTGCCCCTCCGTCAGGAGTGGGAGTCCCCCAATTTGGGAGAATTCTGCTGTGGATTTGCACCTCGTTCCGGGGTAGGTGCCCCAGAATTTGTGTGGGTTTGGTTCTGAGTTTGCCCCTTCTTCAGGAATGCGTGCCCCAAAATTTGGGAGAGTTCTGCTGTGGATCTGCCCCTTGATCAGGAGTGGGAGCTCCAGAATTCAGGAGAGTTCTGCTCTGGGTCTGCCCCTCACTCAGGAGTGGGAGTCCCATAATTCAGGAGGATTCTGCTCTGGGTTTGCCCCTTATTCAGGAGTGGGTGTCCCAAAATTTGGGATGGTTCTGGTATGGGTCTACCCCTCTCTCAGGAGTGGGTGCCCCGAAATTTGGGAGACTTTTGTATGTCTGCCCCTCACTCAGGAGTGGGTGCCCCCAAGTTTGTGAGGATTCTGTTCTGAATCCTCCTCGTGCTCAGGAGTGGGAGCCTTGTAATTCAGGAGAGTTCTGGTGTGGATTCGCCTCGTACTCAGGATCCCAAAATTGGTGAGGGTCCTGCTGTGCGTCTGCCCCACTCAGGGCTGGGTGCCCTGACACGCTCTGGGTCAGTGTTCATGACTTCCCCAGAGGGAGCTGATATTTTGTGCTCTAAAGGTTCTGGATGTTTTTGCAGCCTCTCCAAAGCTGTTTGGAGTTGTTTCATCCCCCCTAATCCCATCTGCTGGGATGGCACAGGGGGATAGCCCAAATTTTCCCAGTTTTGTGCGAAATGGGTGAGCTCTGAGAGCTCCTTGGTGTCACAGAAGCCTCTCCCTGTCTCCTGCTGTGTTTGTCGTGCTTTGGGGGCTCCCCCCGTGCTTTGGGGGTGCTGCAGTGGCTCCATGCGGCACGGCCGATGGAGACGCAGGAGGTGGGCTGGAGTTGCCTCGGTAACGTTTGTGCTGCTGCAGGAATGTTTTTGGTCCCTAAACCAGGAAAACCAACCCTGGATTTGCAGGAGGATGAGGTGAATTGTGAGTGTTTTCGGGGATTTTGGCTTTCCTGAAATATGCTGTAATGGAACTGATTTTTTTCCCTGTGTTTTCAGGGCTATTCGGAGTCGCCAGACCTGGAGTTTGAATATGCAGACACGGATAAATGGACAGCAGAGCTGTCGGGTAAGGAATTCTTCCGTGATGGATCAATTAATCAACCGTGATTTCCTCTCCTGGTAGAATTAAAGGAGCTCTGTCAATTCCAATATCACTTTATTATTATATTTAAATACCTTATTGATGTTAAAAGGGGCAGGATATGTGTAATTAATATTTTTGGCCTTACACTGGGTGGGGTTTTATTACATTTTGATATTTTGGCTAAAACCGTGGTTCCTGGGGCAGAGCTGCAGCTTGGTGCAGGTTTTTGGAGCTTCTCCTCTTTTGGCAGAGCTGTACAGCTACACGGAGGGGCCAGAGTTCCTGCTCAACCGAAAATGCTTTGAGGAGGACTTCAGGATCCACAGTAAGAGCCTTTTTCTGGATTCCACTCTCCCTGGGGGGAGCAGGGGTTTCTCTTCCTGGAGAAGAGGAGCCTGACGCCAGAGCTCACTGGGGTCTGCAGCTACTCCCGAGGGGCAGCTCCGAGCTCTGCTCTCTGTGAGCAGGGACAGGACCCAGGGAAGGGCTGGGGCTGTGCCAGGGGAGGGTCAGACTGGAGATCAGGAAAAGGTTCTTCCCCCCGAGGGTGCTGGGCACTGCCCGGGCTCTCCAGGGAATGAATGGGCACAGCCCCGAGGCTGCCAGAGCTCCAGGAGCGTTTGGACAGCGCTGCCAGGGACCTGGTGAGATTTTGGGGTGTGTGTGCAGGGCCAGGGGTTGGACTGGATGATCCTTGTGGGTCCCATGCAGCTCAGGATATCCCCTGATTCCATGGTTGATCTAATCACCGGCTGGGTGGCACGAGACATTCCTCAGCCGTCACACATCCCTGGGAGCCCTTCCTGCCAGCAGCGCCGCGTTCCCTGGTTGTGCCAAGTCCCCCCGAGCGTGCCCGCGAGTGGGGCCGTGCCCAAATCCTGCCCGCTTTGCCTTGCAGTGCGGGACAAGAAGTGGCCGGAGCTGGAGCGGACGCAGCACCGCACCCACGCCATGCGCCTGCTGGACGGGCTGGAGGTCACCGCGCGCGAGAAGAGGCTCCGCGTGGCCCGAGCCATCCTCTACGTGGCACAAGGTGACACCGGCCTCGGGCCCTTGCTTCCCCCACTGCTGAGTGCATGAAATGGATTCTGTTGGGATATGGGCCATAGATGTGATACAGATCTATATAATTATACAGTTAGATGTGTAATTGTATGTGTTGTATTTTATATATTATACTAGATATTGTATGTGTTGTTATTATTTATATTATACATTATATATTATATATTGTATATATTATATTATATATAATATATATAATATATAATATATTATATATTGTATATTTTATATCGTGTATATTTAAATATTTAATCTAGAACTCCCTTATATACATAGAGTTTTTATATATATCTTCTATATATTTAATACATTATATATACTATATATAATATACAATATACAATATGTAATATATAGCTTTGTATTATATATAGTATAATATATATTGTATGTATATAGTATAATTTTTATTGATATTTTTCTGTTTCATGTATTTAGTATATACATAATACAATATCATATGTATAATATATATGTAATATATACTATTATATATAGTATAATATATATAGTGTTACATTATATATGTGTGGTAGATTATATATTACATATGTATTGTAGGTTATAGTGTACTGTGTATTACATATAATATACATGTTTTTTTCATGTATATATTATATATATTTATGTATATATTATATATATTATTGTGTGTATATTATATATATGATATTATGTATATATACTATTTATATATGAGACAGTACAATATCATCTCATTCATATATAATATACATAAAAATATATAATAGTAAGCATAAAATATGTAATTATATATACATAAAATATATAATTATAATATGTATATTATATATAGTATATAGTACACTATAATCTACAATACATATATAATATCTACTGTATATTGTATATTATATATTACATAAATTACGTTTTGTGTCATATATATTTTATACATCATATACATTATATATTACACTGTATACATTATATATTAAATGCTATATGTATTTTCTATATATATATGAATTATATATAGTTTATATTTTTCATATATCATACATTATACACAATACGTTATGTATACTGTACGTATTATATCGATATATAATATAATGAATATATAGTTTTAATATGATTCAATAATTACTAATTATTTTAATATGTAATATTTTGAAGAATTTTCATTCCTCGTGGATTTCATTCCACCTGGGATGTCTGGAACAAAGCTGACTCTCTGGGACCAGATAGTTTAGAGCAGTTCTGCCCAAAATTTGGCTGATTTCCCCGTATTATCCCACTTCTGCCAGACCTGGAATGCGTTACCCAAAGAGGGCAGTTCCATCCTCTGCATCCCATTTTTCCCTCAGTTGTAGGGCTGTGTTTTCCATCCCCCCTGCCAGCGCTGTGGTGCTGTGGGAGGGCCTCGGGATGCCCGCCGAGGTGGGATCAGCAGGGTCTCCTTGCAGGCACCTTCGGGGAGTGCAGCTCCGAGGCCGAGGTGCAGGCGTGGATGAGGTACAACGTCTTCCTCCTGCTGGAAGTGGGAACGTTCAACGCCTTGGTGGAGCTGCTGAACATGGAGATCGAGTGAGTACTGCGGGAAAACGCTTCAGGAGTGGCGCTGGAGCTCCTTGGTAGGAGTTTTTCTGGTTTATGGCACAAAAACCTATCTGTCTATCCCTGATCTGATTCCTGCATCCACCAGAGTGACTCCCGTTGTTTGGGGTGGATGTGTAATGTAGGATTATACCTGATTTCTCCTGAAATTCCCGATGAATCAAACTGCCTGGCAGCAAACAGGCAGCTCTGCTCCTCCTGCTGGGGCTGCACTGGGAGCAGGGAGTTCATGGCAGCAGCGTCTGTCTCAGGGTTTGGTGCTGGCACATGGAGTGCCCATGACAGAGTTTGAATTCCTCCAAATTCCCTCTGAGCTGTTCTCCCTCTGCAGCAACAGCGCAGCCTGTTCCAGTGCCGTGAGGAAACCGGCCATTTCCCTGGCTGACAGCACTGACCTCAGGTATGGAGTGGGAATGGGGGCACAAGGAGGGGGGGCCAGGGTTTTCTGGGAGCTTTGGGAGACTGAGACAGGCACTGGAAGGGGTCCCAGAGCTGTTTCAGCTCTGAGAGTTTCCAGTGGTGTCCGTCGTGCTCAGCCTGCACAGCAGGAACAGGACAGGTTGGGGATATGAAAGCAGTAAAATTTGGGCAAGCAGATTTTTTTCCTGGTTGGACTTGCGGAGACCTTTTCCCCCGGTGCCTGTGTGCTGGTGTGGAGCAGCTTCGTGAATTCTGGATGTGGTCTGGGTTGCTCCAGCCTCTCCCTGAGCCCTGGGTGCTGACAGTGCTTCCATAACTTATCCCAGGCTCAGGAATTGAGCTGCCCTGGTTTTTGCAGGGTGCTGCTGAACATCATGTACCTGATTGTGGAGACTGTGCGCCAGGAGGCCGACGGGGACAAGCCTGAGTGGAAGAGCATGAGGCAAACCTTCCGAGCAGAGCTGGGTGAGGGTCAGGAGCTGGGATAGAACTGCCAGGGCTGTAGAGAGTGACTTGGGATTTGGCTCCAGGACTCAGATAATGGGGACTGGCAGCACTGAGTTAGTTTCTGCCCAACTTGTGGGGCAGAGGGAGGTGAGCAGAGAAGCCATCCAGCCTTTTCTGCTGCTGGGTGCTCCCTCCCTGGGAAAAAAATGGAATATTGGGGCTGTCGTGTCCTCTCAACACAGGGGTAAGAAATTACGGAGTTTACAAGGCTGTGGAAGGGGAGGGAGAGCTGTCTGGAATGAAGGGGAGGATCTTGGAACTGATGGGGAGGAGAGTGCAGGGGCTGGTGATGCTGGTGATTGGGGTGAGGCCAGGCATGAGGAATTCCTGGCTGATGGTGCTGTGTGGTTCCAGGAGCCCCCCTGTACAACAATGAACCCTTCTCTGTCATGCTCTTTGGGATGGTGACCAAATTCTGCAGCGGCCACGCTCCGCACTTCCCCATGAAAAAGGTGCTGCTTCTGCTCTGGAAGACTGTGCTGGTAAGGAGAGGCCGTGGGATGTGGGAAGTGTGGTTTGGTACTTGGCAGAGGAGGGAATTCTGCTCTCAGAGTTGGCTGTAATTGCTCCATCCTCTTGTTGTGGTGTTCAGTTTTCTTTTAAACCCAAGCCAAGGTTTTCCCCTGTAAGGAAGCATTGGATATTGGTGTCTGGAGCTGGATACGAAGGATAGACCCAAAGCAAGGTCCCTGGCTGGGGGAAGGAAAGCTCTGAGCACTGCAGTTGTGGATGCCTGGACAGCCTCCTGCCCCTTTCAGTGACATGAGGAGCACAGGACAGGCAGCTCCTGTTTGAAACCCTGGGGGAAGGATTTGGGCCCCTCAGGACAAGAGAGACTTTGAGGGGCTGGAGTGTGTCCAGGGAAGGGAACGAGCTGGGGAAGGGTCTGGAGCTGCTGAGGGAGCTGGGTGGGCTCAGCCTGGAGAAAAGGAGGCTCAGGGGGGACCTTCCAGCTCTCCACAGCTCCCAGACAGGAGGGGGCAGCCAGGCTGGGGTCAGGCTCTGGTCCCAGGAAACGAGGGACAGGACAAGAGAAAATGGCAGCAAGCTGTGCCAGGGGAGGTTTAGGTTGGATATTGGGGAAATTTTTTCATGGAAAGTGGCACAAGGCTGTCCAGGACGGTGTTGGAGTCACCATCCCCAGGGGGATTTAAAGGACACGTAGATGTGGCACCTGGGGATGTGGGTTAGTGGTGGCTTTGGCAGTGCTGGGGGAACAGTTGGACTCGATGATCTCAGAGGGCTTTTCCAACCCAAATGATTCTATGATCCTGGGTTGCTCCAGCCTCTCCCCGAGCCCTGGGTGCTGACAGTGCTTCCATAACTTATCCCAGGCTCCGCGATTCAGCTGCCCTGGTTTTTGCAGGGTGCTGCTGAACATCATGTACCTGATTGTGGAGACTGTGTGATCCTGGAAAGTGAGTTTGGGAAGGGCAGGTGTAGATGCCCCGGGAGTCCCCCACACTCAGCATGCTGTGGTCTCCCTGCAGTGCACGCTGGGAGGGTTTGAGGAGCTGCAGAGCATGAAGGCAGAGAAGAAGATGCTGGG
>NW_008239114.1:282430-283849 GCF_000691975.1 Corvus brachyrhynchos | reverse complement strand
GGCCTGAGGGCCCCTCTCATGTGGGGCTCCTCTCGAGGCTGAGCAACCCCGGCTCCCTCAGCCTGTCCTGGGCACGGGGATGCTCCAGGCCCTTCCTTATCTCCGCAGCCTCTGCTGGACCTGCTCCACTCTCCACAACTCCCTGACAGGAGGGTGGAGCTGGGTGGGTGTTGGGCTGTACTCCCAGGAAACAAGGGACAGGACAAGAGGACACTGCCTTAAGCTGCCTCAAGGGAGGTTCAGGTTGGACATCAGGAAGAATTTCTTCACAGAAGGGGCGATTAGGCACTGGAATGGGCTGCCCAGGAATGGGGTGGAGTCCCCATCCCTGAAGGTGTTTAAGGAATGACGGGACATGGCACTCTGTGCTCTGGTCTGGTTGACAAGGTGGTGATTGGTCACAGGTTGGATTTGATGATCTCAGAGGGCTTTTCCAACCCAAATGATTCTATGATCCTGGGTTGCTCCAGCCTCTCCCCGAGCCCTGGGTGCCGACAGTGCTTCCATAACTTATCCCAGGCTCCGCGATTCAGCTGCCCTGGTTTTTGCAGGGTGCTGCTGAACATCATGTACCTGATTGTGGAGACTGTGTGATCCTGGAAAGTGAGTTTGGGAAGGGCAGGTGTAGATGCCCCGGGAGTCCCCCACACTCAGGCCGCCGCTGCCGGAGGACAGCATCCAGGTGATCCGGAACATGCGGGCGGCCTCCCCGCCCGCCTCCGCCTCCGACCTCATCGAGCAGCAGCAGAAGCGTGGCCGCAGAGAGCACAAGGTGGGGACAGGGACATTAAAGAGGGCACTGCCAGGAGCTGAGCTTGTTTTTGGGATATTCCCTTCCCGCTCTCTCCGCTCCAGGCCCTCATTAAGCAGGATAACCTCGATGCCTTCAACGAGCGCGATCCGTACAAAGCCGACGACTCCCGTGAGGAAGAAGAGGAAAACGATGACGACAACAGCCTGGAGGGAGAGACCTTCCCCCTGGAACGGGATGAAGTGATGCCCCCCCCTACCCAGCACCCCCCCAGTGACCGCATCACCTGCCCCAAAGGGCTGCCCTGGGCTCCCAAGGTCCGGTGAGTCCAGGGGGCTCCCTGTTGGGAGAGCTGGAGCAGGGTCGGGGCAATGGAGGCTGTTGATACTGGGAATCTCAGCAGGGATGTAGGGAAGGTGTTTGGGATGGGGTGGTCACTTTGATGGCTGTTTTCTTGCGGGGTTGGCTGGGCACCCTTTACCTGACCACAAGGCTTTTCCCTGTGCCTGGGGCTGTGGTGTTCCAGATGGGCAGGAAGATGTGACTGTTCCCTTCTCCCTTTGCTGCAGGGAGAAGGACATCGAGATGTTCTTGGAATCCAGCCGCAGCAAATTCATCGGCTACACGCTGGGCAGGGGGGGGGCAGGCCCGCCCCGCGCCGACATCTC
>NW_008239114.1:275200-282320 GCF_000691975.1 Corvus brachyrhynchos | reverse complement strand
CGCGCTCCTCCTGCCGGCCCCCAGCCTGGCTCTTCCCCTCCTCCAGTGACACCAACACCGTGGTGGGCTTGCCCAGGCCCATCCACGAGAGCATCCGCACCCTGAAGCTGGTGAGTTAAGGAATTCCTCCAGGCCCTGCTGCTGTGTGGGTGCTCCTTGCCCATCTCCCTGCTCCCATCACAGCTCAGGGGGGATTCTCCTAACCATTTTCCCCTTCTTCCATCCAGGGATGGGAGAGCAGCCCTAAGCTGTCATCTCATCCCTGGACTCAGAGGTTGTCTGAGCCCCTTTCTTAGGGGGCTCCATCCCTTTCCTAGGGGACTCCATCCCTTCCTTAGGGTGCTCCATCCCTTCCTTAGGGGGCTTTATCCCCTTCTTCATGTCTTCATCCCTTTTTACTGGGCTCATCCCAGACCTGGGCCCAGCAGCTCCCACCCTGCGCATCTACACGGGTCACCCCTGGGACAGGGATCTGGGAGGGATGGAACGGGATGGTGGGAGCAGGCTGGGGCTGGGGCAGCTCTGGGGGGCCGTGGTGACCCCTCCCTGTCCCCTGCAGCACAAGTACACGTCCATTGCCGAGGTGCAGGTGCACATGGAGGAGGAGTACCTGCGCTCCCCGCTCTCCGGAGTGAGTGTGGGAATGGGGTGGGATGGAGATCCTGGGCTGGGAGTTGGGGACACTTGGCCCTGCCAGGTTGTTTGGCAGGGCTGAGGGGTTTGTTTTGTTGGTGAGGAGTTTCTCTGGGGCAGAGGGGGTTGGAGCAGGAGTTGGGGGGTATCCTGCCCTTGGGTTCATACCCTGTGGTGGTGGCTCCTGGGATGAGGTTTTCTGGTCTCTCCTGGCACCAGGGGGAAGAGGAAGTGGAGCAAGTCCCTGCAGAGATCCTGTACCAGGGCCTGCTGCCCAGCCTGCCCCAGTACATGGTGAGCTGGGGAGCACTGGCATCCCCTGGATCAGTCCCTTCCCAGTGATGCATCCCAGGTTTTCACCCCCTGCCCTGCTCCTCTCTCCTGCAGTGGGGAAGGGGCCTGTGGCCAGTCCCCCATGGCTCCCATTCCCCTTCCATGTCTCCCTTCTTCCCAGATTGCTCTGCTGAAGATCCTCCTGGCTGCAGCCCCCACCTCCAAAGCCAAGACAGACTCCATCAACATCCTGGCGGATGTCCTGCCGGAGGAGATGCCGTGAGTGGCTGTGGGGTGGAGCAGCTGGCTGGGGGTGGGAAGGGAAGGAGGGATGGGAGGGAGCTGGGGGAGTGACATGGTGTGGGCTGGGACTCCCTGGGGATGTGACCCTGCTCTGCCCTGGATTGCACCCTGCAGGAGCTGGGAGGGGCAGACCCTGCCCCAGCCCAAGGATTATGGAATCATGGAATGTTTTGGGTGGGAAGGGACTTCAAAGCTCATCCAGTTCCATCCCTGCCGTTGGCAGGAACACCTTCCACTAGACCAGGTTGGGCTTGGACACTTCCAGGGATGGGGCAGCCCCAGCTTCCCTGGACAACCCGTGCCACCCTGCCAGGGCAGAATTCCTCCTGATGCGATCCCTCTGTGTCCCCCAGGACCACGGTGCTGCAGAGCATGAAGCTGGGCGTGGATGTCAATCGGCACAAGGAGATCATCGTCAAGGCCATCTCGGCCGTGCTGCTCCTCCTGCTCAAGCACTTCAAGCTCAACCACATCTACCAGGTGAGGTGGGCCAGGCTCCAGCCGTGCCTGCGAGTCTTTGGGCATGGCAGGACCCCCAGTGGGTCCCCGTTCACCCACCTTTCTCCTCCCCAGTTTGAGTACATGGCCCAGCACCTGGTCTTTGCCAACTGCATCCCGCTCATCCTCAAGTTCTTCAACCAGAACATCATGTCCTACATCACTGCCAAGAACAGGTGAGGGAGAAGGCTGCCCACCTGCATTCCTGTGGGTGTGGGGAGGGGTCCCTGTTTCTGTGGCTCCTCTGCAGTCCCTCCCTGGCAGTGGCTCAGGCTTGGGCAGACCTGGAAAGTTCCCAGCACAGCCCATCTCCGGTGGGTGGGCAGTGGGGGCTGCATTTTCCCCAGGCCAGGGGGGATCTGGGGGAACAGCACGACCGCCCCTGTCCTTCCTGCAGCATCTCTGTCCTGGACTATCCGTACTGCATTGTGCACGAGCTGCCGGAGCTGACAGCAGAGAGCCTGGTGAGTCCTCCTGCTGTGGCAGTCCTGGGGTGCTTCCTGGGGGAATTTGGGATGCAGGGAGGCAGCAGGGCTCCAGCACTCAGCCCTTGCACCTTCAGCACTCCTGTGCTCAGCCCCTGGTGCTGCTGGGATTTTGGGGAGGGGGATGGGGATGGCAGGTGTCTGCAGGGGTGGAGTGTGTTCAGAGAAGGGAATGGAACTGGGAAAGGGGCTGGAGCACCAGGAGTGGCTGAGGGAGCTGGGAAAGGGGCTCAGCCTGGAGCAAAGGAGGCTCAGGGCGGACCTTGTGGCTCTGCACGACTCCCTGACAGGAGGGTGGAGCTGGGGTTTCAGGCTCTGCTCCCAGGGAACAGGGACAGGACAGGGGGAAGTGGCCTCAAACTGTGCCAGGGGAGGTTCGGGTTGGATATTGGGGAGAACTTCTTTGTGAAAAGGGTGGTCAGGCCCTGGCACAGGCTGGCCAGGGCAGTGTTGGAGTCACCATCCTTGGAAGTGTTCAAAAAATGTGTGGGTGTGGTTGTGGCACTTTGGGACATGGATTAGTAGTGGCCTTGGCAGTGCTGGGGGAACGGTTGGACTCGATGATCTCAGAGGGCTTTTCCAATCTTAACAATTCCATGACTGGATGATTCCATGCCCACATGCTGTGCTGTCCCCTTTGGACGTGGCTCCTCAGACCACCACAGCCTCTCCCCATCCCCAACTCCAATGCTTTGCCTGACCCTGCATCTCCTTCCCCACAGGAAGCTGGAGACAACAACCAGTTCTGCTGGCGGAACCTCTTCTCCTGCATAAACCTCCTGCGCATCCTGAACAAGCTGACCAAGTGGAAGCATTCCCGCACCATGGTGAGGGCTGGGAATGTTCAGGCTGGGAATGTTGTGGAGCTCAGCGTGGCCAGACCAGGGCCTCACTGGGCACCTGAGCTGGGGTGGGGATACCTTGGGCCAACCCAGCGCTTGGTGGGGAGTGAGGAGCGAGCAGGGAGGGAGGGGTTGGCGCAGGAATCCATCCCAGCTGGATTTGGGGGCTGTCCTGGCAGATGCTGGTGGTGTTCAAGTCGGCGCCTATCCTGAAGCGGGCTCTGAAGGTGAAGCAGGCCATGATGCAGCTCTACGTGCTGAAGCTGCTCAAGGTGCAGACCAAGTACCTGGGCCGGCAGTGGAGGAAGAGCAACATGAAAACCATGTCTGCCATCTACCAGAAAGTGCGGCACCGCCTCAATGACGACTGGGCCTACGGCAACGGTACCTCCCGGCATCCCCGGCCCTGCCACGCTGGGCTCTGTGCCCCGAGCTGGCCCTTGGCTGCCTGGGGCTTGGGCAGGTGCACTGGGTTGACCTTGGTTGACCTTGGTTGACTTTGGCTGGTTGAGCTTGACCAGGTGCCCACCAAGCTGCTCCCTCGCTCCCTCTCCCAGCTGGACAGGGGAGGGAAAATCAGATGGGAAATGATTTGTGGGTTGAGATAAGGTAGTTTAGTACAGCAAGAGCAGAAAAAAAAAATAGGTTTGTTCTCTACTTCCCATCAGCAAGTGAGGTTCAGCCACTTCCCAGGAAGCCAGGCTCCAGCACGGGGAGTGGCTGCTGTGGAAGGCGTATGTTTTAAATAACAAATTCCCCTCCATTCCTCCTCCTTTCCTTAGCTTTTATATCTGAGCTGACATCACAGAGTCTGGAATATTCCCTTGGCTAATTTGGGTCAGCTGGCCTGGCTGTGTCCCCTCCCAGGATCTTGCCCGCTTCCATCTGCTTGGTGGGGTGGGAATGTTGGGAGACAGCGCTGGTGCTGTGCCAGCTCTGCCCAGCGGAGCCAGAGTACTGGTGGGTTCTCAAAACCTTTGCAGCTCCCACTGCAAAGCCCAGCACTGGGAGGGCTCCTACGGGAAAATGAATTCCAGCTGATCCAGACACAATCCCAGCAGGTCTGGGGGGTGGGAGGGATTTGGGGTGGGGACATTGCAGGGATCAGGGCTCTGCCAGGGGTATCAAGGCTGAAAACCTTCTTTTTTGGCCTAAATTGGGCTGGAACAGCAGGTTTGGTGCCTCCCCAAGGGGGTCCAGGTGCCCCACTGGGGTGTCCCAATCCCACCATCAGGATGTGGGAGCTGGGGCAGGGTGGCATTGCAGTTTTGAGGTGGGATTTTTGGCCTGAGCATGTCCTTGGGGGTGTACGAGCATTTCCTGGCGCAGGGGGTGAGTGGGGCCAAGGGGAGCCCCCATTCCTGGCTTCTTTTTGGTTGTTTCCCTGTGGTGGGGGTGCTGGAAGTGGTGCTGGAGCTGTTGGTGGCTCCTGGCTCTGCACTTTGTTGGAAGTACCTACAAAGACCTTTCCCAGGTGGGAGGGGACTGGGGGCATGGGGGTTGTTGGGAGGAGACAGAACCAAAGGATATTCCAGACCCTGTGACATCATGCTCAGAATATAAAGTGGGGGAAGAAGGAGGAACTGGGAGATGTTGGGAATGATGGTGTTTGTCTTCCCAAGGCACCATTCCTGGGATGGAGCCCTGTTCTCCTGAAGGTGCTGAACACCTGCCTGCTCGTGGGAAGTGGGGAATGAATTCCTTGTCTTGCTTTCCTTGTGTGCACAGCTTTTGCTTTCTTGATTTATCCTAACCCACCATTTCCCCAGCTTTTACCCTCCTGATTCTTCCCTGCTCCAGCTGCTGGGGGAATGAGCAAGCACGGGGCTCAGTCTGGCTGGGGTTAAACCACCACACCGAGGGGTTTGGGCTGGATGAAGGGTCCCCATCTCCACTCTGACCATTCTCATCCCTGTTCCCAGACCTGGATGCCCGTCCGTGGGATTTCCAGGCGGAGGAGTGTGCCCTGCGTGCCAGCATCGAGCGCTTCAACTCGCGGCGCTACGACCGGGCCCACGGCAACCCCGACTTCCTGCCCGTGGATAACTGCCTGCAGAGCGTGCTGGGCCAGCGAGTGGAGCTGCCCGAGGATTTCCAGGTCAACTACGACCTGTGGCTGGAGCGGGAGGTCTTCTCCCGGCCCATCTCCTGGGAGGAGCTGCTGCAGTGACGGACACGGGGAGGCAGGATGGGTTGCTTGGAGAGCTCGAGGCTGACCTGCTGCCACGGGGCGGGGCAGCGAGATTTGGGGGGGGGGGTTTGTGGGTGGCTGCACCGCTGTGGTGGGCTTGGGAAGAGGATGGAGCTGGGGGGTCCTCGCCGAGACCGCATCCTGCCCCTCTGCTTCCTTCCAGGCTCATCCCAAAGCTGAGGGTGCCCTGGGGGTTTCCTGTGGGGTGGGGGAATCTGTGCCAGCCCCATGCGATGCTTTCAGAGGCACCACCCTCCTGTGCCCTCCCAGCCAGGAAGGGGGAGCAGGTGGCAGTGTGGGAGGGGGCTCACTGGGTGGGACCCCAGGCTGGCCCTGCCCAGCCCCTCGGGGGGGTCAGGGGGGCTTGGAGGGGCTTGAGGGGCTGGGGTGGCCTCCCCTCACCCTGCAGGGTGCAGGGGCTGTACATACATTATATATATTTGGTGATACCTCTGCCCCAAGCGTGGCCGGGCTCTGTCCGTGTCCCTGTCCGTGTCCCTGTCCCTCCTGCCCGGAGTTGAGCTGGGATGAGTGTTCCTCATCTTGTGTCCTTGTCCCCACTCATCCCTCAGATCCCAGGAGGTCCATGGCCCCTCACCAGAAGGTTTATCAGTGTTACCTTGCACCCAGGTCTGTTGGTTTGGGGGGCTGGAGGCCTCGGGAGGAGCTGGTTCTCCCAGGCATTTGCCTGTGCCATTCGCTGAACCCTCCCCCAGCTCTGTACTGGGATTTCTGACGCCAGTGTGGTGTTACCACTGGGATTTTCTTTGGTCCCTGCTCCCAGCGGAGGATCCCGACACCAAATCCTGCCAGAGCTCAGCCTTGCACAGCCCCTGGCCTCAGTTTCCCTGGCAGAGGGGCAGCAGCAGCCCTGGGGGATGAAATCCTGGGGGATTTACCCTGATTTGAGGCAGGCATTTGCAGAGATGGTTGTGGGCAGAGGGAGCCTGGGACAGCCCCAGTTCCCACCCCATCACCTGCTGGGATCCTGAGCCTGTGGAGCTCCAGGAGCGAATCCAGCTGTGGGAATGCTCAGCCCCAGCCCTGGAAGCAGCAAACTGAGAGACATCAGAGAGGCCCTGTGGGCTCAGCATCGATGGTAACGTGCCCTTAATCCATGCCTGGAGCTGTCCCCATCCTGCCCTCTTCCCCTCAGCCAGGGGTGACATCAAGCTGGAGCCTCAGATCCGTCTGGATCCTGAGTGCTGCACCCTGACCTCGTCCCCCTGTGGGTCTGGATGTGCCCCCCAGGGTCCTGCCAGGGCTGCTCCCACCACTGGCACCCCCTGGATGCCTCCAGCACCATCCTGGCCCCCAAACCTCATTCCCAGCAGCAGAAGGGAGGAGCCTGTTGGGAGTCTCCATCCCCAGCCCCGCTGGCTTTATGGGGCCGCTGGAGCCATAATTAACTTCTGAAAAATGTGGTTTATTGTTTAGAAATGAATAACAACATCCCCACCGGTGGGAGGGGGGTGTGAGATGTCCTGGGTGAGGGTGGGCACCCCTGGGCTGCCTCCTGTGGGCACCCACCGTGGCCAGGCTGTGCCCAGGGTGCCAGGGCTTGGCTGAAAACCTTGGGGTTTGGCCCAGATCGGGCTGGAATCAGCAGGTTTGGTGCCTCCCCGAGGGGCTCCAGGTGCCCCACAGGGGTGTTCCCCCCATCAGGACGTGGGGGCTGGGGCAGGGGGGCATTGCAGATGTGCAGGGAGGGGGTTTGGCCCGAGAGTGTCCTTGGGGGTGTGCCAGCATCTCCTGGTGCTGGGGCAAGCAGGGCCAAGGGGAGCCCCCGTTGCTGGCTTCATTTTTGGGTGTTTCCCTGTGGTGGGGGAGGTCACAGGGGGTGGAGGAGGGGACAGGACACGCTGGTGCTCGGGGGGGCTGGGGGGGTCCCCCCG
>NW_008239114.1:274248-274584 GCF_000691975.1 Corvus brachyrhynchos | reverse complement strand
CCTCCACTGGAGGTGCTGGGAGGGCTCAGGTATTCTGGGGAGCCATTTCTGGGGTCCCGAGCTGCCAGTGCCAGCCCCGCTGGGGTAGCCTGGGTTCGGGGGTGCCTCTTCTTCCTCCCCACAGCCCCCATTTGACCCCTCCTCAGCGGGACTGGGGGGAGCAACAACATCGTGGTGGATGTGGGAAATCTTGGGGTGTGCAGAGAGGGGGTGAAGGTGACCCCAGCACCCTGACCCCACTCCCTGGTGCCGGCGGGGTGGGGGATACGCTCCGGAGGGATGAAGGCTCCGTGTCCATCCTGCGGGGGGATCATGTGGCCCAGTTCAGGAGACTCC
>NW_008239114.1:273180-274156 GCF_000691975.1 Corvus brachyrhynchos | reverse complement strand
GGGGACATGCAGGGGGACGGGATGCTCTCGGGGGGCAGCAGCCCCGGGGGGCTCCCAGGGCTCGGCCACAGGTTGTTCTGCAGCTGAAATAACAACAACAGAAACCCAAAATGAGGGTGGGGACATCACTCCCCGCTCAGGTTCCCCCATTCCGCCTTAGATCCCGCTCCCCCCCTTCAGATTCCTCTCTCATCCCACCTTTGATGCCTCTCACCCCATGTTGGATTCCCCTCGGATTCCCCCCACCCACCGGGTGCAAAGGGAGCGATGCCTTTGCTCTCTTTTAATGGCCTTGGGGAGGTTGAATCCCGGTTGAAACATTCCTGCCGGGAGAGTTTGGCTCCAGGGATGTGCGTGAAGCTGACTTTTAAATTATTTTTATGCTTTTCGATATTGGGGGGGAAGGGGGGAAGGCAGTTTTGCAGCAAAGGGGGGCAGGAAGCACCAATGGATGGGGGAGAGCTAAAGGGGGTCTTCAGGAGGGAACCCCCCCAATACCTGCCCCTGTTCCCATGGGAAATGGAGTGGGACATAAAGCAGCATCTTCCTGCGTGTGGCAAAGCGTGATCCTCCCTCCTTTCCGTCCCGGGCCGCACTTCTCCCGAGGGTGGATGGAACCGTGGGGGAGAAGGGGCAGGAATGGATGATGTGGGGCACCCGCGGGGGCAGTGGGACCCTCCCCTGGGGCTGGGGTGGGGCACAGGGCTGGAGCAGCCTCCGTGGCATCTCTCACCTCCTGGATTTTCCCGTACCGTTCCCGTTTCCGCCACTTGGCCCGGCGGTTCTGGAACCAAACCTGGGGGATGGAGGAGGGGGCTGAGGTGTGGGGACCCTTCCCCTGCTCACTGCAGCCTCCTGCCGAGGGCCACACTCCTCCCCAGCAGGAAAAGGGCCGGACACGGTGCCACAGCGTTCCGGAGAGCCGGAGCTGAGCAGAGGCAGCTGCTCTGTGCTCAGCGTTGGAGCTCGCTGCCTT
>NW_008239114.1:272857-273134 GCF_000691975.1 Corvus brachyrhynchos | reverse complement strand
CTGCCCCGTGCATGATCCTTCCCCCTCCCTGGTGCTTCTGGGACTTGTTTATCCCAGATTTTGCTGCAGAATGAGGCTTTTTTGGGTGCTGATGTCCCATCTGCGTGTCCCCTCCGTGCTGGAGTGAGGACTGGTGCTCACTGGGGCGGGGACAACTCCAGCAGCAGCTCCCGGAGAGGAGGGTGCACTGCCGGGATACTTGGCTTGGGGCTCTCGTGGCTGCAGGTGGTTTCATCTTAGTCCACCCCAAATCTGGGGTCGGAGGCTCCGGTGGGCG
>NW_008239114.1:269694-272774 GCF_000691975.1 Corvus brachyrhynchos | reverse complement strand
GTGCTCCCTGCTCCTTTCCTCACCCTCCGCCTTCATTTCCTCCCTGCTGGGTGCACCCTCCAGCCGCCTCTTCCCACTGGGAGCCTCAAACCGCATGGAGACACCTCTGGAAGCAGCTCCCCGCAAGCGTGATGCCGGCGGAGCTGGGCAGTGAGGATCGGTGTCATCCTGCCCCACGTCCCGGGATGTGCCACCCCCAGCCCCGTCCGCACTGGGGATTCCTGAGCTCCCGGGGATTCCTCTCCTGGGCTGGCGGCTGGGGGGGCTGAGCTGGGAAGGGTGGCTGGGAATGATGGATGCAGTGGGGGGATCACGATTAGGGCATCCTGAGGGGGGTGGTTGGCACTGACCTCCCAAATTTTGGCTCTTTCCACCCTTTGGGTGCTTGTCCAGGGGGAAGTAGCAGAGGGTTCAGAGGCAGCCAACACCCACAGCTCAGCAGTGGGTGCATGGCCTGAGATTTTCCATCTGGGATTTAGCATATTCATGGCAAAACCAGCTTCTGTCTCAGCATCCATCACCTGGCAGACAGGGAACCCCGCCCTCCTGGCAGCCCCCAGGGGTGTCCGTGCCCACCCCTCCGTGCCCATACCTGCACCCTGGCTTCCGTCAGGTCTGTCCGCAGTGCCAGCTGCTCCCGGGCGTAGACGTCGGGATAATGCGTCTTCTGGAAAACCTTCTCCAGCTCCTCCAGCTGGAACGTGCTGAAGGTCGTCCTGTTCCTCCGCTTCTTGCTCTTGCTCTTGCCCAGGGGCTCGGGGAGCTCGGGGATCCCGTGATCCCGGAGGCTGCCCAGAGGTGCTGCCAGTGGACACTCCAAGTCCTCCGGGCCTTTCGGGGGTGCCCTGCAGGCTGCGGGAATTGCCTGGAACCCACCTTTGCAGCCCTTCTCACCTGGCGGGGGAGAGGCACAGGACCAGCGGGGGTTAATGGTGCCAAGGAAGCCCAGAACGCTCCATGCCACAGCCCTGGCATCCCATCCCATTCCATCCCATCCCATCCCATCATCACTGCCACAGGGGAAAGGGCTCAGTATGGACACGCAGCAGGGCAAATCCATCCCTGGGGAGGGCAAAATCCGTGCTCGCTGCGGGAGCCGTGGGCAGGAAAAGCTCCTTGCGGGTGGGGAAAGCCTGGCTGGAGCAGCGGCTGCTCAGGGTCCCACTGGGATGCTGCGACTGCACGGGGAGGGGGCAGAGGAGGTGGGCACAGGGATTTTTTGCAGATGGTTTTGCCCCACTCTCCTCATTCCTCTCGTCATCCCCTTCCTCCCACTCCCTTCCCGCCCAGGCTGGAGCCTCCGCCCGGCTCAGAGCCCAGAGCGGAGCCACAGCACCCACCAGTGACCCCGAAGCCCCCCCGGCTCGGGGCCCCCCGCGCTCCAGATAGTCCAGGGGGAGCTCTGTGCCTCTGAGCCAGCACTTCCCTGGAGCTGCAGCTCCTGGGAAAACACTTGGAAAGGAGTGAAAAATAACGCCCTGCTTTTTTTGCTGAAGAAGAGCTCTCCTTCCTCACCCTCCTCTGGGACCAGAGCAAGAAATCTGGGGGTTCCCCCCTTCCCCTTGGTGCTGCTGCCTCTCTGGGATGGATGGTGGAATGGGATCGAGGAGGAAAATCCCTGTCATGCGTTTCGGGGGCCACTTCTGTACCCCCAGGAGGGTTTTTGTCCCCCACATGGGGACACAGAGAGCTTGGCAGCTTCAGGTGATTCCGGCTGAGCCAGGGAAAGGAGAACTGAGCGGGGAATCGGCAGATGGGGAGGGGTGCCTTGGGCTCCCCCATCTGCTGAGGGGACACAGAGGTGTCACTTGGGAAGGGGACAACCTAAAAATGCTGGGTTTGCCCTGATCCCACCCCAGTCTCCAGCTCCAGAGATTCGGGATTTCTGCAGGTGGGGAGCACTGGCTCCCTCGGGGGGACAGGATCAGGCCCACGACCAGGAGGAGGGAATGCCTCCTTTGGGATGGATCCTCCGTCCCAGCCCGGTGACCACCACGTCCCAACAGAGCAGGGAAATTGGGTCCCCGTCCCTGCAGACCCACCCAGGGCTCCGCACCCCCCGAACCAGCCCCCGCCACGGCCTTTTCCGGCCTTTCGGTTTTGATTTTTGGTTGTTTTCTAATTAAGGCAATTTGGGGGCTATGGAGCAGCCAAGCCCAGATCCAGCTGCTTTGAATTAATGGGAAATTGTAATTTGGGGGAGGTTTGGGGGGTGATTGCTCCTCGTCCCTCTCAGCACCGACCTGTCTGTGTGTCTGGTCATGGACAATGGCAAAGGAATGAGGCCAAATTGCCGTTTCCTCCCTGCTTTGGCCTCCAAAGCGCTCAGCCGCTGGGCCGGAGGGTTTTAATGCTTCAAAACCAAATCTCACCAAAGAGCAGCCCCAAATATAACCAAAATTAAGGGGAAAAAAATTACCAAAATAAAATCCTGCTGCACAAAGCATCGAGTTTGGGACTTTCCCCCCGTTTTTCAAAGACAACACGGCGCATTTCCGAGTGACCCGCGGGTTTTGGCATTGGAGACAAATAAATAAATAGCCAGAAAGAAGGAAAAGGCAGGAAGGAGCGGGATGCAGGCACGGAGCTAAATAAACACAGCGGCACAGGGGGACAAAGGGAAGATACGGATATTTTTCTCCCACTCCTTCCTAAACTGACACCCCCCGAAAGATTTGGCGGCGCTGGGGAAGGCGGCAGCTGGGGAACAGCTGTACAATTCCTGGGATAATGGGGAGGGGAAGGAACTCAAAAGGATCATTAAGGAAGGCATGGGGGCATGGAAAGGACTCCCAGGAACCGGGGGAAACACCCGCGGAACGGCAGCATCCCCCCACCGCAGCGGGAGCAGGTAAGCGCCGTGCCGGGGACCCTCCCGGTGCTCCCAGACGGCTTTTCCCGGCAATTCCCGGGGCTTTTTCTACCTGTTCCCCGAGGCGGCTTTGCTGGCTCCCACCTGGTTCCCATTGCCCCCGCAGCGCTGCCTTTTGCTTCTTATACTGAAGCAGAAGCGGGGGAATGATATTAAAGCGAAAGTGGGAGTCCCGGAGAGCCCCCGACGGGCCCGGCCGGGGAAGCGC
>NW_008239114.1:267339-268407 GCF_000691975.1 Corvus brachyrhynchos | reverse complement strand
GGGAGCCGTGCTGCTCCCTCCCCGCGCTCCCAGTGTCTCCCAGCTACAGGAAATGCCCAGGGCACTTCTTTGATTTAAAACTTCATCCCACACTGCTGATAGCAGCAAGAAATACCAGGCAGGGGAGAAACTTACATTTTCCTGACACTCTCTGGGTTTATTTTCCCCCTCACAGGCTCTACAGAATCCATCCGTAGCCTTTCCCTCCCCAGAGCCAGGGCTGAGGCCTGGCACAAGTGGGTTCAGGGATGATTGTGACCTTGGGACAAGGGATGCAGGGATGGTTGTGGCCCCAGGACACGGGATCCAGGATCCCACGGTGTTCCTGGAGCAGGTTCTGGTGTGGGTGGTGCTTGCTCCCAGCACCAACGAGATCCCATCCTGCTCCCCATGTGTCCCTGCTGATGCTTCCACACCCCAGGATTTGGATTCCCTCATGGCAGCATCCTGAGTTTGGCTTTGGCATCAGGCACTGGTGTGGATCAAAGCTTCTTTATTCCCCTTTTTCCTGCATTTTGCTCCTCTGCTCCCCAGGGCTTGCCTTGGCTGGGAGAGGATCCAGATTTTGGGGGGTGTTTGTGTGCAAAATGTGGGGGAAATCTGGAATTCAAAGGAGAAGGAATTAAATAAGAAGCCTGGAGAACTAAGTGGAAATCTGGGCTGAGGGGTGAAGTTTTACCCCTTTATTTGCTGTTTTTACCTGTGCACAACACTTCGAGTTCATTTTTGGGCATCACTCCTTGCTCCAGGTCTGTGAAAAAATAACCTGCAGGTGTGGGAGGTGTGGGGCAGGGGTGAACTGCATGAGAGCAGCAAAAAGAGGTGGAGAGGGAGCTGGCAGATCCCAGATGTGCGATGTTAAATAGTGGAACCAGGGGATAACTCCGACTATAAATAACATTATCGCTTTTATTGGTGGTGCCGGGGCAGGACTGCGTTATCCAGGCACAGTGAAAATCTGGAGTCACAAGCAAATCTCGTTTCAAAGAGTTTGTGACATAAATATGTCACCTCCGTGTCTTGGCAGGGGCTGAGGATTGATGCGTTGTTTGGTCATTGGGAAGAGCG
>NW_008239114.1:259539-266132 GCF_000691975.1 Corvus brachyrhynchos | reverse complement strand
CGGGTTTGTGGTGTAAATCACGGCTGGATTTTCCAGCCCCTGCTCCGGGAAACTGCGTCTCCAAGAAAACGCTGGGTTCCGATCCTGGCCTCAGAATTGTTCTTTCAGAGTCCTGTGAGGGGCTGGCTCTGCACAGAGGGGTCTGAGCGTGCGATGCCCCCGCTTTGCCCACCCTTTTAATGCCCACGATGCTCCCTGTGCCTCTCCCAGCCTTCCCTGATCCTTTCCCTTTGCAGCAGCTGGAACTGCTGGGATTTTCCCTGTTCGACTGTCTGCAGCTCGCCGAGTGCTGTAAATTATGGCTAAATAGGGACCGGGAGGCCTCTGGCTCACAACAGGTCATTAAATATTATTAAACATAACGTAACTCCTGGAAAGGCTTCTCAGTTTTAAGGTTGCTCTCCCAGTTTTACTGCTGGCATCTAAAGGAATTTAATAGCAGAGGGATGAGTCTGTCCCTGTGTGCCGGGATGGAGAGGCTGCTTTAGGATGTGCCGGTTTTCCTGGCTGGAGAGATTGCTGGGACCCTCCTGGGCAAGTGGAGAGGTCTTGGGCAGGTGGGATTTGGGGTGTTTGGAGCTGAAGGCACCATGAAGTTTGTCAGATTTTGGGGGGTTTGTGTTGGTCCCTGGAGATGCTGAGGAATTTGGTCCTTCCAGTGGGCAGGGATGAGGACCAGGACCCCCAGGATCCACCAACCCCCTGCCCTGTTCTTTCCTGTGTGTAGAGCCAGACCAGGGTGCCTCATTCTCCTGCGTTTGGGAATGTGTGTGTTGGGTGCTTTGGGATCAGGGAAAAGGCTGAGAAGTGGCTGCCCCTTCCCTGGGCACCACGGGTGGGTGCCAGTGTGGGACTGACTGGAGCAGGGAAGTCCCTGTGGTGCTCCTGACGCTCACTGGGGTTCATTTTCCACGAATCACCTTATTTTTGGGCAAAGAATGATCCCACCAACTTGAAAAGCTTCCAGGAGAAACTTTTCACAACATCAGAGTGTCTGACTCCATCTCTGTAAGGGGAAGAGCTGCTGGGTTGACTCTTGGATTGAAATGACCTTTTGTGGCCCAATTTTAACTGGACCTTCCACCAAATGAGCCCCACCAGAGAGCCACCAAGAGTGGCAGGGGGACCCTGATGGGATCCTCTGTGGGAAAAGGCTGGTTTTGCTTTGTCTCTTGCTTGCTGGGAGGATTTTTTTTCTTCCTCTTTGCATCCCATTTGCTTTCCCGACCGTCTCCAGGCATCCCAGAGAGCTGCCTCTCCTCCCCTGGGACCGCGGGATGTCACACAAGAGCTCTGCAGGGGGCCGGGAGGGTTTGCAGAGCTCTGTGGTTTGTAGGAACATCCCTTCACAGCCAAGACTTCGCAGCGTTACCCAGAGCCTCGGGAATGCTGGCGGGGGATGGAGCAGTGCCTGGTGCCCAGGGAATGGGCTTCTCCTTCCCCGAGGACACATTTTCCCTCGCAGCCTGAGGGTCAGGCAGGACCAGCAGCCGACATCCAGGTCCAGCTTTTCCTCGAGGGCAGTTGGATTTTATTATTTTTGGCAGTTTGGGAAGAAAGCCCATTCCTGGGAGCCTGTGGAGGAAAAGCCATGGATTCCTCTGGGGAGGCAGCTCAGCTCAGCGTGGCTGCGGCACAGGAGCCTCAGGGTGGTGGCAGAAGGGACGGTCTGGGGACAACTGTCTGAAGGGTGATCAGGCACTGAAGGCCCCTCCCGCCCGCAGCATTCCCGGCTCTGCTGGATGTTTCCTGACCAAGCTTGGAGCAGGGCTTGGAGGATGTTCTCCAGCTCTGCTGCTCCTCTCAATCCCAGGCAAAACATTCCTGTTTCTTCTCAGCCTGGGGAAGCACTGTGTGTGGGCAAAAGGATCTGGAACAGCAGAACAAAGGCCATTCCCTGTGTCCTTTAAGGGATGAGCGTTCTGGGGGTGCCCATGGGATCCTTCCCTTGCCTGAAGAGGATGTGGGACTCAGCCAGGATTCAGGGCCATGCTCCCACTCTTCTCCTGCTGTTCCAAGCCCGGGCTCCTCCAGGACCTTCCCCTGCTCCCCAGGGAGATCCATTCCCGGGGGGATGCACCCCTCGGGGTGCCTGTGGGATCCTCGGGTTTGTCTGGGCACATCCCTGCCCCCTCTGTCACAGGGACGACGATCCCGGCCCCGGGCACTGACAGGGATCAGTGCCCTTCCCCAGGTTTGGCTTTCCCTAAACCTGCAGATTCATCCTCGGTCTGTGTCCATCTGCACATCCCTCTCCACCTCCCAAATACCCCCCAAACCCTCTGGTTCCTGATGTCCAACTCCCTGCAGAGCTTCATCCCAAGCTACCGTTCAGTTTTGCTCAGGAATGTGCATATTGATGGCAGGAAAAATGAATTCATTCCCCCGGGGAAATAATAAAGGAGTTTTTATATATATTTTATATACAGAGAAATAAAATCCCTTGCTGGTCACAACCCTGGTGTGTGTGAGGGAGTGGGAGCTGGAGCCGGAAACCCATCGGGATCATGGATTTGTTGTTTTCCGAGGCTGACGAGGCAGGGAACGATCCTGATTCCAGATCTCACAAAAGCCAAAGCCTGAAAACAAATATCCACCCACGTGGATCGCGATGCCCCTGGGTCACACACGTGTTTTACAGGCACGCGGATAGATGTAGAGAATTAATTTAGATATAAATTAATATTATATTATAGAATATGTTAATACAATATATTAATATCAGCTATAAATAGCATATCTTTTATACAGATCTATGTGGATTGCATATTGTTATACTTAACATTTATGGCATCTTATAAATACCAGTTGATGTTGCATTCATTATATAATATTAATTGTGTAATTTTTTAATATTATATATTTTTTAACATCTCTTTTTGTATTATATATTTTTAATATGTATCCATCCCGGGAAACATTTAAGGCCAGGCTGGACAGGGCTTGGAGCAACCCGGGACAGTGGAAGGTGTCCCTGCCCATGGCAGGGGGGTGGAGTGAGATGAGCTTTAAACCATTCCATGATTCTGTAATTCTGTAATTCCATATTAATGCATGCATATTTATATATAATGATATGTAAATATGAATTCATATTTATAGAAGTATACATATTTAGAGTTATTCTGATATATCCCCTAAGAATTTAATCCCAAGCAAATATAATTATAATTTTGCCCACAAACAGAGTATTCCCGTGTTAGTTCACGTTATCAGCAGAGGGACACTAAAATCGTGGAATTTCGTGTCCGGATGACAGGAAGACGAGGATGAGCATGTGGAAATCACATGCAAACAACTGCATAAATCCCTAAATTTGTATAAATACGTTATGGTTGGGTAGTTTATATGTACAAAGCATGTGGCTGCAGCGAGGAGGGATAACAGATGGACACTCGCAGCACTGGCAAGGAGGGAAATTTTCCCCGGAAAACAGCGAATTTCTTAAAAATTCCATTTTTAGCAATTTTCCTTCGTTGTTTTTTGCACTGTTGAAACCTCGGCGTTCCCGTTTTCATCCCGGTGCTGGCTCCGGAGCAGCGGTCGGTGTCAGCCCGTGCCGTAAATTAATGACGGCAGCAACAATCGAGGAACCGAATCCCGAGAAAGCAAACGGCGGCGACGGGATTCATCCCGGCGGGAACGCCGAGCTCGGCGCTTTTGTTTTCTGCTGCGTTTCAAGGAGTTTTCCTTTGAATTTCAAGGACTTTTCCTTCGCATTCCGAGGAGAAGGATTAGGAGGAAATAAAAGAAAGTACAATAAAAATTAACATTATTTTAACTCGATTCAAGCCAGTATCAAAACTACCACTTTTTTTTTTTTGGCCGCTGCTGCATAAAATTCCAAGTTTTTATAAATTAATGGGGTGGCCTTTTGAGGAGCTGCAGGAACAAATCAGTTCAAATCCCTTGGGCTGCTTTAAAAGAGGATCCGGCTCCCTCCTTGCAGTCAGAGAATTCTACCACGGGGTAATGTGGGCCCATAAGCTCAATTTTACACCGGGACGCTGAGGGGACTCCGTGGATCCCTTCTCCCATCGCCATCCCGATGCTGTGCTGGATTTTTGCTGGAATAAGGAAAGATTTGTGCTTCATCCATGCGGGGGATTTTCAGGCTGCTCTGGGAAGTGCTTCAGGATGGCAAGTTCAGGCTTGTTTTCCTTCCAGCTGCTCCAAAAATATGTATTATATAAAAAAACCCCAGGCTGGAAATGAAGCCTGGAAGCAGCAGCGAGCCGAGCCGGCAGTGGGTGGGATTCAGGGGAGATGCTGGGCTGGAAGTGTGTTTATGCCATTAATCCCAGTAAAAGCTGTGGGACTGGGAGCAAAATGGTTCTTTTGACTCCTAAAAACTTGATAGTGATTGGAAAATCAGGAGAACAGCGAGGGATTAAAGGGAATTCATTCCATCTATGACTGAAGGGAATTTACTGCAATATTTGCTTTGCTGGGAAGTGGGAGGATTCGGATCCTTTAGAGTTTTTAATTTTAACCTGTTAAGAGTTGTAAGTCTCAAATATTGGCTTTAAATCAGTGGGATCACTTTGGATTTAAGATCTACAGAACCAGGAGCAGGATCCAGCCCCAGATTAACATGGCAGCTGGAGAAATGGGTGTAAATCTGGTAATTTGGGTATTATGTGGATTTATGCTTCCCATAGGATGTACAACAGCCTGGCTTGGGGGAATAAATTCCCGGGGAGTGGGGAGGAATTTATTCCCTGAGGGGGGATAAATTAATTTATTCCGATCATTAGCGCAGGGCTGGGCTGAGCCTCTTGCTCTGGGCTCCATTATTCCGGGTTTCCATGGGATTACCCTGGGCAGAGTTTGAGTTTTATCTGGAAAATGGCTGGAAAATGGTGGAAATGGGGGAAAAAAGCAAAGGGGAGGTGATGATTTGGGAGGGCTGGGGGAAATTTAGCTGCTGGCTGTGTAGTGGGAAAGGAGTGAAACAACGCTCTGATCCCGGGAGGGATCGGGAATAAATCCGAGCCGTTCCAGGAATCAGCTTTGTGGGAGCAAACACGTCCTGCTTGTTTGGGATCCGTGGAGCCGGGGGGCTCAGCACCCCCTGAGTCCCACCCGTGGGGGAGCGGGACCCTCACCGTGCCTGGGGATATTCCAGGGTGATTCCCCCACCCTGAAGGTTCCTTTTCCCCCAGAGCTGTGCCGGGGATGCGGAATCGCTCCAGCTGCCTCCGAGGAAAACCCCAATTCCCCCTGGGATTTGCAAGGAGAGCCGGACAAAGCCCTTCCCCTCCCCAGGGGATTGATGGGTTTATTCATCCCGTTCCCTAATGAGCCACTTCCAGATCCCAGTAAATTATACGCACCGGGACGGATGAAATCTTGCTCCATAAATCAGATCTGAGGCTGACAAGCTCTGCCTGCATCATTATCCCGGCAAGTTTCGAAGATCCCAGGTATCGCCGCCTCCTTTGCAAATCCCAATAAATCTGGGAGTAATCATTCCTGACAGAGAGGCAGCAAAAGCACCGGAAAACATTTTCTTCCCTTAAAATGTAAGTGGAAAATTTATTGCATGGAAAGAAAAAGTTTTCCCCGGAAAGTCTGTAACAAACAGCAACGTGAGGAACTCCCCGGGGCCAAGCCGGTGGGATGGCATCACCTTGGGATTCCTGGGATAAACTCCTAGCAGCTCCTAAAAATTCAGGACGATTTTTTCTTGGGGTGAAACAAGAGGAAAGAAGTAAAGCCGAGTGTCTCCAAGCGTGTCCCGAAAGGACAGCGGAGCCAGCGCTCTGCAGTCTGCTGCCTTCTGGTTTGTGTTTAGCCTTTGGAAAAAAAAAAATCCCCCCCCTGCACACCTCCTTTTTCCTAGAGGGAAGATTGATTTTATTAACCGGCCGACACCTGAAAGTAATCGGGATTTTTTTGGTGGCTGGTGGCGGGGGAAGGAGCCGTCCCGGGGCTCTGCAGGGGCTGAGCTGTGTTTTCCCACTGCTCTTGCTTCCAGACGGACGCGGAATGGAGCGCACACGGATTCTCCATCCTTTCAGGCTGGTGGGGGGG
Organism: Corvus brachyrhynchos; assembly: GCF_000691975.1. NCBI lineage: Eukaryota > Metazoa > Chordata > Aves > Passeriformes > Corvidae > Corvus > Corvus brachyrhynchos. Next base: position 260,096 of record NW_008239114.1, on the reverse strand, counting down.
TGGTGCTGGATGTGTCCTTATCCTCGCGGTCCCGTCATGGAGCCAACACCAGGAGACAAAACGCTTCCCTTTCCAAGGGGAAACTGAGGCACGCGGCTGTGGCACGGGTGTTAGGGGTTGCAAATACCCCACCACTTGTCCCTTGGCTGGTTTATTGGTGGATTGGGAATGTTTGGCTGGCTTTACACCTGGAGGAAACCCGGGAAGGGGAGGCTGACCCCAAGGAACCCCCTTTAAGCATCCCAGGGAGTGTTTCCCCCCTTCCCATGTGCTTCCCACTCCTCCCAGCTTTGCAGAGCATTCTGCTTTCCCCACAGGCACAGCAGCAGGAGCTCTTGTTTTTCCATAACAGGATTGTCCACATCAGGACTTCAAGGGATCGGGCTGGTGGTGATGTCTGTACCTGTCAGGATGAATGAGAGGGGACAGTGCCGAGAGCACCACGTGCAAAAACCAGATGGGTGCCAGGGATTCTTCCTTCCCACGGGCTGGTTTCACCTGCCCCGGATCCCAGCGTGGATGGGTCAGCTCTGCCAGGGCGTGTGAGGACCAGGGAA
>NW_008239114.1:243984-259330 GCF_000691975.1 Corvus brachyrhynchos | reverse complement strand
ATGTGAGGCCCAGGGAAGAGGGGGAAGAGCAGGGAAAGGGGAGATTGAAGGGTCCAGCAACTCAGAGCACTGGATGGATGGACACCCTGGTTCTGTGGCTGGGGATGGATGGATGGATGGATGGATGGATGGATGGATGGAAAGAGGGGGATGAAGGCTGTGAGCAAGACAGGGTTGGGCAAGAGCTGAGCCCATTTCAGCTTTGCTGGGCTGGAGGATGCTCCTGCTCTGAGTTATTTGGGTTGAAGGCCAAGGTGGCCCCATGGGACACACATTGTGTGGAGAACTTGTCCCTCAGCACTGATCAAGCTCAGGAGGCCTTGGTCCTGCAAAGCAAACGCTGCTTCTGGCCTTCTCAGGGGGAAGCTGTGCCCAGCCGCCTCCGTGTTCCTGCAGAGCCCTGAGGACTCCCCAAATCCAGCATGGATCCTCATCCGTGCCAATGGATGAGCCAGACCAAACGCAGCAGTGCTGGGAGCGACACTGAACAGGTCCAGAGAGCTGAGTGGCCACCCCTGGGCACAACTCCAAAACTGCAGTGGCCAAATCCACTCTGGGCCATGGTGTCCCCCAGAGCGCTGTGTCCCACCACCCCCACAGCAGATGGGTCTGTGGGGACACCTTCCCCTCCCTGGCCTGGCTGTAGGGAGAGAGTCAGAATTCCTGACCCCTGGGTTTCTCCACACCTTCTGCCATCGGCATCTCGTCTCCAGATCCCCGGTGCCCCTGTGCTCTGTCCCCGGTGTGACCTCCCTGACCCGACCCAAAGGTTTCCTTCGTTTCCTTCGAGCTCGGCCAAGGCTGATAAGGGGAACCAGAAACAGCTTTGACCTTTCAACCACAAATCCCCCTGCGAGGAGCCCGGGCTGTTCACATCTCAAAGGCTCCTTGATAGGAAACAAAGCCCCTGTGCTGTTGAACTTTAAAGGAATTTCACCCCCAAAAAACTCTAAAGCACCCAAAAGAAGGCCCCCTGAGGAGCATGGGGTGGATTTAGCCCTGCTGAGGAGTGGGGCCAGCATGTGTGATGGGTAAGAGGTGCCGTGGGCTGATCAGTTGTCTGGGGTGTTGGTCTTGTGCTTCCTCCTCTTTTCTTTCCCATCTCTCCTTCTCTTTGGGCTGTTGTGCTCCCCCCTGGGCACCCACCGATGGGGCACAAAGGTTTTTGGGACACTTGGCAGCTCCTTTGCTCTTCTCTGAGAGCAAGAGACCTCGATGATGCTGAAGCCTTTACGTCTGCCAGCCCCAGGCCTGGGGACAGACAGACCCCTCGGTGTCCCTGTCCAAGGCATGGGGTGGAAGCAGGTGATCTTTAATGTCCCCTCCAACCCAAACCATCCTGTGATTCTGTAATTTCAGTGGACACATGACGTGCCTGTGGAAGCAAACCTCCATCCTCACTTTCCTCCCCATCCCGAAGTGGCATGGCCCAGCTCCAGGACATTCCCTGCTCCCACCCTCTGGGTCACATTGTGATAGGAAGGTGATGGCTGGAGGCATTGGAGCTGCTTAATTGCTTTGAGCAAGTTAATTGGTGGAAACACAACAGCGGGAGATGTGGTGGCTCAGCACAGGGATTGTGCTCCGCTCAGAGGGGATCGGGCAGCGTTCCCACATCCCAGTGGGTCTTTGGCCCCTGGTCAGTGGATTAAGGCTCTTAGGACCACACATCCCTCACCTGGTGTGGGCATGGGCTGTGTGTGAGCCCCAGGGTGGAGGAGAACTCTGTGCCCTGACTGTTTCCCCAAATACATGCCCCTTGGTTTCCATGGCTTGAGCTTTTCCAGGGTGTTCATCAAGAACGACTCCATGGGGCTGTCACAGGTGGTGGAGAGCCCGAATCCCACAGGATCAGGCCCTAAACACCAGCAGGTTCCCGATATTGCCTCCATTTCTGCCTCGATGTTTTCCCTGCTGTCGCTTAACCCCATTAATGGGATCTGAGCTGGTTCAAAGCCTCCGGAGCAGCAGGGGGGAAAGCTCAGAGCAATAAGTGGAGGCGATCTCTGCCAAATTGGAGCAAGACATGCCTTCCCCCTGCTGCCCAAACAGCATTTTCCCATTAAACCTCGGTGCCCAGAGTTGTTGGGGAAGAAGAAAGAGCCAGGACCAGCCCTTCCTGCATGGAACCAGGGTGCAAAGCTTCTGCATCCGGGGGTAAGGACTCAGCAGCCAACCCTACAGCAGCCTGGGAGAGGATGCTCCCGGAGGGATCGCTCAGAGAACCCAGATCCCAGGGCGTGAAGCCCATTGGAAAGTCATCAACTCAGGTAATTTGGGGAGAAATGGGTGTTTTAGAGGGGTGGGTCTGGGAAAAAATTACGCTGCGGTCTGGGCACCACATTCCTCATGGGAAATGGGGAGAATGGGCCATTCTGGGTAAAAAGTGTTGATTTGTGATTTTCTTTTTTGTTGCTGCTTCTTCTGAGCATCTTCAGTGGGGGTTCCCCACCCCAGCTCTGCTGTGCAGTGCCCAAAAGTGGAGGGAGGAGCTGGAACAGGGACCCACGTGGTGGACGGAGCTCGGGATGGAACCCCCGGTGCTGGGGACACTTGGGAGGGACACAGGTCTCTGGCTTTGGGGTCTTGGGGGATCCTGTGGGGTGGAGGGGCTCTGTAAGAGGTGTTTCCATGGTGCAGAGGTTTCCAGAGCACAGAGACTAAATTTTAGCCTTTATTTTATTTTGGTCTGATGCTGCTGATTTGGGTAACAGAGATCCCAGCACATCCACTCTCAGGCTGATGGAATTACTCCATGAGCAGGATCTGACCTGCACCAACAACCTTCCTTCCCTCTTCCCAACAGCATCTCTGCCTGGCCCTCCATCCTCCCCTGCTCCTGGGGTTCTCTCCTGGCCCCTTTTTTTCGGAGGACATTGCTTGGGGAAGAGGAAACAAAGCTCCCCCCCTGCTCCCGGGGCCACGTGTGACTGGTGGGATGGGGTTTAATGGGTCCCAGGCGCTGCCCCTTCCCTTCAGCTCATGGGGGGAACTGAATCCCATAACCTTGCCCCAGGCGTGAGCTCGGCGAGGCTTTCCCGGCACTGCCCCCCCTTCCGCTGCCGCACGAGGAGTCACGGCTGTTATCCCAGCAGAGCGTCCCTCTGTGTGCCTGCGCTCCCCGAGGAGCTGGGAAGGGTTATCCCATCCTCTCAGCCCGACTGGAGCCGCGCCTGGGGACTGGGAAGAGGATAAAGTTGCACGAGGAACGTTAATGGGCAGCAGGAGTGAGGAGGTTGCCGCAGCATCTCGTGTTTGCTCTCCATCCCTCCGGCACTGCCCGTCTGACCGGGGAGGGTGGGGTACCGGGAGTGGGTGCTCCAGAGGGGGTTTTGGAGCACCCCCACGCTCCTGCCCTGCAGAGCATCCCCCTGGGAATGCTCTCCTGAGGAGGAAGGCGCAAAGATGGCTCTGTGTCCCTCCAGCTCGCAGTAATTTAACTCCTTTAATTCAGAGGAGGTTCCTTCACTGGGATTCGTTGACCCTGTGGAAGCTGTTCGGTATTCCAGGCTGAGATCCATCCACTGATTCCAGCAGGGCTAGCTCCCAGCCCAGCCAATTCCCTGCATTCATCCCCCCGACTTTTCCCCATCAACACAACCACTTCTGGGCAAGGGCACAACAGCTCACAGCCGGTCAGGGTTTCCTAAGAAGGAGTGAGGCATCCACCCAGCCCCAAAAGGGGGATCTGCCCTCCCTGGGTGGGAGAAACAGCTTTTACTACAGGAAGAAAAATTCATCTGGGATCAGGTGCAGGAGCCGTGCAGTGCTGTGAGATCCATCACCCATCACCCATCACCCATCACCCATCACCCATCACCCATCACCCATCACCCCACTCCCTTTGCTTCCTGCTGGGACACCCCCACCCTGATGGGGCTCCCCGTGCTGCAGCCCCCCCTTCCCACGGGGAGCCCCCATCCCAAAGCCTGGCTCGCTGCTCCCCACCAAACAGCTGCCTTTGGGGTGATGCTTTATTCCGAGGCTTCTGCCAGCACTGAAGGAAGGTGGGAGGGCACCTGGAGGCAGAGCCCCTGTTTGTTGTTTTAGTAAATACGGAGCAGACAGGTCTGGTGTGGAGCTGCTCTCTCTGGAGGAGCTGGATGGGCTGGGGAGACCCCAACAGAAGGGGCTCAGCCCCATCCTGAGCTGCTGCAACTCCCTGGCTCCTGGAAAATTGCTGTTCCTCCTGTTTGGGTCTGAGTTCAGAGCAGAGGCTGAGGGTAACAGGACATGGGGTCGTGACTTTGGGGTTCATTTTTGGGAGGATCTTACAAACATCTTTCGTCCTGTGTCCTGTCATAGCAGCCTGTAGGAGAGGATGAGGATGAGGAGGATGAGGATGAGGGTGAGGATGAGGGTGAGGATGAGGATGCCGTGACTCCAGAGCCCATCACAGGCTCATGTTCTCCCCACTACCCCATTCCATGTATCCAGGACCTGTGTGGTGCTGGCAGAAGGCAGGAGGTGAGTGCTGTGCCCTCCCCAAACAAGCAATCCCTAGGGTAACCCCTCAAATTCCCCCCTGGAGTGAACCCCAGTATGTTCTATCCAGGTTGGTGACCTCGAAGGGACCTGGGCTCTGTGACTGTCCTGGCAGCTGCTGATCCAAAGGCATCAACCTCCCAGCCCCATCCCGGCTCCCAGGGCCTCCCATCAGCCCCAATTTCCTGCAGAACCCAGTGATAAGAGGCTGATCCTCAGCCATGGAAATCCGATGCCCCGGTGTCAGGGAGCACAGGTCCTGGGGGACTGTGGAAATCCGGCTGAGAATGAGCAGATCTCGCTGCTTTCCCTCCTTCCCATTGCAAAAAAATCCCTTTGGAAGATGGATGTGGTCTTAGTGCCGCTCACCGGGATTGTCCTGGCCTTCATCCCCCCAATCTGTGCTGGCAGTGCCGGATTCTGTGAGTTAAAAGCTTCCAGGTGCACCTGCACCCACTGGAGCACCCCAAAAATAACTAACTGGGTGCTCATTGTGAATGAATGGCATCTCCTTTTTCAAGGCTTTGCTGTGGTTGTTGAGTCCCAGGGACTTGTGGATCCCGCCTGCTCCCTGGGAAGGTGAAAATCGGGGATGTTCCCGCTCTCTTCTCCCTTCATTCGAGATCTGTCCTGGCCGTGTCCAAAAGGAGGAATTAAATCCTAAAATCTCTCCCCCGAGCTGGTCTGGAGGCACCTACTGGGCAGGTGGTGGGTGCTGTGGGTTTTGCCTGATGGAGGGACTGGTGGGATATTGGTTTTACTGGACTTGGAGGGGATGTCTCTTCTCACACCAGCCCTGCAGCAATGCTCTCTGCCCAGCAAGGACCAGAGCAATTCCAGTTTATTTATTGCCCTATTTTCTCAGCCTATGCTGTGTCATCCCTCTGCTCTGCTGGCCCTGGGAACTTTGTCCTCCCAGCTAGTCTTGAATTGGGGGTGGATTTCTCCCTTTTCAGGTATCCCTGTGCATTCAGACCAGGTGTTTCAGCCTGCAGCTGCACATCCCAGACCGGACTATGTTGGGGTGAAACCATCCCCAAGTTTTGCTGTCTCTTTCCCAAGCAGGAATTGATTCAGCTCCGGGACTGCTGGTCCTGGAGGGCAGAGGGAAGGTTCTGAGGCAGGAAAACCAGACATCTCCAAAAATCCGCTCTGCTGTGGACAGGGCCCTGCTTGGAGGTCTGTAAATCCAGAGCTGATCCACGCCCAGGAATTACACTAATTTAATGGAGCTGGTTTCTAGATCGGTTCATCCCTGTGCCAACCACTGCAGCCATTGAGCTAAACTGATTTTCTTGGGGAATTCCTTGTTTGGGAGTGCTGGAATCCACCGCTCTGCTGCCAGTCCACTGGAGCAGTTTAACTGCCCTGGGGTGGTGGTTCCCCTGGGATTGCGCCTGGGTTGGAGAGCTGGGTTTTATCCCAGAGCAACTCCAGGGTTTGTCTTGCCTCTCCCCTTTGTATCTCGGGGAACATGGGGTCCCTGCACTTGGCCCTGTCCCCATTCCGAGGGGCCAGCCGGGGTCTGTGCAGGGTCGGGAGGGTTATTTGCAGCCCCGGGATCGGGAGGGGTGTTTGGGATCTGCATCGTGCTCGTGCTCCCGCCCGACAGAGCCCAGACGTGGGCCGGGCACGTGAGCCCCGAACGGAGCCCGCTGCAGGAGAAATCCTGGCTACGCAGCCAAGATCTTCAGTTTTTCCACCCAAATAAAGTCTCAGCCAGAAAACGGGCTGTATCCAGGGCAACGGCGATGCCTCGCAGCTCGGGTGTGCTGGGATGGCACCTGGGATCCCCCCGGATCAGCCCTGGGGTGGGATGGCTGCGGGGTCTGTGCGGCGGCGGTGGGAGAAGGGATGGGGGAGGCTCAGGGGGGTCTCCCGAGGCTGCGGACGCCCCCCGAGCCTCACCGAGATGCTCCACTGCCATCTAGTGACAGCGGCACCCGGCACCGGGGCGGCCGGTGGCACCGGCCCCGGGTGGGCACCGAGCCCCGGCTGAGCCCCGCTGGGTCCTCCCCGCTCCTCCCGGGATGTGCAGCCCCGGAGGGCTGGAGGGGAGAGCAGAACGGTCTTTCCGTAGGAAAAGGGGTTTCTCCATCGCGGTTGATTCGTTTCCTGCAAGGGCAGAGCGCGGTCCCTGCTGTTCTTCCCGTGCAGCCCCCTGCGGGCACCTGCCTGGGTCAGGCTGGCATCGGTGGAGGGCAGGTGGCTTGTCCAGCTCTGAGTGTCCAAACACAACCTAAACATCTCCAAACCGGGCTGTTACGTGTTAAAAACTCCCTTTTCCCAAAGGAACTGACGGGAACGAGGCGTCTGAGCAGCTTTGGTCGTAGGGTTCCGATTTCCTCCAGCACCTCGGACATCCCAGAGCATCCTTCATCAACACAGTTAAATTATTTAATGCCTTTAACATAATTAACTCGTTACAATCCTAAACTGCGAGCAGCTGCCCAGCCCTGCAATTTCTCCTTCCAACTGCCCATTAATGCCTCCCCCCGGGCGATTATAAAAGCAGGAAAAGGCCACAAATCCCAACCCTGCGCTGGAGGAAAAGGAAGGAGCAGCAGAAGACGCGTGTGCATTAATATAATTCACCCACCGCAACCCCAGATGGCTCGGAGGCTGCCTGAATCCCTGGTTTATCCTGGTAATGCGCCCACAGCGGCTGTTAGTGCAGAGGTGCGTGTGAGGCTGCAGCGTTGCCCCGTTCCCTGATTTTTGGAGGTGATTTATTCCCTGCGTTGTCTCACTCCTCGGTTTTCCACGGAATTCAGCGCCGTGAGGGTGATACTGACACGCCTCCGATCCGTAATTACTTTTGCATATGCTAATTGTGTAATTCGGAGAGGCAATCACCGGGGGAGCGAGCTGGGAAGCGGGGCTGGATCGCTGCCCCAGGCTGGCTCCTCCCGGCATCCCGCACTGGCCCCGAGGTACATCAGGGGGAGGCGCCCGCTGCTTTTCCCGTCACCCTTTCCCTCCTTTTTAATGCTTAAGTGTCTCATCCTCGGGTTTTATCCCGGCAGTGGTGGCTCCCTCGGGAATACCAGTCCATTTCCAACCCCACGTGTGCCCGATGCCGCCTCACCCGCAGGATTCCCCGTGCCAGGGTCAGACACGGCTCCCGTGAGCTCGTGTGTTTGTGGAGGGATGCCCCCAGCGCTTTGCTCATCCCCAGCCTGACCCTGTTTATCCGCATGGGATAAACCTCCCTGCGGTGCTGGAAAAAGAAGCGTGAAGTTCCAAGGGGATGGATGAGGCACGGAGGGGAGGGCTGGGAGCAGGATTTGCTCCAAGATGAAGCATCCGACTTCTTTCACCCGCAGCTTTTTCCCGTTGGTGCTCTCGGCTGATGGTATTGAGCTGCAGGGTGAGTGATCTCTTTGGATGTATTTTCCCGGTTTTCCCTGGGAATCCTTCAGGGCAGGATTTTATTTGGGTCCCCCCCCAAGCACAGGACCCTTATTCACCTCCATATCCTCATCACTGCCTTTGGACTCACCTCCACTGATGCCCACAGGTCCATCCCCAAGTTTTGTCTTTATTGGGATAATTTCCCCCACTGGGATTAACAAGGAGCTCAGAGACTGGGCACTAAGAGAGGCCCGACGAGCTCCTCACACCTGACACCTGGCACTTGGTGGGTGCAGCTCTGTGCAGCTTTGGATTTCAGCATCAGCCTTTGCTAAGGGAGGAATTTAAACCCCAGGCCTGGCACATTTGGTCTGCTGGCAGCACTGATCCTGTTTGTAAACACTCCAGTGAGGAATGTGCAGCCCTGGTGCCTGTCTGAACCCCTGGGCTTCCCACCTGGATCCCTCCTGCCAGCTCACACCTCTGACACTGAGGGAACGGCTGCCTCTTCCCCCCTGAATCCCAGCCCCAGAAGTTTTGCAGGATACAAGGTGCTCCCTGTGACGGGACAACAGAGAGAGCTCAGTATTCCCAGTTCTCCCAGTATGGAGCACTGGAATTCCCCACGGGACACACCTCCACGGGTGCCAGGAGCTGGGGTCTGCAGCTCCTGCTGGCTTTTCCTGGTGAGCATGGAGACACGCGGGTGCAGCGTTGTCTCTGCATTTTCCTCCCGGGATCGTCCCTGCTTCGAACAACAATTAACAGGCTCCGGTTAATGGGATCCATGATGGTGCTTGGCAGATCCTGCCCAGCCCTGCGAGGGTTGGGGGGCCTTGGGGACCCTGCGGACCCCCTAAAGGGCAGGCGGTGCCCGGCTATAAATCAACACCAGCCCCTGGGAGGGTGGATGCTCCGTGGTGTGAGGAACCGACAGCTTCTTGCATGTGTGATGAAGGAATAATTAACAGCTGGGTTCCCCCCACAACCCCAGCAAGGGCTAAAAGGGCTGTGGGGAGCTCGGTGGTGCGTTGTTATTGTTTGTGTTATGGTAGGGCCGCCACAAACACCTCGGGGGCTGCAGCCCTTGTGATGGTGGGGACACCCAAACCCTCCCAGAGCCTGGCAGGGGATGGTGCTGCTCCCTCAACAGGGGGTTCCTGGTCCGGTGAGAGATCCCACGCTGAGGAAGGTGGGGGATGCCCAGATTTTAATTTTATATTTTGATTTTCATTCCTGCCCATTGGCATGGGTGATTTTGGGGTGTGGGGAAGGGAATGTTACAGCAATAGGCACCCTGGGTGAGGGTTTTGGGGGATCACAAGCGCGAGGGCAGCAATGGGGAGCACAAGGGAGGTGTTGGGGATGCCGATGGATCAGGAGAAGCTGCCGGGGGAGCAGAGGGATATTTATAGTCTGGAGCAGAGCTCAGCAGCCCCAGGTGCACGTCAAGCACTCGGATTGAGGCATCCTTAAAAAGCTGCGAGGGATTGGGCATCTGCTTGGTTATGGGAAGCATCTGCAGCTGCTCCAAGCAGCTTTTCCTTCCCCTGCTCCAGCGGGGCTCTGCCGGAGTCGGTTGCCGGAGGTCCCTGGCCCCGGGGCTGGTTTGGTGCCGGAGCCATCCCTGGCAGGCGCTGCTCTCCCAACTCCGCCCCGCAAAACGCGGCTCTCCCATCGCCCCTGCGCTGCTCAGGGGCTGCGGCTCATCCTGCCCCACTCCCGAGTGTTCCCTGTGGCCCAGGCTGGTGCTGGGGACCGGTTCCCCTCAGCAGCAGCTCTTGCAGAAGAGCCGAGGCAGCGGAGCCGAAGCGAGCCCGAGCAATTAAAAGCACCCGCAGCAGATGGTCGGTGCCGTCTGTCTCCCCGCCACCGCCTCCTCGCTCTTCCTCTCCTCAATCTCTCTCTCGACTCCTCTTATTCTTCTCTTTTGCTGACTTATCCCCCCCAGGACTTCCCAGCAGAGCAGGACCCCCACATTCTCCTGCACCCCCAGCCCCTATTTCCAGCCGGTGCGCGGTGCAAAGCCAAAGCTTCAGCTGCTGAGCTCAGGAATTGAGATGAGGACACAGCTCCAGACGAGGGGAAACTGAGGCACGAAGGAGGCTGGGACCTGCTGGTTCCACCCGACCTTCCTCTCCCAGATGCAGAGATGCTGCCACGCGTTTCGTGTCCTTGGCTCCGGCTTTGAGCATCTCTTTGAAGGAGCTGTAAATTCTCGGTAACAATGAGAAGGGAAGGTTAAAATATCCATAAAATCGGCCTGGTTGGATGTTTTATCCCGGCTCCCTCTGCACCCCCAAACTCTTCCCTTGACTCACAGCCTGCCTCCCCAGATCCTGGATTTGTACTCAGCCCCAGGAGTTAAATTTCCAGGTGGTGAAGCCAAAACGGAGCCACAACTCTCTGAAAAGGCCGCGGGCTTTGCAATCCCCTCTCCCAAACACGAACTTCCCCTGTGCCCCCCTCTGCCCGGGGGACCCCCGCGTGGCCGCATTCCTCCGCGGTCCCTTTCTCAGCGGCGGTGGCCGCGTCACTGAGCCGAGGTCGAGCCCTGCAGCGGGGACGATCCCGGCCCCAGAAAGCTGCATTGTTTTTTCGGGGGGGTTGATTTCTCTGGTTGTTTGTCTCCTCTGGGGTCTCTGGCGTTGCCAGTTTTGTTGGATGCCCGCAGCTCCTCCCGGCTGGCAGCGGCTGATCCCGACCCGCACAATGGAGCGTGCTGCTGTCCTGGCAGCGGCTCCCTGCGCCGAGGGCCGGGGGGATGCGGAGGGGGAAGGGACGGGGACCGACAGGCGGTTGGTGTTTGGATGGTTTCCCACGTAAAGGCTGATCCGGGTGGGTGTTTCCACTGGAAGATGCCCTGGGAGGGCCCTGAAGGGCTGGTTTTGAGGTGCCCATGCTGCGGGATGCCCTGGGGCTGGTCCCAGCGGGGATCCTGAAGCCCTAAGGAGCTGTTGGATGGGGAGTAAAGTCCTGTTTGCTGAGGCTCTGAGTAAATCCTTCCGTGATCCCATCAAGTGTTGCCTCCAGCTTCCCTTGGCTCCGGGAGGTGCCTCAGAGGAAGGGATGGGGCACAGTACAGGAATCCCCACCTGGAGCCAGCACAGAAAGCTCTGGGAAGTGGGAGAGAGGAGGAGAAACCAGGAACAGGGAAGGATGGAGCAGGTACAAAGCCCTAAACCACAGCCAGCTCTGCTCTTCCCGGTGGGAAGCTCTGGCTGGGAGCACCGCCCATCACATCTCCCCTCAGCCGAGCCACATCCTGCTGTCACCCCCGGCCAGGTAAGGAGTCTTAAGGATGGAAATCCCCCTCTCTCAGCTCCTTGCAAAGCTGCAGGAAATCTTGGCAGGCCCGAAAAATCCCCCTGTCCTGACACCTTGCAAAGCTGCCTCGGTGCAGGATGCTCAAGGCACGATCCCGCATCCCCGGTGTGAGTCGGACGGGGCAGTGCGGCTCAGTGGGACACACAGAGCTCATCCCAGGAGATGCTGCTCGTGCAGGAACGCCCCTCAAAGCTCTCCCGAGCCTGATTCCTTCCCCCGGTCCTGTTGTAGTCGGGCTGGGGCTGTGCTGTTGGATGGGATAGAAGAATCAGCCCCGGGGCTAATGAGGGGAGATGCCTTGGCTGGTGCCAGCCGTAGTGGGGAGCCTGTCTCCTCCCGATGGATGGGAGCACAGCGGGGAGGGTGAGGAGGGATGGCATCCAGGCTCCTCTCTCCAGCAGCGTTTCACATTCCTTGGGGCTTTTTCTGTCCTTAAAGCTCGTTGAGGACCTTGGAGGGTTGAGGGGCAGCAGGGAGGGAGGGGAGGGCAGGGCAGCCCATCCCAGCCCGCCTGTCTTCACGTGGGTGATCGTTTCCAGCCGAATCGCTGCGATGGGATTTTTTTTTTATCAGCTGCTTTAGTCCCCCCAGTGACCTCTCCCAGCCCTGAGCCCTCCTGGGTTTTCCCCCTGTGCTTGTACAGCTCGAGTGGGGCTGGATCACAGGCATTCTACTGCAGGACAGCCTGTGGAAACACCTGGCTGGATGATAGCCAGAGGATCCAGAGAGAAAAACCCGGGCTGTGCCCAGGGTCCAGCATAAAGCAGTCCCTTGGCCAGATGTTTCGGGTTTATTTCAGACCAGGGGTGCTCACGGGGCACTGAAGGGGTGGGTTTGTGCCATGTGGGGGTCAGTGGGCATTCCTACAGCATCTCCTGGCTTTGGAGACACCCGAGGAAGGACAAAGAGCTCTCGTGTGCCTGGTGTTGGCACTGAGATGCAGTGGGATGTGCTGAGACAGCCGCAGGTGCAAATGCCCAGGAGGAGGGACAAGCGGGTTGGATCATTGCCCTCTGCTGCTCTCCAGCAGTCACGGCTCAGCCCAAACAGCTGGATCAGGGCTGGTGGGAGGCTTGGGTGAAGGTCTCTGGGAGCACAGCGGGTGCTTCTCAGCTCCAGGTGAAGGTCTCTGGGAACACGGTGGGTGTTTCTGGGATGAGCCGTGCGAGCTCCAAGCTCAGTTTGTGCTGTGCTGCAGCGCTGCCAAGCCATGCCCAGCCACTGGAACCAGCACAGCGGCCGTGCTGCTCCGTTCCTGCCCCTGCCCTTTGCCCCAGGTGGCTGTATCCTGCTCCTGGAGGGGCTCCAGCCTGGGATGTGAGAGCTGGGAGGCTTGATCCTGGTTTGGGGCAGGATGCAGCACTTCCTTTGATCCCGGAGTGCAGCTGGGATGGAGCGGATGGGATGGGGTCTGGTTTGATGGGGCTCTTCAAGGTGGTCCATTGGGACACAGGAAGGATTTTTCACTTGTGCCAAGCTCCAGAAAGAAGAAGGGAGCAGGATGAGCCCACCATCCTGCACGGATCCATTGCTGTTGCCTTGCTCCCCACACCCACCCTGTGGGGCTGATGGACGGATCCTGCCCCAGTCTGATTGCTGGGTGAGCTGGGCATCTCACAGCCTGTGATTTTCCCCACCTTCTCCTTGTTCTCTCAGAGGGGATCATGGATGTCACCTCCCTCCTCCTCAGCTCTGCTCGGCTGCTGAGGGGTGACCTGGCTGTGAGGAGGCAACGCTCTGCAGGGAATGGGGGAAATTCAGGCCAGGGCAGCTCCATGCCTGGTGGGGGGAAGCTGAAAAGGAGATTTGGGAATGGTTTTGCCTGGAAACTTAGAGAAAGCAGCATCCTGGGGAAGAAGGTGTGACGTCAAATGCAGTGCTTAAAATATACCCAGGGCAGAATCACATGGCAGCTGTGAAACAGGAGCTGCTGGGCTCCGAGCACGAGTCCCGTGGGAGCCTCGGGGATCCGGTGGGAAGTGTCCCTCCAGATGAAGCTGCTTCCCAGCCCTTCCATGACCAGGGAGCTGCTCTGCCAGGCTGGGGACAGCGGGGAGGGCTGGGGACCACAGGTGGCCGCCTGATTCCCATCTGCTCCCAGCAGCCGGGGCTGTGGCTGCACGGCCCTGGGGCGGATTTTGGGTGAATTCTGTTGGAAGCAGCTACTGGTGGGGACTGGCTGGATGGTGTGTGGCTGCTTCTGTTAGCTGGGTAGAAAATGACACTGGGTGCCAAGTTGCTGAGGGTCACCCCCCTGAGGGACAGGGATGATGAGCAGCTCAGAGGGGCTGGCTCAGGACATTTTTTTGCACACAGAAGGTGCAGGTTGGGGTGAAAGTCCTCTGGGTTTGGCACTTTGAGCCCTGTTGAGGCCACCGGGCAGGTTTGCACAGCCAGGGTGAGCATTGCCAAGTGCTGCTTGGGCAGCATCAGACAAGCACAGCAAACTCCCTCCCTGCAGGGCTGTGTCCTCCCTTCGGGACTTGGGGAGGGGACGCACATCCCGCTCAGAGAAACTGGCCTGAAGTCAGGCTGAGATCTCTCTTTACTCCTCCAGGAATGAGCAGCACACTCAGCAGTGCCTGTGCAAGGAGATCTGAGGCTGAGCTGCCCTTTGAAGGGTTTTTTTTTCACTTCCAAGGACAAAATGTCCAAGGACCATGCAGCATCCCAGAGTGGGTTCAGGCCATCCCAGATCCCAACTCAGGCCTCTGTGTGGGGCAGAGGGGGCTGGATCCAGTTGTGAGGGAGGGATTTGGGGGTCTATCCCACTGGAAACCCTCCAGGGAGATGGAGCTGGCTCAGACAGGCCATGCAGACTGTGAGGGGCAGGACCAGGGGTCCCGTGTGGGGAACAATATCCAAGCTATGGGAAATCACCCATATCCCTCCCAAAAAATGCATCCAGGCCACCAAAACCACCTGGAAATGCTGTGACAGCCTGAGCTGGAGTGGTGCCACCCAGCCCTGGTGCTCCCGAACTCGCCCCATTGCACAAAGTCGCCTCGGTCGCGTCTGCCCTGCCAGCAGCTTGGCATGTGAAGAAAATTAAGACCAGAACTCAGGAGCAGCAGCTCTTTAAAGCATGTCCCACTGCTTGGAGCCCTTCCCAGGGGCCATGGGACGCGGTTCTCATTCCTCTGCCTGGGCTGGGGTTTATTATTTTTCCCTCTATTGTGCAGAGTCCCCTTTATTCCCTGCATGCCCATCCCCCGGGGCTGAGGGAAGCAGTGTGGTTTTCTTGTGCTCAGACATGGCTTGTTGCCTCTTCCCAAGCACCCTTTTGTCTTTCAGACATGATCTCTGGGCCAAAACCAGATGATCCCTGCTCCTTCCAGCCCTGGAGACTAACAGGTGAGTGGATGGAGGGGCACTGGGCTGGGTTAATCAGAATCACTAATGAAGGGAGATGTTGCTCTTAAAGGTCATTTTCTCCGTGGTTCCTGATGTTTCCAGCTGGGGCTTTTCCCTGATGTTTCCAGCTGACCCCTTTTTTGGGGACACGCTGCCCTGTGGTGTTGTCATCCCAATCTCGAGTGACCCAAGAGGTTTGGGAGCACTTGGAAGTGCCACCAGGTCTGTGTGGGCTCGAAGGTCACAGGCCCAAGCCCCTGAGGAAGGGGCATCTCTATGATGGGAAAGGCAAATCCAAGGGGAATGCCCTGGTTGGGATCCCAGCCATGCTACAGCCTCTCCCACCCTTGGGCACATCTCTGCCTCATGGGATGAGAGAAACATCCTGGCAGACAGAGCTGGGATTCTTGGGTGGAAAATGCTCCATAAGAGCCAGAAATTCCTCTGCTCTGACTCAGGCTGGGCTCTCCTTTCCCCGGGTCTGCTCCTTTCCCTCCTTGTTTGCAGCGCCGGCCCCGAATGAGCCATGACAGGCCCTGGCTTTGCAGACAAATACATATTTAGAAACCGGAGGGCTTTATCCCCTGAAATTATTATCACTTGAATGTAGGTCGGCTTGACAGCTTAGGTGGAAAATCATCCTCCGAGTGTTCTGGCAGCTCCGCACTCACTGTCCTCTTAATCCCCACCCTGTTCCCGCTTTGTTTTGGGGGAGAAAGCTGGGTTTGGGAGCTGTTTCACCAGCGGAGCAGGCACTGAGGTGGGTTGTTAAGGCAGCCGTCTCCTCCCAGAGGCACCGGGGGGGGGCAGGGGGAGGCCGGGAGGG
>NW_008239114.1:240096-243782 GCF_000691975.1 Corvus brachyrhynchos | reverse complement strand
TCCTCGCTGCCGCTGAACCTCCCCGCTGTATTTTTCCTCCCGAAATCACAACTTTCCATCCTTTAAAAAGCCTCCCCCGCGCCGGACCCCCTCCCCTGGCCCAGTCCTATGAATGAATGGCTGGTGGCCCTGCGATGCCATTTCCATGGTGACAGATGGCAGCGGAAAATGCGGGGATCAGGGTCACATGAGAGCAGCGGTAAATTCAGGCGGTTATTTATAGGCTGCTGCTCCAGCGTTTATGGAAATGCGTCTGCCTTCGACCGTGGTATCAGCCCTTCGCCGGCTCTCCGGGGCACTGCTCTTCCAGGAGAGACATTACTCATGCTCTGCTTTAATCCAGACTGTTCCTGCTGCTCAGGCTGGTGTCGGAAAAGTACCGGGCAGAGGGTCTGGTTTATTTTTTTCTGAGCCTGAATCTCTCTGAAGCAGCCTCAGCTGAATGCGGCCGTAACCTTCCCGCATCTGCCCGTGGCATCTCCAGCGCTGGTCACCGCAGTGGGACAGCCTGGCCCATAACCAGAATTTTTGGTCCTGAAAATGTTCCTGGCAGAGCCCAAATCCGACTTTGTTCCATCTGGTTTTAGCTCTGATACACCTGGGAATCTTTCCATGCCTCAATTTACCAACGAACAGCACACTTTGGTGACGTGTGGTGAACCAAAGGGAGATTTTAAATCCGCAGGGGACTATTTGTGACGCCTCAAGGTGTCATTGAGCGACGTGTGGTGAACCAAAGGGAGATTTTAAATCCACAGGGGAGGATTTGTGACGCCTCAAGGTGTCATTGAGACAGCCCTCCCCATCTCCAGCAGGGTTATCCCTGCTCCCTGATGAGATGTGCAGGAGCAGGGAGCTGAATGGCTGGTGCAGCCCCTCCTTAATAAGGATCCTTGATTTCTCTTTGCTTAAGACCCCCTTAATCAGGCTGCCCGATGTTCTTTGGGTTAATCTGTGTGTGCAGAGATCCCACAGGATCTGCAGCTCCCCTTCCCCAGCCCTCCAAGCTCAGGCCCATCTTCCCATGGAGACAGTGCCTGGATGCAACAAAACCCCCCATCCTGGGAAATCAGTTATGGAATCCCAGAGTGGTTTGGGTCGGAAGGGACCTTAAAGCTCCTCCAGTGCCACCCCCACCATGGGCAGGGACACCTCCCACTGTCCTGGGTTACTCCAAGACCTGTCCAGCCTGACCTTGGACACTGCCAGGGATCCAGAGGCAGCCACAGCTGCTCTGGGCACCCTGTGCCAGTCCTCACTTCCCTGTCCCCTGCGTGTCCCCACTGATGTCCTGGCTGTCTGTCCTGTCCAAGTCTCCCTTTCCCAGCCTGGACATCTCATCCTTGGCTTCTGTGTTTGTTTCCCCCCCAACCAAAGGGAACGTTCCACAGGAAGGGCTGTGTGGAGGCGCCTCATCTCAAACACAGAAAGTACCAAGTCTTTGGAGAGGTCACAAGGACTGACCACAAACCAGAGCAGTCCCTGGCAGGCTCTGACCCCCATCCCACCTGCTCCAGGCTGCTTGGCATCACCCGTCGCTCTCTGGATCACGCAGAGATCAGATGCTCTGATCACGCAGTGAGCAGACACTGTGGATTTTGTACTGGGAGGGTGTTTGGATTTTTAAATCATGACTGTGCTGGGCCTGCTCCCTTTCCAATGCTGAGCTCTGCACGGCCAGGCTGGGAAAGGCGCAGGTAATGGAGTGTGGCCTCCTTCCTTCCCGGGGGAAGAGGGAGAGTTATGGCCATCGGTGCTGGCCGAGCTCCCAAGTAGCTGGAGAATTGATCGTTCTGTGCCTAATAGGCTGGAAAGGGAAACGGCTCCAAAGGCCAGGAATGTGTGTAAACACTGCGATCCAGGAGCTGAGGGAGCGTGGTTTGGGGCTGGAGGTTTCAATCCTCTGGAGTTTGTCTTCCAAATGTGTTTTTCCTCCTATCAGGGTTTCTCAGTGGATACTGGTACCAGCATCCGCAGCACCAGAAAGATACTGGTGGGGAAAGTGCATCCAGGCTCCATTGCTGGGGGTTGGATGAGCTGAATTTGTGTTTTCAGGACCAGGAGACTTTTCCATGAAGTAATGAACCAGAAATAAACTCCTCTGAAAACTTTTCCCATTTTCCCTGCAATGAACCAACCTCCCAGCCCTGTGCGTTTCCTGATTAACCCAATTAGAGGTTTTCTGAGGGCAGCCCTGAATAGATGGGGAGGGCTGAGCCCTCCAGGTGTCCTGGGCTCTGCTCCCCACACCAAGCAGCCCAAGAGGCTGTGGGAAATTGGGCCTAAAAAACCGAATTTGGGGTTTGCTCACCCTCTAGAGCTGTTTGTGCAACGTTTTCCTGCCTTCCTCCAGACTGAATGCGCTGCTGCTGCATCCCACGGTGCCCTGTTGGGAAGGAAAGTGGTGTCCTTTCACCTGAAGAGTTTTATTATCTGCAATAAAGGTGGGTTAAAGGTGGAGACCTCAGAGCAGCCTTCCAGGAGCTGAAGGGTCCTACATGAAGCCAGAGAGGGACTATTCCTCAGAAACTGGGGTGACAGAACAAAGGCGGGATGGGTTTGCACTGAAAGAAGGGGAATTTAGGTTAGATACTAGGAAAAACTTCTTCCCTGTGAGGGTGGTGAGGCCCTGGCACAGGGTGCCCAGAGCAGCTGTGGCTGCCCCTGGATCCCTGGGAGTGTCCAAGGTCAGGTTGGACTGGGCTTGGAGCAGCCTGGGACAGTGGAAGGTGTCCCTGCCCATGGTGGGGGTGAAATGAGATGGGCTTGAAGGTCCCTTGAACCCAAACCATTCTATAAGAAATGCAAATATCTCATTTATCACATCTCAAATATCTCAAAGCTGGCTGACACCCCAGCTCGGCCCCATTCCAGTCAGTGCTGCTCCTGGGCTCCTCTGGCAGAGAAAACTGGTGTGGCCAGTAATGTGGTGTCTTCTGAGCCCAGTGCTGGCTCTGGGGTCCCCAAGTGTCACAGGGTTCAGGAGCAGCACTGAGCATCCTCACACTCCAGGGGCAGGTTATGGATTCACACCTGAGTGAGGAGGAAGCAGAATTTGGGGCCTGGCCACTCCTCCTGCCTCACTCCTGTGTGGTCCCAGCCAAAGAAAGTCCTCTGAAACATCAAATAATAAAAGAGATATGAAATGCCTCTTTCAAATAATGAAATACAGTAGGTTTCGATTAGATTTGAGGAAAACATTCTTCCCTGTGAGGGTGGTGAGGCCCTGGTAGAGGCTGGCGAGGAAAGCTGTGGCTGCCCCATCCCTGGAGGTGTCCAAGGCCAGGTTGGATGGGGCTTGGAGCACCCTGGGATAGCGGAAGGTCCCTGCCCGTGGCAGGGGGTGGCACTGGGTGGTCATCAAAGTCCCTTCCAACCCAAACCATCCTACCGTCTCTGATAATGTGTCGGGGGAAAGGGGTGACCAAACCCGCAAACTCTCCCTTCCCCGGGGGAAGCGCTGCCGGGAGGGCAGCCCTGAGGCCGCTCTTTAGGGGCATTCAAAGGGGGTTTTATTCTTTCCACAGCAAAACCGAACCCACGCCTCGTGTCAGGACTCGATGCTACTTTTCTTCGAACGCAAGAGCCTCCCTCGGAGCAGGGGGGGTGGCCCGGCACCCCAGCTTTGACGCGCAGCCCTGGTGACTCAAGCCTGCGTCAGGGGCTGCGTGGCCCTTCGCGTTGAT
>NW_008239114.1:237340-239683 GCF_000691975.1 Corvus brachyrhynchos | reverse complement strand
GGGAGGGGGGAGATGCTCAGGGCCAGGTTGAGGAGGTGAAGGGAGGAGACACCTCAGCCTGGAGGCATCAGGCGTGGCCCTAAGGGTGGTGGCATCCAGGGCTGGAGGGGGGACATTTAGAGACAGCAGACGGCTTAAGCCACTCCAGGGGGCTGGGGGTCACCGCCGGGGGTGGCACTGGGTGCCTGCCCGGCTCGTGCTGGTGGGGGGCTCATCCCGTTTGAGGATGGGTGGAAATGGAGCCTCCAGGTTGACCTTGACAATAACATTGGGAGAGGAGAAAGCATTCGGCTGCAATGAATATTTCAGTCCCGGCCCCTGGAGTGGTGGGGGTTGTTGCCCCTTCTTTTATTTTCATGCTGCTCCCTGAGTGTGGATGGTTGGGTTTGAGGAAAAAAAATGGGGCTTGGGGTCGTGGTTTTGTGAAATTCCCGGTGTTGGGTGTGGGGAGCCCTTGGCCCCCTCCGTGCATGCTGGGTGTACCCAAAGATGTGTTTTTTGGGCTCACGTCTCGGCCAGCTCCAAATTTCTGTTGTCCTGGGAATGTGGGGCTCAAAGCAGCTGAGAAATCTGCTCCCAGCTCTTTGTAGAGGACCCAGAAGGTGAAATCCTGCTTCCTGGATCACGCCTTGTGTCTGAAGCACCTGGGGTTTGAATCCATCAGGAGCTGATGTAACTATTTCTGGTCTTGGTAGGAAAAAAACCTGGAGCACCGCGGCAGCTGAGCTATTCTGGGCAGGGCAGAGAGTTCCTTGTGAATATTTCTCCAGAGGTGTCAGGACTAGGTCAAGGAACCTGGCTGGGGGTGTGACTGCTCCAAGGGAAATAAAATGTGGGTCTGAGCTGTCCACTGGGATGAATTGGAGGTGGCTCTGCTAAAATAAAAGGGCTCAGTTTAAACCTGGAGTGATTCCACTGCTGCTTCAGGCTTGCACAGAGCAGGGAATCTGGAGTTACACCAGAGCTGGAGTCATGAGGATCAAATTTACCCCAAGTCAGATGCTGACCTGTGCACGTCCAGGCGAAACCATCGCCTTGGGAAGAGAGGCCCTGCCTTTACCCCGTCCGGGCTGTGTTTGGAGTTGTTTGTTTACAAACGTGGCAGCAGCTTCATGAATTACACCAGGAAAAAGCAGCGCTTATGGCGGGGTTTGGATGCCACCCGTTTGCTGCTTTTTAGGATGAATCTTGGCTGGTTTGGGGTGCAGTCAGTAACCTTTGGCTGGAGCGGGTGAGTTACGACGGATCGCGGAGATCTAAGTGGAAAACGATCGTCTGGCGAATCAAACCGAGCCCTGGAGGAATCATATGATGGTTGGCTTTGCTCTGGTGTCACGTTATTGCAGCTGCGTGTGTTTTCGTGCCACTAAATGAGACATGAAAGGAGGCCAGAGCTGATGAATCAAGGGGCTCACACGCTTCGTGACAAACCCGAGTGCCGAGGCTTCTCCTCCGCCCGTGTCCCTCTTGTGACCCACGGGCAGAACAGCCCCTTCCGGAGGTTTCTTGGCACCTACCGGGGACAGGAGTCACTGTAATGTCACAGCCTGTGTGAAAACCTCCGAGGTGGGACAGGCACCCACCCGGGCTGGGCAGAGCAGCCCCCTCCGGGCTGGTGTAGCCCCATCTCTGCTTTCCTGAGGAGGAATTGGGGGTTATTTATAACATCTGGGCGCTGGCGAAAGCCTCCGGGGTGGGTGTAAGACAGAAGCGGGGGCAGCTCTGATTCATCAGCGCTCCTGTGTCATGATGCTAAAGCGGGACGCGGTTTGCACGGGAAGGACAAGGAGCGTCCCCGGCCCCTGCGAGGGAAATGCCGGCTGCGTGTCACCGAGCTGCCCTCAGCCCCAGCCAGCCCGCGGCCTGGGGAGCTTCCCTCAGGTGCCCCCCGTGCTCTCCCATCTTCTCACGCTGCCCCCATCCGGAGTTTGTGCCTCCCCAGGGGTGGGTGTGAGGAGGGGACAGACCTGGTGGCACTGGGTCACCCCGTGTCCTTTCCGCAGGGTGGTGGGAGCTGGGTGCTAATTAGCAGGGCTCGTATTAACGAGGGGAGAATGGGAGCAGCCCTAAAACCCTTCCCTGTGGAGCCGGAGGCCGAGCAGGGAGGAGCAGACCCCGGGATGGAACCGATTTAAGGTGGAGGTGTCTCGGACCAGCCTTGGCTGGTGGAAAGGGGAGGTTTGTGTGACGGAGGCCATGGGAAGGTCCTCGGAGCAGGGCAGGGGTGGGTCAGAGCTGCAAAAAAACTCTGCCTTGGGCAAAAATCTCTTCTTGGGGCTTTGAAGAGAAGTTTGGATGCTGCTGGGAGAGTCCTGCCCTTGGGTTCTTGTGGATTTGTATGGT